>NC_041390.1:432089567-432107856 GCF_002162155.2 Triticum dicoccoides
TATATACTCCAGAATTGTTGTAACGGTCCTCTAAAGCCTATACCGTAATCAGATATTGACTGTTAGATTGTACAAAATCTTTTCCGAGAATACTAAGTCAAACAAAACACAAAGTACAACTTTTACATTAGTTGTAAAGTTAATCATTTAGAAAGGATCCACTTATGAAACTTGTATCAAAGAACAAAAGGGTTGTATATAATCTTCTCAGGAAATAAATTAATAAGGACGTTAGAGATTCTTGGTGTCCATTGGAAGGCGTGTGAGACATGATGGCCAAAAGAAGAATAAGTCTTCACTCCTACAGAGTATGAGTTTTAGGGGCAGTTTAGTTCGCTTCCATAGCTCTAGACACCTGGCTTGGGAGCCTTCCTCAGAGTTGCCTCGTTCGTGTTTGGTGCATGTCCGCAACATGGTGGCGTCGGCTTGGCCTGGATAATGGGACAAAGTGGTTAGTCTGGCTTGCAACACGTGGCACGTGGTTAGCCTGGTCCAGGCAATCGATTTTGGATGCCTGGTGCTACTTCTTGAGCTTGCATTGGTTTTTTCCTTGAAGAGAAAAGGGTGATGCAGCAAAATAGAGATAAGTATTTCTCTCAGTTTGAGAATCAAGGTATCAATCCAGTAGGAGACAACACACAAATCACTGAATACCTGCACAAACAATCAAACAACTTGCACCCAACTTGATAAAGGAGTTGTCAATCCCTTCACGGTTACTTTCAAAAATGAGATCTAATAGAGATAGATAAACGATAAAGTAATTTTTTTGATATTTTTGGTTTATAGATCGGAAAGTAAAAGATTGCAAAATAGTATATCGGAAACTTATATGATGGAAAATAGAAACTTATATGATGGAAAATATACCCGGGGGCCATATGTTTCACTAGAGGCTTCTCTCAAGATAGCAAATAATATGGTGGGTGAACAAATTATTGTCGAGCAATTGATAGAAAAACGGAAAGTAAAAGAACATGCGATGCCCCATGTTTGGTTTTGGTAATTGATGACAATCTCTATGGACTAATGGTTGACTTGAGTCATATTTGAAGGTTTTGTCCATAGGATTTTCTTGGAGTACATGTGTTGGTTTCAACTTTCAAGGAGAGTTTGTGTCGACCAAGGTGCTATTCAAGGAATTACCTAAAGATTGGTCTTGTGAGAGGTTGATCAAGACTAAGTCAAAGAGTGATCAAGTTGATCAACCCAAAAAGCATAGAAGATGTACCGAGAGGGATCAAGTGATCCCATGGTATGGTAAGCACTGTCAATTACGCTTTGTGTACTAACCCATGGTCTTCGTGAGAGTTCTTTGTGGGGTTAGGTTGCGGTGTGCAATTTCAAGTGGAGCATCATGAAGAGACCAAATGCTTGAAGCTTGCCGTCCATTGTGGTAACAATGGATTTATGAAGATGTGCGGAAGAGTGGCTCACCCATAGTGGAGTATGGGGAGCAATCAACTAGTCTTCATCGAGCCAACGCAATCAAGAAAGGCGGTCCAACTTGAGGGAGTAAAGATCATCATCATCTAGCTCAAGTGGACCATGTGCAAGCCAAAGGTTTGCCCTTCATAGATTTTCTATTTTTCTGGTCTCATGGTGGTAGTTGGGAGATCAAGTTATAGGATCGATTGTCGTACTATCAAGGAGGGCTCTCAATGAGTAGCTTGATCATATCGTCCGTAGAGAGATCAAACCATTGCATCCTTGCATCATCCTTCTTGGTTCTTCTTTGGTTCTCTTTGTGAGTTTTTGAGCTTATGGACATCTTGATGACAAGCTCGAGTTCATCGAAAACAGAGTTCACTTGCATCTTCTATGATGTTTTCAATGTTGGAGTTTATGCCCGTTCTTCTCTGTTGGAGGTTATGCCCATTCTTCGCTGTTTTGATGCTACTCGTCGTCTTGTTTCCAACAAGCTTGAGTTTGCTCAATTCAGAGCTCACTTGCAGAAGTTATGGCAGTTCTGATTTTCCGTGGAGTATACTTGTTTTCATGGAAGTGGCATATGTTTGGTGCCAGTGGTAGTACCGCGGGGCCAGAGCGGCAGTATCGCGTATCGCCACAAGCGGTAGTACCGTTGTCTCACAACGGTAGTACCGCCTATGGCCATAAGTGGTAGTACGACTCTGGTTCCGCGCTGGTACCGCCTCGACTCGAGACGTGGTCGTGTCGGGTTCAGCGGCAGTAGTAGCAGCAGTAGGAGCAGTTGTGCCGCTCGTGTGTGGTAGTACCACTAGGCCAAGTGGCAGTACTGCCGCTGCCAACGGTAGTACCGCTGGCCCCAGCGGTAGTGCCGCTCATACGGCTCTGCCTCGCCCTCTATTTTGCTCTGCTCTCTGTGTTCTACCGCCTGGGCGGTAGTACCGCTTAGGGGAGCGGTAGTACCGCTCGTGCGTGGACTGAGCACATAACAGTTGGATTCGGGAGCTCCTATAAAAGGGGGTCTTCTTCCCCATTGAACCTTATCTCTTGAGCTCGTGTTCTTCCCCCATTGTTGACCTTCTTGCTAGTTTTTGAGGGAAAAGAGAGAGGAGATCTAGATCCACATTTCCACCAATCACTTTCTCCTCTATGTGAGGGGAACCCCTTGGATCTAGATCTTGGAGTTCTTTGTGTTCTCCTTCTTGTTCTTCCTCTCATTTTCCTCCCTAGCATTAGTTGCTTCGGTGGGATTTGAGAGAGAAGGACTTGGGCACTCCGTGTGCCCTTGCCATTGCATTTGGTGCATCAGTTTGAGTTCTCCACGTGATACGTGGAAGTTACAAGTTGAGAAGCTTATTACTCTTGGGTGCTTGGTACCCTTGAGATTGTTCCTCTTGGGTGCTTGGGCGCTCTAAACGGTTGGTGGTGTTTGGAGCTCAATCATTGTGGTGTAAAGCTCCAGACAAGCGCCGGGGTCTCCAATTAGGTTGTGGAGATCGCCCCAAGAAATTTGACGGGTTTCGGTGACCGCCCCCAAGGGTTGCCAAAGTGTACGGGTTCGGTGACCGCCCCCAAGGGTTGCCATTTGTACGGGTTCGGTGACCGCCCTCAAGGGTCCCTTAGTGGAATCACGACATCTTGCATTGTGCGAGGGCGTGAGGAGATTACGGTGGCCCTAGTGGCTTATTGGGGAGCATTGTGCCTCCACACCGCTCCAAACGGAGATTAGCATCCGCAAGGGTATGAACTTTGGGATACATCGTCGTCTCCGCGTGCCTCGGTTATCTCTTACCCGAGCCCTTTACTTATGCACATTTCTTTGTGATAGCCATATTGGTTCTTGTCATATATCTTGCTATCACCTAGTAGTTTATCTTGCTTAGCATAGGTTGTTGGTGCACATAGGTGAGCCTAGTTGTTGTAGGTTTTGTGCTTGACAAATTAACCGCTAGGTTTATTCCGCATTTGTTCAAGCCTAAACCGTAATTATTTTAAAGCGCCTATTCACCCCCACCCCTCTAGGCGACATCCATGATCTTTCAGAAAGTTATGACGATATCTAAGGCAATGATCGTGAATATAGACATCACGCACGTGTCAAGTAGACCGAAACAATTCTGCATCTACTACTATTACTCCACACATCGACCGACTCCTGCCTGCATCTGAAGTATTAAGTTCATGAAGAATAGAGAAACGCATAAAGTAAGATGACATAATATAGAGGAAATAACTCAAGCAATATAATGAAACCACATCTTTTTATCCTCGATGGCAACAATACAATACGTGTTTTGCTGCCCCTACTGTCACTGGGAAAAGACATCGCAAGGTTGAACCCAAAGCTAAGCACTTCTCCCATTGCAAGAAAAACCAATCTAGTTGGCCAAACCAAACCAATAGTTCGAAGAGAATTACAAATGTATCAAATCATGCATAAAAGAATTCAGAGAAGATTTGAAAGGATCGAGAAGAGGTGTCTAGAGGGGGGGGGTGAATAGACTCTAATCAAGAAAAGTTGCAGTTTTTAATTCTTTAGGTTCATGTGGAGTATTAGCACAAGTTTAAACATTCACAAAACATATCAAGCAAGCATGCAGGCATACAAAGAGTATATGAGTAGCGGAAAGTAAAACATGCAAGTTGCAAGAATGTAAAGAGAAGGGATTGGAGTGTGCAAACGCAATTTGGAGACACGGAGATTTTTGGCGTGGTTCCGATAGGTGGTGCTATCGTACATCCACTTTGATGGAGACTTCAACCCACGAAGGGTAACGGTTGCGCGAGTCCACGGAGGGCTCCACCCATGAAGGGTCCATGAAGAAGCAACCTTGTCTATCCCACCATGGCCGTCGCCCATGAAGGACTTGCCTCACTAGGGTAAATCTTCACGAAGTAGGCGATCTCCTTGCCCTTACAAACTCCTTGGTTCAACTCCACAATCTTGTCGGAGGCTCCCAAGTGACACCTAGCCAATCTAGGAGACACCACTCTCGTAGAAGTAACAAATGGTGTGTTGGTGATGAACTCCTTTCTCTTGTGCTTCAAATGATAGTCTCCCCAACACTCAACTCTCTCTCAGAGGATTGGATTTGGTAGAAAGAAGATTTGAGTGGAAAGCAACTTGGGGAAGGCCAGAGATCAAGATTTATGTGGTTGAAATGGAATATCTTGACCTCAACACAAGTGTAGGTGGTTCTCTCTCAGAAAATATGTATTGGAAGTGTAGGCATGTTCTGATGGCTCTCTTCACGAATGAAGAGTGGGTGGAGGGGTATTTATAGCCTCCACACAAATTATAACCGTTACAGACAAATCACCAAACTCGGTGGGACCGATCCAGAGAACTCGGTCAGACCGATTTGGTTCATAATGTGACCGTCAGGTGTTTCGGTGGGACCGACTGGATCAACTCGGTGGGACCGATGTGCTAGGGTTAGGGTAAATCCAAAACTTGTTTTGACCGATTACTCAAACTCGGTGGGACCGAATTGGGTAATAAGCGAAACAGGGAGTTGGCCAAGCAAACTCGGTGGGGCTGATTGTATATCTTGGTGGGACCGAAAATATTGCAATAGGTAATAGAGAGTTTGCAAGCCCATCTCGGTGAGATCGAGTCGGTGAGATCGAGCTGATTAGAGTTTCTGGCACTGGCTATGTCAACTGAACTCGGTGGCGCCGGATAGAAAGAATCGGCGGGGCCGAGTTGGATATTTGGTGTGGGACATATTTGGAAGTGAGAAAGTGGTTGAGGGCTTTGGAGCATATCACTAAGCACTTTGAGCAAGCAAGCCATTAAGCAACACCTCATCCCTTCTTAATAGTATTGGCTTTCCTATGGACTCAATGTGATCTTGGATCACTAAAATAGAAAGTGTAGTGTCCTGAGCTTTGAGCTTGAGCCAATTCTTTGTCCTTAACATATTGAAGGGGTTCCACATCCTGTAGTCCATGCCACTCCATTGTTGAACTTGTCTGAAACATACTAGGTAGAAACATTAGTCCAACAAGAGATATGTTGATATTAATTACCAAAATCACCCAGGAAGCACTTGTGCTTTCAATCTCCCCCTTTTTGGTAATTGATGACAACATACATCAAAGCTTTAGATAAAGACATAGAGAACAACAAGTAAAGCTTTGGAAAGACATGTAACATGCAAAGGCTCCCCCTATATGTATGCAATCATATAAATATGAAACATAGGAGCATGTGAAAGCATAAGCATGACAGAGTAAGCCATGTGTCACATGTATCTTGGCTATATGCATCAGAGTGAAAGATGTAAATATAGGAAATGTGCCTTCATGCTCATGAGTCCTTCTTGCAAACAATATGTACATTAGCAAGAAATCCTCATGCACATGACTGTGATGCATATACTTACTTTTTGGTCTTGAGTTGGCTTAGAAGGCAATGGACCTGAGTAAACAAGGTTAGATAACACAGATACATCTACTAGCCAGAGCAAACAAAAGAACCACAAAGGTACCAAGACTGGGATGACATGTAGAGTGTGAGTACTAAGTACTCTATTGGATATAGACATGTCCCCAAAGGTAAAGATGTGTAATAGAAACAGAGATTTCCTCCCCTTAGATGTCTTGCTCCCCCTGAATCTTGAATGGGATATTGGGAGAAGATAGGGACCAAAAAATCAGAGCAAAATAAAAGACAACAGAGCTAATGCAAGCAGTCAAATATGATCAAATATGAACATGTATTTCCCCTCTTAAAGACATGTAACTTCTCTCCTCTTGAACACCACGCATCTGGGTTTTCTTACTCTCTTCCCCTTAAGTGTTCTCTCCCCCTATAGAGAAATGATTAAGCATAGAGCTTTGATGTGATCTCTCTCTCCCGCTTTGACATTAATTTCCAAGAAGGGCTCTTCTGGATTTTTGTTTTATTGCAGAAGGGTTTGGTCATTGAGTCACAAAGCAAGTCGAATACGATGCTGGTAGAGGACAAGAGTCATTGAGTGGAGCTGGAGCAAAAATGAATGCAGGAATAAGTGGCAAGTTGTCTTTCCTGTAGTGAAATCGGTAGCACCAAGTTGTTTGGTTTGGTGGCACCGTGCGAATTTGGTTGGGCCGAAGGAAACAAACCGGTGTAACCGAGTCCATCACAGAGAAAACACTTCTTTCCTCAGCTCACTAGGCACTTACGATCTCACAAGGATTTTCAAGGAATTTTCTGAAAGATTTGCAATGAATTGGATGCAGAAAATGCAGAAAGACAAGAAAGAAAAGAAATAAAAGGATCTAGATGAAGTTTTTTGAAAGGGGAAAACACATATGCATGAGATAAATGCAAGAGGAAACATAAGAGAACTTCATCTAGAATTGGGCGGTGACAAAATCACCTATGTTAGAGTATATTGACTTAGGAGTCAAGTGAGGTCACTTGATCTTTGATCATACTCATTGTTTAAGCTTGAAAATGGGGTTACCATTTTTTGTTTAAGGATCTTGATATATTCACATCTTGTTGAGTTGCTTTAACCCATGACTTGGAGTAAAGCTTCTCTAAGATGGAATGACATGTCTTGGGTGGTGGTGTTGATCTTGATCATGTAGTTGAACTTGTGTGGGTTGCTCAAGGTTGATGTAGCTCATCAAGAGTTGGGAGCACCACCTTGGAATTTTGAGTTCATCTTCCTATATGGGTTAGCTTTGCAAGGAAGAGCACTTGTGTATCCAAAATGACAATCATAAATCTTAATGTAGAGTGTGTCAAAGGATATGTTTGAAGAGTTTTGTGCTTCCCTGTCTTCAACCACTATTATGTAGAGACTTGATAATGTAGATATTGCTCAAGATATGAGTGAGTTGCAATCTCATGGATTTAGATTCATCCAAGTACCTACAAGGGTTAGATAGCATGCAAGGGTGCAAAAATATCCAAGACATATAAATAGCATCGTGAAAGAAATATCAAGGATTAGTCAAAGGCTCATGCCTTGCATGTATTCAAATGGAGTTCCTACTCCAAGTTTGAAGCATCAATGATGTTCAATTCACCTCTCAAACGGCAAAATACTTTCTCATCAAGCGGTTTGGTAAATATATCCGCGAATTGCTTATCGGTGCGAACATGCTTAAGATCAATGTCCCCTTTGGCAACATGATCTCGAATGAAATGATGATGAACTTCAATATGCTTAGTTCGAGAATGTTGCACGGGATTGTGAGCAATCTTAATAGCACTTTCATTGTCACAAAGCAATGGAACATATTTCACATATATCCCATAATCTTTAAGAGTTTGGGCATCCAAAGTAGTTGAGCACAACATGATCTAGCAGCAATGTATTCCGCTTCGGCGGTGGATAAGGATACCGAGTTTTGTTTCTTGGAGGACCAAGACACAAGAGATCTACCAAGAAATTGACAAGTACCCGAAGTGGACTTTCTATCAACCTTGTCTCCGGCATAGTCCGAATCGGAGTAACCAACAAGATTGAAAGAAGACCTCTTAGGATACCAAATGCCAAAATTTGGTGTGTGTATTAAGTATCTCACTATCCTTTTCACGGCCTTAAGATGACATTCTTTAGGGGCCGCTTGATATCGTGCACACATGCACACACTCAGCATAATATCAGGACGAGAGGCACATAGATATAACAATGAAGCAATCATAGAGCGGTAAACTTTTTGATCAACCGGTTCACCATCTTTGGTCAAATCAAGATGTCCACTAGTAGGCATTGGTGTAGACATACCTTTGCATTCTTGCATATTGAACTTCTTGAATAAGTCCTTGGTGTACTTTGTTTGAGAGACAAAGGTACCTTCCTTAGTTTGATTGATTTGCAAGCCAAGAAAGAATTTAAGTTCACTCATCATAGACATCTCAAACTTCTCCGACATTAGCTTTCCAAACTTCTCACTAAAATGAGGGTTAGTTGAACCAAATATAATATCATCAACATAAATTTGGCACACAAATAGTTCTCCATTAACCCTTTTAGTAAAAAGAGTAGAATCAATTTTACCAATTTCAAAGCCTTTTTCAATAAGGAACTTGGTCAAGCATTTATACCACACTCTAGGGGCTTGTTTAAGACCATAAAGGGCTTTGTGAAGTTTGTAAACATGATTAGGTTTATTAGGATTGACAAAGCTGGGAGGTTGCTTAACGTAAACTTCCTCCTCAATTTCACCATTTAGAAAAGCACTTTTAATGTCCATTTGGTACAAGGTGATATCATGGTGATTAGCATAAGCAAGTAAGATGCGAACGGACTCAAGTCTAGCAACGGGAGCATATGTCTCACCATAGTCCATACCTTTGACTTGAGTGTAGCCTTGGGCGACTAGGCGAGCTTTGTTGCAGACGACTTGACCATCTTCATCTTGCTTGTTGCGAAACACCCATTTGGTACCAATGATGTTGTGGTTGTTGTCGGGCTTCTCGACCAATGTCCACACTTGATTTCTCTCAAAGTTGTGTAGCTCTTCATGCATAGCGTTAATCCAATCCGGATCTTCCAATGCTTCTTCAACCTTCATAGGTTCAATGCTAGAGATGAATGAGAAATGTTCACAAAAGTTAGCCAAACGAGTTTTAGAGCGAGTGATTCTCCCGGTTTGGATATCATTGTAGATTTGCTCGACGGGATGATCTTTAGCAATTCTTGCTCGAACTCGTGGAAGCTTTGGCTTGGCTTGGGGTGGAACATCCTCTTCATCTTGATCTTCTTCTTGGCCTTCTACATTGTTGACATTGTCATTCTCTTGTCGTGGTGGAGAAGGATGTTGTTGATGTTCATCTTGGTGTACTTCCTTGTTTTCTTCGTCTTGGTGTGCCCCACTTGTGGATGCTTCCGTATCAATTCTTGGTTCACCTTGTCGTGAGGTGGAAGCTTCCACTTGGATGGACGAGGTACTCTCCTTCACCTCCGTTGGACGAATCTTGCCAATAGACAAGTCTTGGATTGCTTCCGAAGGGTCTTTGTCTCCTACATCAATTCGCAGCTCTACTTGGGAGCCGTTAGATTCATCAAACTTCACATCTACCATCTCTTCAACCTTTCGGGTGAAATTGTTGTAGACACAGTAAGTGTGAGAGTTTGAGCCATAACCAAGTAGGAAACCTTCATGAGATTTAGGAGCAAATTTAGAACGACGATGGTTATCAAGAATGTAGCACTTTGAGCCAAATAATCGAAAGTATCCAACTTGGGGTTTGTTACCGGTCAGGAGCTTGCATGTCGTCTTGCCGAGTAGCTTGTGAAGATACAAGCGATTTGTTGCATGACAAGCTGTCTCAACCGCTTCCGCTGAAAAGTGTTTTGGAGTCTTGTACTCATCAAACATCGTTCTTGCCATCTCAATAAGAGTCCGGTTCTTCCTCTCAACAACTCCATTTTGTTGAGGTGTGTACGTAGCTGAGAACTCATGTGAAATCCCCTCTTCATCAAGAAAGGTATCCACATTTGCGTTCTTGAACTCCGTTCTGTTGTCGCTCCAAACCTTCTTGATTTTCACATCAAATTGATTTTGGGCCTTCCTAGTGAAGTTTTTGAAGATCTTTTGGACCTGCGATTTGTCATCAAGAAAGAACACCCACGTAAATCTTGAAAAGTCATCAACTATGACTAGACCAAATGAGGTACCACCGAGACTCTTGTAGGCATTGGGACCAAAGAGATCCATGTGAAGTAGCTCGAGTGGTCTTCTCGTGGTCATGATGTTCTTCGCGCGACGACTTCCTCCAACCTGTTTTCCTGCCTGACAAGCACTACAAAGTCTATCCTTGTCAAATATGACATCTTTTATTCCAAGGATATGATTGATACGTCTCCAACGTATCTATAATTTTTGATTGCTCCATGCTATATTATCTACTGTTTTGGACATTATTGGGATTTATTATCCACTTTTATATTATTTTTGGGACTAACCTATTAACAGGAGGCCCAGCCCAGAATTGCTGTTTTTTTTGCCTATTTTAGGGTTTCGAAGAAAAGGAATATCAAACGGAGTCCAAACAGAATGAAACCTTCGTGAACGTGATTTTCTCACAAAACATGATCCAGGAGACTTGGACCCTACGTCAAGAAATAAAGGAGGAAGCCACGAGGTAGGGGGCGCCTACCCCCCCCCCCCAAGCGCGCCCTCCACCCTCATGGGCCCCCTGTTGCTCCACCGACGTACTCCTTCCTCCTATATATACCTATGTATCCCCAAACGATCAGATACGGAGGCAAAACCCTAATTCCACCGTCGTAACTTTCTGTATCCACGAGATCCCATCTTGGGGCATGTTCCGGAGCTCCGCCGGAGGGGGCATCCATCACGGAGGGCTTCTAGATCAACACCATAGCCCCTCCGATGAAGTGTGAGTAGTTTACCTCAGACCTTCGGGTCCATAGTAATTAGCTAGATGGATTCTTCTCTCTTTTTGGATCTCAATACAATGTTCTTCCCCTCTCTTGTGGAGATCTATTCGATGTAATCTTCTTTTTGCGGTGTGTTTGTTGAGATCGATGAATTGTGGGTTTATGATCAAGATTATCTATGAACAATATTTGAATCTTCTCTGAATTCTTTTATGTATGATTGGTTATCTTTGCAAGTCTCTTCGAATTATCAGTTTGGTTTGGCCTACTAGATTGATCTTTCTTGCAATGGGAGAAGTGCTTAGCTTTGGGTTCAATCTTGCGGTGCCCTTTCCTAGTGACAGCAGGGGCAGCAAGGCACATATTGTATTGTTGCCATAGAGGATAACAAGATGGTTTTTTTATCATATTGCATGAATTTATCCCTCTACATCATGTCATCTTGCTTAAGGCGTTACTCTGTTTTCATGAACTTAATACTCTAGATGCATGATGGATATTGGTCGATGAGTGGAGTAATAGTAGTAGATGCAGGCAGGAGTCGGTCTACTTGTCTCGGACATGATGCCTATATACATGATCATACCTAGATATTCTCATAACTATGCTCAATTCTGTCAATTGCTCAACAGTAATTCGTTCACCCACCGTAAAATACTTATGCTCTTGAGAGAAGCCACTAGTGAAACCTATGTCCCCCGGGTCTATCTTCATCATATTAATCTTCCAATACTTAGTTATTTACTTTGATTTTTTACTTTGCTTTTATTTTACTTTGCATCTTTATCACAAAAACACCAAAAATATTATCCTATCATATCTATCAGATCTCACTCTCGTAAGTGACCGTGAAGGGATTGACAACGCCTTATCACGTTGGTTGCGAGTAGTTATTTGCTTTGTGCAGGTACGAGGGACTCGCGCGTAGCCTCCTACTGGATTGATACCTTGGTTCTAAAAAACTGAGGGAAATACTTACGCTACTTTGCTGCATCATCCTTTCCTCTTCAAGGAAATCCAACGCAGTGCTCAAGAGGTAGCAAGAAGATTTCTGGCACCGTTGCTGGGGAGGTTCACGCAAGTCAAGATTTGACTCCTGACAACGAGCCATTTCTGGCGCCGTTGCCGGGGAGTCTACGCAAAAGTCAATATACCAAGTACCCATCACAACCCTTATCTCCCGCATTACATTATTTTCCATTTGCCTCTCGTTTTCCTCTCTCCCACTTCACCCTTGCCGGTTTATTTGCCCTCTCTCTCTATCCCCCCTCTCTTTCTCTATTTGCCTCTTTTTGCCCGCTTGCTTTTTGTTTGCTTGTGTGTTGGATTGCTTGCTTGTCACGATGGCTCAAGATAACACTAAATTGTGTGACTTTACAAATACCAACAACAATGATTTTATTAGCACTCCGATTGCTCCTCTTACCGATGCTGAATCTTGTGAAATTAATGTCGCTTTGCGGAATCTTGTCATGAAAGATCCGTTTTCCAGCCTTCCTAGTGAAGATGCCGCTACCCATCTAAATAGCTTCGTTGATTTGTGTGATATGCAAAAGAAGAAATATGTGGACAAGGATATTGTTAAGTTGAAACTATTTCCTTTTTCGCTTAGAGATCGTGCTAAAGCTTGGTTTTTGTCTTTGCCTAAAAATATTGATTCTTGGAACAAGTGCAAAGATGCTTTTATCTCTAAGTATTTTCCTCCCGCTAAGGTCATCTCCCTTAGAAATGATATTATGAATTTTAAGCAACTTGATCATGAACATGTTGCACAAGCTTGGGAGAGTATGAAATTAATGATACGTAATTGCCCTACTCATGGTTTGAATTTGTGGATGATTATACAAAAAATTTATGCCGGATTGAATTTTGCTTCTAGAAATCTTTTAGATTCGGCCGCGGGAGGCACTTTTATGGAAATCACTTTAGGAGAAGCTACTAAACTCCTAGATAATATTATGGTTAATTATTCTCAATGGCATACTGAAAGATCTACTAATAAAAAGGTGCATGCGATAGAAGAAATTAATGTTTTGAGTGGAAAGATGGATGAACTTATGAAATTATTTGCTAGTAAGAGTGTTTCTTCTGATCCTAATGATATGCCCTTGTCTACTTTGATTGAGAATAATAATGAATCCATGGATGTGAATTTTGTTGGTAGGAACAATATTGGTAACAACGCGTATAGAGGAAATTTTAATCCTAGGCCTTATCCTAGTAATCCCTCTAATAATTATGGTAATTCCTACAACAATTCTTATGGAAATTATAATAAGATGCCCTCTGATTTTGAATCTAATATTAAAGAATTTATTACTTCGCAAAAGAATTTCAATGCTTTGATTGAAGAAAAATTGCTTAAGATTGATGAGTTGGCTAGGAACGTTGATAGAATTTCTCTTGATGTTGATTATTTGAAACTTAGATCTATTCCTCCTAAGCATGATATCAATGAGTCTCTCAAATCCATGAGAATTTCCATTGATGAGTGCAAAGAAAGAACCGCTAGGATGCGTGCTAAGAAAGATGCCTTTATAAGAGCGTGTTCTTCTAGTTCCTATGAAAATAAAGATGAAGATCTAAAAGTTATTGATGTGTCCCCTATTAAATCTTTGTTTTGCAATATGAATCTTGATAATGATGGGACTGAATATGATCCACCTTTTCCTAGAAGGCGTTCCAAAAATTCGGAGTTTTTAGATCTTGATGCTAAATTTGATGAAAGTGGGACTGAAGAAATTAAAACCCTAGATGTTGCTAAACCCACTATTTTAGATTTCAAGGAATTTAATTATGAAAATTGCTCTTTGATTGATTGTATTTCCTTGTTGCAATCCGTGCTAAATTCTCCTCATGCTTATAGTCAAAATAAAGCATTTACTAAACATATCGTTGATACCTTGATGCAATCTTATGAAGAAAAACTTGAGTTGGAAGTTTCTTTCCCTAGAAAACTTTATGATGAGTGGGAACCAACTATTAAAATTAAGATTAAAGATCATGAATGCTATGCTTTATGTGATTTGGGTGCTAGTGTTTCCACGATTCCAAAGACTTTGTGTGATTTGTTAGGTTTCCGTGATTTTGATGATTGCCCTTTAAAATTGCACCTTGCGGATTCCACTATTAAGAAACCAATGTGAATAATCAATGATGTTCTTATTGTCGCAAATAGGAATTATGTGCCCGTAGACTTCATTGTTCTTGACATAAATTGCAATCCTTCATGTCCTATTATTCTTGGTAGACCTTTCCTTAGAACGATTCGTGCAATTATTGATATGAAGGAAGGAAATATTAGATTCCAATTTCTGTTAAGGAAAGTCATGGAACACTTTCCTAGAAAAAAAATTAAATTATATTATGAATCTATTATGAGAGACACTTATGGATTTCCTACCAAAGATGGCAATACCTAGATTTATCCTTGCTTTTTATGCCTAGCTAGGGGCGTTAAACGATAGCGCTTGTTGGGAGGCAACCCAATTTTATTTTTATTCCTTTCTTTTTACTCCTGTTTAGTAATAAATAATTTACCTAGTCTCTGTTTTGGTTTTGTTTTTTGTGTTTAATTAGTGTTTGTGCCAAGTAGAACCGTTGGGAAGACTTGGGGAAAGTCTTGATATCTTGCTGTAAAAAACAGAAACTTTAGCGCTCACGAGAACTGATGCCATTTTTATTTGGAAAGTGATATTTAGTTGATTATTTTTGAAGATGATTAATAGATAAATTCCTCACTTCCAGAAACTTATTTTAGAATTTTTGGGGTTCCATATCTTGCTCTAGCTACAGATTACTGCAGACTGTTCTGTTTTTGACAGATTCTGTTTTTCATGTGTTGTTTGCTTATTTTGATGAATCTATGGCTAGTAACATAGTTTATAAACCATAGAGAAGTTGGAATACAGTAGGTTTAACACCAATATAAATAAATAATGAGTTCATTACAGTACCTTGAAGTGGTGTTTTTTTTTCGCTAACGGAGCTCACGAGATTTTCTACTTTAAGTTTTGTGTTGTGAAGTTTTCAAGTTTTGGGTAAAAGATTTGATGGATTATGGAACAAGGAGTGGAAAGAGCCTAGCTTGGGGATTCCCATGGCACCCCAAGATAATCTAAGGACACCTAAAAGCCAAAGCTTGGGGACGCCCCGGAAGGCGTCCCCTCTTTCGTCTACTTCCATCGGTAACTTTACTTGGAGCTATATTTTTATTCACCACATGATATGTGTTTTGCTTGGAGCGTCTTGTATGATTTGAGTCTTTGCTTTTTAGTTTACCACAATCATCCTTTCTGTACACACCTTTTGAGAGAGCCATACATGATTTGGAATTTGTTAGAATACTCTATGTGCTTCACTTATATCTTTTGAGTTATATAGTTTTGCTCTAGTACTTCACTTATATCTTTTAGAGCACGGTGGTCGATTTGTTTTATAGAAACTATTGATCTCTCATGCTTCACTTAGATTATTTTGAGAGTCTTAAATAGCATGGTAATTTGCTTAAATAATCCTAATATGCTAGGTATTCAAGATTAGTAAAAAATATCTTATCAGTGTTTTGAATACTAAGAGAAGTTTGATGCTTGATGATTGTTTTGAGATATGGAGGTAATAATATCAAAGTCGTGCTAGTTGAGTAGTTGTGAATTTGAGAAATGCTTGTGTTGAAGTTTGCAAGTCCCATAGCATGCACACATGGTAAACGTTCTGTAACAAATTTGAAACATGAGGTGTTCTTTGATTGTCCTCCTTATGAGTGGCGGTCGGGGACGAGCGGTGGTCTTTTCCTACCAATCTATCCCCCTAGGAGCATGCGCGTAGTGCTTGGTTTTTGATGACTTGTAGATTTTTGCAATAAGTATGTGAGTTCTTTATGACTAATGTTGAGTCTATGGATTATACGCACTCTCACCCTTCCATCATTGCTAGCCTCTTCGGTACCGTGCATTGCCCTTTCTCACATTGAGAGTTGGTGCAAACTTTGCCGGTGCATCCAAACCCCGTGATATGATACACTCTTTCACACATAAACCTCCTTATATCTTCCTCAAAACAGCCACCATAGCTACCTATTATGGCATTTCCATAGCCATTCCGAGATATATTGCCATGCAACTTTCCACCATTCCGTTTATCATGACACATTCATCATTGTCATATTGCTTAGCATGATCATGTAGTTGACATAGTATTTGTGGCAAAGCCACCGTTCATAATTCTTGCATACATGTCACTCTTGGTTCATTGCATATCCCGGTACACCGCCGGAGGCATTCATATAGAGTCATCTTTTGTTCTAGCATCGAGTTGTAATCATTGAGTTGTAAATAAATAGACGTGTGATGATCATCATTTTCTAGAGCATTGTCCCAAGTGAGGAATTAAAAAGGGGGGGAAAGGCCATAAAAAAAGAAGAGAATGCCCAAAAAAGGAGAGAAAAAGAGAGAAGGGACAATGTTACTATCCTTTGCCACACTTGTGCTTCAAAGTAGCACCATAATGTTCATGATAGAGAGTCTTTTGTTTTGTCACTTTCATATACTAGTGGGAATTTTTCATTATATAACTTGGCTTGTATATTACAACAATGGGCCTCCTCAAGTGCCCTCGGTCTTCGTGAGCAAGCAAGTTGGATGCACACCCACTTAGTTTCTTTTGTTGAGCTTTCATACATTTATAGCTCTAGTGCATCCATTGCATGGCAATCCCTACTCCTTGCATTAACATCAATCGATGGGCATCTCCATAGCCCATTGATTAGCCTTGTTGATGTGAGACTTTCTCCTTTTTTTCTTCTCCACATAACCCCCATCATCATATTCTATTACACCCACAGTGCTATGTCCATGGCTCGCGCTCATATATTGCGTGAAAGTTTATAGGTTTGAGATTACTAAAGTATGAAACAATTGCTTGGCTTGTCATCGGGTTGTGCATGATGAGAGCATTCTTGTGTGACGAAAATGGAGCATGGCTAAACTATATGATTTTGTAGGGATGAACTTTCTTTGGCCATGTTCTTTTGAGAGGACATAATTGCTTAGTTAGCATGCTTGAAGTATTATTATTTTTATGTCAATATGAACTTCTATCTTGAATCTTTCGGATCTGAATATTCATACCACAATTAAGAAGAATTACATTAAAATTCTGCCAAGTAGCACTCCGCATCAAAAATTCTGTTTTTATCATTTACCTACTCGAGAACGAGCAGGAATTAAGCTTGGGGATGCTTGATACGTCTCCAATGTATCTATAATTTTTGATTGCTCCATGCTATATTATCTACTGTTTTGGACATTATTGGGCTTTATTATCCACTTTTATATTATTTTTGGGACTAACCTATTAACCGGAGGCCCGGCCCAGAATTGCTGTTTTTTTGACTATTTTAGGGTTTCGAAGAAAAGGAATATCAAACGGAGTCCAAACAGAATGAAACCTTCGGGGACGTGATTTTCTCACCGAACATGATCCAGGAGACTTGGTGAAGGAAATATGCTCTAGAGGCAATAATAAAGTTATTATTTATTTCCTTATATCATGATAAATGTTTATTATTCATGCTAGAATTGTATTAACCGGAAACATAATACATGTGTGAATACATAGACAAACAGAGTGTCACTAGTATGCCTATACTTGACTAGCTCGTTGATCAAAGATGGTTAAGTTTCCTAGCCATTGACATGGGTTGTCATTTGATTAACGAGATCACATCATTTGGAGAATTATGTGATTGACTTGACCCGTTCCGTTCACTTAGCACTCGATCGTTTAGTATGTTGCTATTGCTTTCTTCATGACTTATGCATGTTCCTATGACTATGAGATTATGCAACTCCCGTTTACGGGAGGAACACTTTGTGTGCTACCAAATGTCACAACATAACTGGGTGATTATAATGGTGCTCTACAGGTGTCTCCGAAGGTACTTGTTGGGTTGGCGTATTTCGAGATTAGGATTTGTCACTCCGATTGTCGGAGAGGTATCTCTGGGCCCTCTCGGTAATGCACATCACTTAAGCCTTGCAAGCATTGCAACTAATGAGTTAGTTACGAGATGATGTATTACGGAACGAGTAAAGAGACTTGCCGGTAACGAGATTGAACTAGGTATTGAGATACCGACGACCGAATCTCGGGCAAGTCACATACCGATGACAAAGGGAACAACGTATGTTGTTATGCGGTCTGACCGATAAAGATCTTCGTAGAATATGTGGGAGCCAATATGAGCATCTAGGTTCCGCTATTGGTTATTGACCGGAGACGTGTCTCGGTCATGTCTACATAGTTCTCGAACCCGTAGGGTCTGCACGCTTAACGTTTCGATGACGGTTATATTATGAGTTTATATGTTTTGATGTACCGAAGGTTGTTCGGAGTCCCGGATGTGATCACGGACATGACGAGGAGTCTCTAAATGGTCGATACATGAAGATTGATATATTGAAAGCCTATGTTTGGATATCGGAAGTGTTCCGGGTGAAATCGGGATTTTA
>NC_041390.1:432108095-432138252 GCF_002162155.2 Triticum dicoccoides
ATAGTGGGCCTTAGTGGAAGAGAGGGAGGTGGCCAGGGCAAGGGCCGCGCGCTCCCCCTAGTCCGAATAGGACAAGGAGAGGGGGGCGCCCCCCTTTCCTTCTTCTCCTCCATCTCTTTCCCCCCAAGTCCTAATCCAACTAGGAAAAAGGGAGGGAGTAGGACTCCTCCTGGCGCGCCCCTCTCCTGGCCGGCCGCACCACCCCTTACTCCTTTATATATGGGGGCCGGGGGCACCCTAGAGACACAACAATTGATCATTTGATCTTTTAGCCGTGTGCGGTGCCCCCCTCCACCATAGTCCACCTCGATGATACTGTAGTGGTGCTTAGGAGAAGCCCTACGTTGGTAGAACATCATCATCGTCACCACGCCGTCGTGCTGACGAAACTCTCCCTCCACACTCGGCTGGATCAGAGTTCGAGGGACATCATCAGGCTGAACATGTGCTGAACTCGGAGGTGTCGTGCGTTCGGTACTTGATCAGTAGGATCGTGAAGACGTACGACTACATCAACCGCGTTGTGCTAACGCTTCCGCTTTTGGTCTACGAGGGTACATGGACAACACTCTCCCCTCTTGTTGCTATGCATCACCATGATCTTGCGTGTGCATAGGAATTTTTTTGAAATTACTATGTTCCCCAACAGTGGCATCCGAGCCAGGTTTTATGCGTAGATGCCATATGCATGAGTAGAACACAAGTGAGTTGTGGGCGATATAAGTCATACTGCTTACCAGCATGTCATACTTTGGTTCGGCAGTATTGTTGGATGAAGCGGCCCGGACCGACATTACGCGTACGCTTACGTGAGACTGGTTCTACCGACGTGCTTTGCACATAGGTGGCTGGCGGGTGTCAGTTTCTCCAACTTTAGTTGAACCGAGTGTGGCTACGCCCGGTCCTTGCGAAAGTTAAAACAGCACCAACTTGACAAACTATCGTTGTGGTTTTGATGCGTAGGTAAGAACGGTTCTTGCTAAGCCCGTAGCAGCCACGTGAAATTTGCAACAACAAAGTAGAGGACGTCTAACTTGTTTTTGCAGGGCATGTTGTGATATGATATGGTCAAGACATGAAGCTAAATTTTATTGTATGAGATGATCATGTTTTGTAACCAAGTTATCGGCAACTGGAGGGATCCATATGGTTGTCGCTTTATTGTATGCAATGCAATCGCCATGTAATGCTTTACTTTATCACTAAGTGGTAGCGATAGTCGTAGAAGCATGAGATTGGCGAGACGACAACGATGCTACGTTGGAGATCAAGGTGTCGCGCCGGTGACGATGGTGATCATGACGGTGCTTCGAAGATGGAGATCACAAGCACAAGATGATGATGGCCATATCATATCACTTATATTGATTGCATGTGATGTTTATCTTTTATGCATCTTATCTTGCTTTGATTGATGGTAGCATTATAAGATGATCCCTCACTAAATTATCAAAGTATAAGTGTTCTCCCTAAGTATGCACCGTTGCGAAAGTTCTTCGTGCCGAGACACCATGTGATGATTGGGTGTGATAGGCTCTACGTTCAAATACAATGGGTGCAAAACAGTTGCACACGCGGAATACTCAGGTTAAACTTGACGAGCCTAGCATATAACAGATATGGCCTCGGAACACGGAGACCGAAAGATCGAGCGTGAATCATATAATAGATATGATCAACATAGTGATGTTCACCGTTGAAACTACTCCATCTCATGTGATGATCGTACATGGTTCAGTTGATATGGATCACGTGATCACTTAGAAGATTAGAGGGATGTCTATCTAAGTGGGAGTTCTTAAGTAATATGATTAATTGAGCTTAAATTTATCATGAACTTAGTACCTGATAGTATCTTGCTTGTCTATGTTGATTGTAGATAGATGGACCGTGTTGTTGTTCCATTGAATTTTAATGCGTTCCTTGAGGAAGCAAAGTTGAAAGATGATGGTAGCAATTACACGGACTGGGTCCGTAACTTGAGGATTATCCTCATTTCTGCATAGAAGAGTTACGTCTTGGAAGCACCGCTAGGTTTACCACTTGCGCCAGCAACTGCAGACATTGTGAATGATTGGCAGTCACGTGTTGATGACTACTCGATAGTTCAGTGTGCCATGCTTTACGGCTTAGAACCGCGACTTCAACGACGTTTTGAACGTCATGGAGCATATGAGATGTTCCAGGAGTTGAAGTTAATATTTCAAAAGAACGCCCGGATTGAGAGATATGAAGTCCCCAATAAGTTCTACATCTGCAAGATGGAGGAGAATAGTTCTGTCAGTGAGCATATACTCAAGATGTCTGGGTACTGCAATCACTTGATTCAACTGGGAGTTAATCTTCCGGATGATAGCGTCATTGACAGAATTCTTCAATCACTGCCACCAAGCTACAAGAGCTTCATGATGAACTATAACACGCAAGGGATGGATAAGACGATTCCCGAGCTCTTCGCAATGCTAAAAGCTGCGGAGGTAGAAATCAAAAAGGAGCATCAAGTGTTGATGGTCAATAAGACCACCAGTTTCAAGAAAAAGGGCAAAGGGAAGAAGAAGGGGAACTTCAAGAAGAACAGCAAGCAAGTTGCTGCTCAGGAGAAGAAACCCAAGTATGGACCTAAGCCTGAGACGGAGTGCTTCTACTGCAAGCAGACTGGTCACTGGAAGCGGAACTGCCCCAAGTATTTGGCGGATAAGAAGGATGGCAAGGTGAACAAAGGTATATGTGATATACATGTTATTTATGTGTACCTTACTAATGCTCGCAGTAGCACCTGGGTATTTGATACTGGCTCTGTTGCTAATATTTGCAACTCGAAACAGGGGCTACGGATTAAGCGAAGATTGGCTAAGGATGAGGTGACAATGCGCGTGGGAAATGGTTCCAAAGTCGATGTGATCGCAGTCGGCACGCTACCTCTACATCTACCTTCGGGATTAGTATTAGACCTAAATAATTGTTATTTGGTGCCAGCATTGAGCATGAACATTATATCTGGATCTTTTTTGATGCGAGACGGTTATTCATTTAAATTAGAGAATAATGGTTGTTCTATTTATATGAGTAATATCTTTTATGGTCATGCACCCTTGAAGAGTGGTCTATTTTTGTTGAATCTCGATAGTAGTAATACATATATTCATAATATTGAGGCCAAAAGATGCAGAGTTGATAATGATAATGCAACTTATTTGTGGCACTGCCGTTTAGGTCATATCGGTGTAAAGCACATGAAGAAGCTCCATACTGATGGACTTTTGGAATCACTTGGTACTTGCGAACCATGCCTCATCGGCAAGATGACTAAAACGCTCCGGAACTATGGAGAGAGCAAAAGATTTATTGGAAATCATACATACAGATGTATGTGGTCCGATGAATATTGAGGATCATGGCGGATATCATTATTTTCTCACCTTCACAGATGCTTTAAGCAGATATGGGTATATCTACTTAATGAAACATAAGTCTGAAACGTTTGAAAAGTTCAAAGAATTTCAGAGTGAAGTTGAAAATCATCGTAACAAGAAAATAAAGTTTCTACGATCTGATCGTGGAGGATAATATTTGAGTTATGTAACATCCCAAATTTTCAATTTGAAATGTTATACATTAGATCATCATTCCATATCATATTTATTTGCATTTTGGTTGATCCTAGAAATTCTACGCAACTCAAGGACCCTCGGAGAGAGTTGGGGTTTCGTTATTTTCAGATTTGAGTTTTCTCAAATTTTGAAAATAGGATCATTTGATTTTATTTATTTTATCTTCAAGTATTTCTATTATAAAAATATGAGAGAGGGAATAAAATGACTTTCCTAAAATAAAGAAATATTGAGGATTTAATAATTAAATCAAATAAGATGTTATTTTGGATTTATTTGCTATTTTATTTGAATTTAGGAAAAATGCGTGTTTTTCAAAATTGCATTTAGGCCCCAAATAAATGTTCATCCTGTGCGGCTTCATTTTAGAAGCCAGGAAAAAATTATTTCGGGATTTTTGGAGTCCGTTTAGTATTCCTTTTGTTTGTTTTTCTCCGCGTAATAATTTAAAAAAAAGTGCGAACCGACTTCGGGCCGTGTTTGGCCCGGACTCCTAGGGGGGGCCTTTATATAGCGGCCCCGGGGCCCGAATCAGCCCAAGCCGCCGCCGCCCTAACCCTAAGCCGCACCCGAGCCCGCCGCCGTCGCAGCTGCCGCCGCCGTCGAGGTCGATCCCGCCGTCGCCACCATTTTTTTAGAAAAACCTTTCGTTTTTTCCGCCGGGCTTTTAGATCCATTTTTTAGATAGATCGGTTTTTTCGGTTTAGTTAATTAGCGAGCATTCGCTCGTTAGTTCATTTTAACGAACGTGTTCATCGTTTAGATCCAGATAACGAACGTTCGTTCGTTAATCTGTTCGTCGTTTTTCTTTTTCTCAGATTTATTCCGCGATTTTTCTGATCGCGATTTCTGATCCGATTTTCGTTCTAGTATAACTTTTTGCTCGTTTATTAGAATCAGGCGATTCAAGTGCCTGGAGTTTCGTCTCAAAACCCTCTTTCCGTTTAACCAACTCAAACAAGTTTTTGCTTCGGTAAAATTTGACCTAGATCCAGAATAGTATACGAAGCTTGTTCTTTTGCCGTTTGTCTTTCGTTGCTTCGGTCGATTTGATTCTTTTTGCCAACCGGAGTTCTTAAATTGAACTTTCTGGTTAGATCTCTTATTTGAGTTTTACCTTTGCATTATTCAAGTACTTATTGTATGCTTGTTTGTTTGCGATAGATTATCCAGAGTGCACCGCTTGCTACTTCGAATCGCTAGGTTTTGCGGATCATCAGCAAGGCAAGTAACACTTTGATCATACCTCCCACTACCCAGTTTTATTGCATTAGATCAATCCTCAAACATTGCATGATTAGGATCTAATTAAATTGTGGGTTTGGGAAGTAGTTGAGGTAGTACCTATTACCTGTTTTATTATCAAACCTTGGGAGTTACTTCTACATTTGCTTATACTGCCATGCTATGCTAGTAGACGTGGATTGGGTGAGTGTATCCATCAAAAATGTGAGATTGTTAATTAATGGTTTATTTAAGGTGGCAACTTAAACACACATCTGGGTGGATTGAGGCACCTGGGTATTCCAACGATTGCTTGTTTTTCTTTTGGACCGCCACCCAGGCTCAAAGGGATCATGAGATTATTCATGCTAAAAACTTCCATGTGCAGCCACAAGCTACTATAGGCTCTAGCATAGTTGATTAAGTCGTGCGAATTCTTACAGTGGTAGACTAGTAGATGTAGGGGAAAGTAGGTGTAACGGTCTACCCGATCATAAGGTGCTAGCACTTCTAAAAGACTATGTCTCGGTCATCCGTTTTTCAAACACCTTGTAGTGCGAGAATTCCAACGGAGGAGATCGAGTCTTGTGGGGAAAAGTGCGCAAACCTCTCCAGAGTGTATAAACTAATCATGGTTAGCCGTGTCCCCGGTTATGGACAACTTGAGTATCTAGTACTTGGATTATCATGTGAATCACATCATGTTACTCTAATTAATTTGTTGGGTTTTTAATGATGATGTTTAATTGGGATTGAGAGGGTGTCTACACTCTCAATGTTTAACAACCACCATGATAGTTAAATAAAATTTATTCCTTTGCAGTAGAGAAAAATTGTCTTTACACAAAGTTGTAACCATAGAGCTTTTCACCAGCCAAATATGCATGTACTATAGTTTTATTCTTCCATTATTCTCTATGTGTTACCTTGCCAGCATATTCCATGTGCTGACCTGTTTTGGGTTGCAATGTTCATGTTGCAGACTTTTCAGACGACGAGTAAGGTGCTTTTAGGTCCTGGTTCTATACTTAGTGATACCGTTGGAGTTGATGGACTCACTTATCTTCCAAGCCTTCCACTGTTATCATTATTAGATGTCCTTATGTCATATTTATTGTAATAAGTTCTCTTTCGAGACACTCGATGTAATAAGTGTGTGATTGCTACTCTGTTATAAATCCTTCAAGTACTGTGTGGTGTCAGCATTACTGATCCAGGGATGACACTGGAGCACAGAGATTGGACTGTCTGAGGTCTGGTCGCTACAAGATGGTATCAGAGCCCACGCTAACTGTAGGACACGACCACTAAGCTAAAGCCCTAGATCACTACTCACTCTTCTCATTCTGACTTCTCATCTTTTCTACTCTTTTAGGATGGCAGATGCAAGGAACAAGTTCATGCAACCGGATGAAGATACACCCTTTGGACGTCATTTGAAGGAAGTCACTAGATACCTGAACATCGGAGTACCAAGCTTCACCGGAACCTACAACACCACTTTACCTGAAGAGGAGCGCTGGATGATTCAAGTTCAAATTCCAGGAAGGATGTTCATGCCAGTCACTGAGCCCATAGAGTTTTCCTTTGATGCACCAACCTGGAATGTAGGAAAGAGCATGGCAGCTCACATCGCCATGGGACGTATTGGAGAAGTTTACCGCAATGATCTCAAGGATACTATCTACCAGATTTGTGGGAGTCGAGATGAGCAATGGGAGATGATCAGCACCAAGAAGGATAGATCAATCGCAACTTTTATCCAGGAGTTAAACCAGCACATTCGACGTTAGGAGAACCAGATATGCGCAGACATGATAGATCTGAAAAAGGCGAGGACAAGAATCACGGAACTGGAGGAAGAACTCAAGGCTACACGTGAAGATTATGAAGAGAAAATTGAAGTACTAGTGGAGAAGAATGACGACCGAATCAAGAAGAACGGAATATTCATGGGAGGCCCTACACCAGTAGAAGAAGACGAAAAACCCAAGGAGATTCGCCTGGAAGACTACATCATCATCGATGACACCGACTCAGACACAGATGATAGTGATGATGACTATGTTGATGAAGCTGGAGCAGATATCATGGAGTCTGCAACCGAAGAATATTTCTAGTAGACCACCCCAACAGTAGTAGTAGTCCACCATGTAAATATAGTAGTCCGAGCACTTTTGCGATAGTTAGACCGATTGTATGCCCTTGTTTGATTGAATGAAGTGAATTGTTTGCTTTTGCCTCATGTGCATATGGGTAGTGTTTTCTCTTTAGACCCCTTCTCTATTCTTAAATCTCATCTTTTCTAAACCCCTCAGATGCCTCCGAGACGTGACCCCGGATTTACCTTCCCACCGGAGCTCACTCAGTTGATCCAGCAGCAGAACACATTGATGCAGTTGCTAGTCCAGAATCAGAATCAGGGGAACAACAACAACAACAACAACAACAACAACAACAACAACCCACCACCACCACCACCACCACCACCTGTTGACCACTTAGCCTGTTTTCTTAGGCTAAACCCGCCAGTGTTCTCCAGTAGCACCGAGCCTATAGTAGCAGATGATTGGCTCCGTAAGACAGCAAGGGAGTTGACCATGGCAGGATGCATAGATGCGGAAAAGGTGAAGTTTGCCGCACATCAGCTTGACGGACCCGCAGCATCATGGTGGGAGAATTTCACAGCCACTTTCCCTATCGAGACTGTCACATGGGACCAGTTTCAGCAGGCTTTCTGTACTGCCCATGTTTCAGCAGGAGCTATGGCCATGAAGAAGCATGAGTTTCGCAACTTACGCCAAGGAGGACGGACAGTTGGCCATTATGTGGAGGACTTTAGTAAGCTAGCACGTTATGCCCCAGATGACGTTGCTACGGATGCAGCTAAGCAGGAGAAGTTTATAAGGACTGAATGATGAGTTGAGCATGCAGTTGATGGTAGAAATCTTCAACAACTACCAGGAGTTGGTAGATCGTGCTCTTATGATTGAAGGGAAGCAGCAGCAGATTGAGAACCGCAAGAGGGAGTATGGACAAGGGAAGTACAATTCTGGAGCTCAGCAGAAGCCATGTTTTACCCCTAGATCGGGAGGACATTTTCAGCATACCCATGGAGGAGGTAGCTCGCACAATCATAATGGACCCAAGAATGGTAATGGGAATGGAGGAAGCAACGGCCAGAACTGTACCAACCCATCAACCCCAGCCAAAAGAGACCTGAGCCAAGTCACTTGCTTTAAGTGCCAGAAGACCGGACATTATGCCAATGAATGTCCTGAATCCCAGAATGGAAATGGCAATGGAAGCTCTGGGAAGAATCCGAACCCTTTCAATAGGGGATAGGTGAACCACGTTAACGTGGAGGAGGTTGAAGAGCAGTCGGATGCAGAAATCGGTAAGTTTTTGGTTAAGTCATTTACTGCAATCGTTCTTTCGATATTGGTGCATCGCATTCATACATATCAAGGGGATTTGTGGATAAGTATAACCTGCCCACCAAAGTACTTAGAACACCCATGTTAGTAAGCTCACCAGGAGCGGAGTATATGGCCAGTAAAGGGTGTTTTCAAGTGCCATTGAGTATAGGTAGGCATGTGTTTCCCTCAGATTTAATCATTTTGGAATCACAAGGTTTGGATGTAATTTTGGGTATGGATTGGCTATCGATGTATGGAGGAAACATCGATTGCGCCAGTAAGTCAATTTTGCTTACCACCCCAGAAGGAAGAAGGATCAAGTATGTATCCCGACATGTGCCTAAAAGGACTCAAGTAAATTCGTTAACAGGAGTTGTGCAGGAGGAAATACCAGTGGTAAAGGATTTCCCTGATGTGTTTCCAGAGGAATTGCCAGGCATGCCACCGGATAGAGACATTGAGTTTTTAATTGAGCTTTTTCCAGGCACAGGGCCAATATCTAAGAGACCATACAAGATGCCTGCAAATGATTTGGAGGAGATTAAGAAGCAGATTAAAGAGTTACTGGATAAAGGTTATATTCGCCCAAGTTCTTCACCTTGGGGATCGCCAGTACTTTTAGTAGAGAAGAAGGATGGATCGTTAAGGATGGTTGTTAATTATCGAGGATTGAACGAAGTAACAATTAATAACAAGTACCCACTACCGATGATCAATGATCTGTTTGATTGATTGCAAGGAGCTAAGGTATTTTCCAAGATCGATCTGCGATCAGGATACCATCAGTTGAAGATCCGAGAACAGGATATACCTAAGACGGCTTTTACCACCAGGTATGGGCTGTACGAGTACACCGTTATGTCATTTGTACTAACTAACGCACCTGCATATTTTATGAGCATGATGAACAAAGTATTTATGGAGTTTTTGGATAAGTTCGTCGTAGTGTTCATTGATGATATTCTGGTTTACTCGAAGAATGAAGAGGAACATAAGGAACATTTGCGTTTGGTACTTGGGAAGCTCAGAGAACATCAGTTATATGCCAAGTTTAGCAAATTTGAATTTTGGTTGAAGGAAGTTGGATTCCTAGGAACGTTATATCCGGAGAAGGTATAGCAGTGGATCCCACCAAGGTTGACACTGTGACAAACTGGGAAGCCCCAACAACAGTTGGAGAGATCCAGAGTTTTCTCGGACTTGCAGGATACTACCGTAGATTCATTGAAAATATCTCGAAGATTGCAGAACCCATGACGGAGTTGTTGAAGAAGGATACCAAGTTCAAATGGACTGAAGAATGTGAGAGCAGTTTCCAGGAGTTGAAGAAACGTTTGGTTACATCACCTGTGTTGATTTTGCCGGATCAGAACAAAGATTATGAGGTATATTGTGACGCTTCACGTAGAGGACTTGGAGCAGTGCTTATGCAGGAAGGAAGAGTTGTTTCGTATGCTTCATGACAACTTAAGCCTCATGAGTTCAATTATGCCATGCATGATTTGGAGTTAGCAGTCGTAGTGCATGCATTGAAGACTTGGAGACATTTTCTCATTGGAAACCATTGTGAGGTGTACATGGATCATAAGAGTTTGAAGTATATTTTCACGCAGAAGGAGTTACATCTCAGGCAAAGGAGATGGTTGGAGCTCATCAAGGATTATGATATGAGATTGCATTATTACCCTGGAAAGGCTAATGTAGTAGCCGATGCGCTGAGCCGTAAAAGTCATGTCAACACCTTAATGACGGGAGATTTACCAAGGGAGTTAGACGAAAATCTTCGTGAGCTATGTTTGGAGATAGTTCCGAGAGGCTATGTAGCAGCATTGGAGATTCAGTCTACCTTGATGGATAAGATCAGAGAATCCCAGAAGACTGACAAGGAGATTGCTTCTATTAAGGAGAAAATGAGCAAAGGAAAAGCTAAAGGATTTCGTGAGGATGAGCACGATACCTTATGGTTTGAAGACCGTGTTTATGTGCCCAATGACCCGGAGATCAGGAAGTTAATTCTGCAGGAGGCCCATGATTCACCATATTCGATTCACCCAGGAAATACCAAGATGTATTTGGATTTGAAGGATACTTTCTGGTGGACTGGAATGAAGAAGGATATTGCGGAGTATGTAACAGTTTGTGATGTATGTCAGAGTGTGAAGGCAGAGCATCAGAAGCCAGCAGGATTGCTACAGCCATTGCCAATACCCGAATGCAAGTGGGATAAGTTAGGCATGGATTTTATCACAGGATTGCCTAGAACGCGTTCAGGCTATGACTCGATTTGGGTTGTAGTCGATCGTTTGACAAAGGTAGCTCATTTCATCCCAGTGAAGACTACCTACACTAGTGCCAAGTTGGCAAAGATATACATGACCAGGATCGTATGTCTGCATGGAGTTCCATGTAGCATTCTATCAGATAGAGGAACCCACTTTACCTCAAAGTTCTGGAATCAGTTGCATGAAACTTTGGGTACCAGGCTAGAGTTCAGTACAGCTTTCCATCCGTAGACAGATGGACAGACCTAGAGAGTCAATCAGATTTTGGAGGATATGCTGAGAGCTTGTGCGCTAGATTACGGATCTAGTTGGGACGAGAATTTGCCATACACAGAGTTCTCTTACAACAACAGTTATCAATCCAGTTTGAAGATGGCCCCTTTCGAAGCCTTGTACGGAAGGAGGTGCAGGACCCCGTTGTCGTGGGATGAAGTTGGAGACCGCCAGTTGTTTGGACCGGATTTGATTAAAGAATCTGAACAGAAGATGAAGTTGATATGCGATAGAGTCAAGGTAGCCCAGTCCAGGCAGAAGAGCTATGCAGATTCTAAACGCAAGGAGACAGTTTACGAAGTCGAAGACCGAGTTTACCTTTGAGTATCTCCACTTCGAGGAGTTAAGCGCTTTGGAGTTAAGGGAAAGTTAGCGCCACGTTTTGTAGGACCATACAAGGTTTTGGAGCGTATGGGAGAAGTAGCCTATAAGTTGGAATTGCCCGAAGGATTGTCAGGAGTTCACGATGTATTCCACGTTTCCCAGTTGAAGAGGTGCCACACAGAGATGGCTGATATACCGCTGAGAGATACAGTGCCGCTGAAAGCGATTCAGTTGGACAGTGATTTGACCTATGAGGAGAAACCCGTCAAGATTCTTGAGTATGCCAGCCGAGTCACCCGCAACAAGGTTATCAAGTTTTGCAAAGTTCAGTGGAGCCACCACACGGAGGATGAAGCCACCTGGGAGCGAGAGGAAGATCTGCTGAAGGACCACCCTCACCTATTTTCTAGCCAACCCGAATCTCGAGGGCGAGATTCATATTAAGTGGGGTAGGTTTGTAACATCCCAAATTTTCAATTTGGAATGTTATACATTAGATCATCATTGCATATCATATTTATTTGCATTTTGGTTGATCCTAGAAATTCTACGCAACTCAAGGACCCTCGGAGAGAGTTGGGGATTTCGTTATTTTCATATTTGAGTTTTCTCAAATTTTGAAAATAGAATCATTTGATTTTATTTATTTTATCTTCAATTATTTCTATTATAAAAATATGAGAGAGGGAATAAAATCACTTTCCCAAAATAAATAAATATTGAGGATTTAATAATAAAATCAAATAAAATTTTATTTTGGATTTATTTGCTATTTTATTTGAATTTAGGAAAAATGCGTGTTTCTCAAAATTGCATTTAGGCCCCAAATAAATGTTCATCCTATGCGGCTTGATTTTAGAAGCCGGGGAAAATTTATTTAGGGATTTTTGGAGTCCGTTTAGTATTCTTTTTGTTTGTTTTTCTGCGCGTAATAATTTAAAAAAAATGCGAACCGACTTCGGGCCGTGTTTGGCCCGGACTCCTCAGGGGGGCCTTTATATAGCACGCCACGAGGCCCGAATCAGCCCAAGCCGCCGCCGCCCTAACCTTAAGCCGCGCCCGAGCCCGCCGCTGCCGCGCCCGAGCCCGCCGTCGCCGCGCCGCCGCCGGAGCCCCGCCGCCGCCGACGAGGTCGATCCCGCCACCGCCGCCGCCGTTTTTTTAGAAAAAATGTTTGGTTTTTTCGTCGGTTTTTTTAGATCCGTTTTTTAGATAGATCGGTTTTTTCGGTTTAGTTAATTAGCGAGCGTTCGCTCGTTCGTTCATTTTAACGAACGCGTTCATCGTTTGGATCCAGATAACGAACGTTCGTTCATTAATCTGTTCGTCGTTTTTCTTTTTCTCGGATTTATTCCGCGATTTTTCTGATCGCGATTTCTGATCCGATTTTCGTTCTAGTATAATTTTTCGCTTGTTTATTGGAATCAGGCGATTCAAGCGCATGGAGTTTCGTCTCGAAACCCTCTTTCTGTTTAACCAACTCAAACAAGTTTTTGCTTCGGTAAAATATGACCTAGATCCAGAATAGTAAACGAAGCTTGTTCTTTTGTCGTTGGTCTTTCTTTGCTTCTTTTGATTTGATTCTTTTTGCCAACCGGAGTTCTTAAATTGAACTTTCTGGTTAGATCTCTTATTTGAGTTTACCTGTGCATTAGCCGAGTACTTATTGTATGCTTGTTTTTTTGTGATAGAGTACCCGGAGTGCGCCGCTTGCTACTTCGAATCGCTAGGTTTTGCGGATCATCAACAAGGCAAGTAACACTTTGATCATACCTCCTACTATCCAGTTTTATTGCATTAGATCAATCCTCAAACATTGCATGATTAGGATCTAATTAAATTGTGGGTTTGGGAAGTAGTTGAGGTAGTACCTATTACTTGTTTTATTATCAAACCCTGGGAGTTACTTCTACGTTTGCTTATACTGCCATGCTATGCTAGTAGACGTGGATTGGGTGAGTGTATCCATGATAGATGTGAGATTGTTAATTAATGGTTTATTTAAGGTGACAACTTAAACACACATCTGGGTGGATTGAGGCACCTGGGTATTCCAGCGATTGCCTGTTTTTCTTTTGGACCGCCACCCAGGCTCAAAGGAATCATGAGATTATTCATACTAGAAACTTCTGTGTGCAGCCACAAGCTACTATGGGCTCTAGCATAGTTGATTAAGTCGTGCAAACTCTTACAGTGGTAGACTAGCAGATGTAGGGGAAAGTAGGTGTAACGGTCTACCCGATCGTAAGGTGCTAGCACTTCTGAAAGACTATGTCTCGGTCATCTGTTTCTCAAACACCTTGTAGTGCGAGAATTCCAACGGAGGAGATCGAGTCTTGTGGGGAAAAGTGCGCAAACCTCTGCAGAGTGTATAAACTAATCATGGTTAGCCGTGTCCCTGGTTATGGACAACTTGAGTATCTAGTACTTGGATTATCATGTGAATCTCATCATGTTACTCTAATTAATTTGTTGGGTTTTTAATGATGATGTTTAATTGGGATTGAGAGGGTGTCTACACTCTCAATGTTTAACAACCACCATGATAGTTAAATAAAATTTATTCCTTTGCAGTAGGGAAAAATTGGCTTTACGCAAAACTATAACCATAGAGCTTTCCACCAGCCAAATATGCGTGTAGTATAGTTTTATTCTTCCACTATTCTCTATGTGTTACCTTGCCAGCATATTCCATGTGCTAACCCGTTTCGGGCTGCAACGTTCATGTTGCAGACTTTTCAGACGATGAGTAAGGTGCTTTTAGGTCGTGGTTCTATACTCAGTGATGCCGTTGGAGTTGATGGACTCACTTATCTTCCAAGCCTTCCGCTGTTATCGTTATTAGATGGCCTTATGCCATATTTATTGTAATAAGTTCTCTTTTCAGACACTCGATGTAATAAGTGTGTGATTGCTACTCTGTTATAAATCCTTCAAGTACTGTGTGGTGTCAGCATTACTGATCCAGGGATGACACCGGAGCACAGATATTGGACCGTTTGAGGTCTGGTTGCTACAAGTTATGAGTTTGGTCTTCATTTGAAACAATGCGGAATAGTTTCGTAACTCACGCCACCCGGAACACCATAGCGTAATGGTGTGTCCGAACATCGTAATCGTACTTTACTAGATATGATACGATCTATGATGTCTCTTACTGATTTGCCGCTATTGTTTTGGGGTTACGCTTTAGAGACGGCCGCATTTACGCTAAATAGGGCACCATCGAAATCCGTTGAGACGACACCTTATGAACTGTGGTTTGGCAAGAAACCAAAGTTGTCGTTTCTGAAAGTTTGGGGCTGCAATGCTTATGTGAAAAAGCTTCAACCTGATAAGCTCGAACCCAAATAGGAGAAATGTGTCTTCATAGGATACCCAAAGGAGACTGTTGGGTACACCTTCTATCACAGATCCGAAGGCAAGACTTTTGTTGCTAAATTCGGAGTTTTTCTAGAGAAGGAGTTTCTCTCGAAAGAAATGAGTGGGAGGAAAGTAGAACTTGATGAGGTAACTGTACCTGCTCCCTTATTGGAAAGTAGTTCATCGTAGAAACCGGTTTCTGCGACACCTACACCAATTAGTGAGGAAGTTAATGATGATGATCATGAAACTTCAAATCAAGTTGTTACTAAACCTCGTAGGTCAACTAGAGTAAGATCCGCACCAGAATGGTATGGTAATCCTGTTCTGGAAGTTATGTTACTAGACCATGATGAACCTACGAACTATGAAGAAGCGATGGTGAGCCCAGATTCCGCGAAATGGCTTGAGGCCATGAAATCTGAGATGGGATCCATGTATGAGAAAAAAGTGTGGACTTTGGTTCACTTGCCCGATGATCGGCAAGCAATTGAGAATAAATGGATCTTCAAGAAGAAGACTGACGCTGACGGTAATGTTACTGTCTATAAAGCTCGACTTGTCGCGAAAGGTTTTCGACAAGTTCAAGGGATTGACTACGACAAGACCTTCTCACCCGTAGCGATGCTTAAGTCTGTCCGAATCATGTTAGCAATTGCCGCATTTTATGATTATGAAATTTGGCAAATGGATGTCAAAACTACATTCCTGAATGGATTTCTGGAAGAAGAGTTGTATATGATGCAACCGGAAGGTTTTGTCGATCCAAAGGGAGCTAACAAAGTGTGCAAGCTCCAGCGATCCATTTATGGACTAGTGCAAGCCTCTCGGAGTTGGAATAAATGCTTTGATAGTGTGATCAAAGCATTTGGTTTTGTATAGACTTTTGGAGAAGCCTGTATTTACAAGAAAGTGAGTGGGAGCTCTGTAGCATTTCTAATATTATATGTGGATGACATATTGCTGATTGGAAATGATATAGAATTTTTGGATAGCATAAAGGGATACTTGAATAAGAGTTTTTCAATGAAAGACATCGGTGAAGCTGCTTATATATTGGGCATCAAGATCTATAGAGATAGATCAAGACGCTTAATTGGACTTTCACAAAGCACATACCTTGACAAAGTTTTGAAGAAGTTCAAAATGGATCAAGCAAAGAAAGGGTTCTTGCCTGTGTTACAAGGTGTGAAGTTGAGTAAGACTCAATGCCCGACCACTGCAGAAGATAGAGAGAAAATGAAAGATGTTCCCTATGCTTCAGCCATAGGCCCTATCATGTATGCAATGCTGTGTACCAGACCTGATGTGTGCCTTGCTATAAGTCTAGCAGGGAGGTACCAAAGTAATCCAGGAGTGGATCACTGGACAGTGGTCAAGAACATCCTGAAATACCTGAAAAGGACTAAGGATATGTTTCTCGTTTATGGAGGTGACAAAGAGCTCATCGTAAATGGTTACGTTGATGCAAGCTTTGACACTGATCCGGACGATTCTAAAATGCAAACCGGATACGTATTTACATTGAACGGTGGAGCTGTCAGTTGGTGCAGTTCTAAACAAAGCGTCGTGGCAGGATCTACGTGTGAAGCGGAGTACACAGCTGCTTCGGAAGTGATACGTCTCCAACGTATCTATAATTTTTGATTGCTCCATGCTATATTATCTACTGTTTTGAATGTTTATGAGCTTTATTATACACTTTTATATCATTTTTGGGACTAACCTATTAACCCAGAGCCCAGTGCCAGTTTCTGTTTTTACCTTGTTTTAGGGTTTTGAAGAAAAGGAAAATCAAACGGAGTCCAATTGACCTGAAACTTCACGGAACTCATTTTTGGAAGGAAAGAAGCCCAGAAGACTTGGAGTGCACGTCGGGGGACCTACGAGGAGGCCACGAGGCAGGGGGCGAGCCCACCCCCCTAGGGCATGCCCTCCAGCCTCGTGGGCCCCTCGTGGCCCCCCTGGCGTACTTCTTTCGCCTATATATCTCCACATACCCTAAAAACATCCGAGAAGACAATAGATCGGGAGTTCCGCCGCCAGAAGCCTCCGTAGCCACCAAAAACCAATCTAGACCCGTTCCGGCACCCTGCCGGAGGGGGCAATCCTTCTCCGGTGGCCATCTTCATCATCCCGGTGCTCTCCATGACGATGAGGGAGTAGTTCTCCCTCAGGGCTGAGGGTATGTACCAGTAGCTATGTGTTTGATCTCTCTCTCTCTCGTGTTCTTGATTTGGCACAATCTTGATGTATCGCGAGCTTTGCTATTATAGTTGGATCTTATGTTTCTCCTACCCCTCTTCTCTCTTGTAATGAAATGAGTTTTCCCTTTGGAGTTATCTTATCGGATTGAGTCTTTAAAGATTTGAGAACACTTGATGTATGTCTTGCCGTGAGTATCTGTGGTGACAATGGGATGCCACGTGATTCACTTGATGTATGTCTTGGTGATCAACTTGCGGGTTCCGCCCATGAACCTATGCATAGGGGTTGGCACACGTTTTCGTCGTGATTCTCCGGTAGAAACTTTGGGGCACTCTTTGAGGTCCTTTGTGTTGGTTGAATAGATGAATCTGAGATTGTGTGATGCATACCATATAATCATACCCACGGATACTTGAGGTGACATTGGAGTATCTAGGTGACATTAGGGTTTTGGTTGATTTGTGTCTTAAGGTGTTATTCTAGTACGAACTCTAGGGCTGTTTTGTGACACTTATAAGAATAGCCCAACGGATTGATTGGAAAGAATAACTTTGAGGTGGTTTCATACCCTACCATAATCTCTTCGTTCGTTCTCCGCTATTAGTGACTTTGGAGTGACTCTTTGTTGCATGTTCAGGGATAGTTATGTGATCCAATTATGATATTATTGTTGAGGGAACTTACACTAGCGAAAGTATGAACCCTAGTCCTTATTTCCTATCATTGCAATACCGTTTACGCTCACTTTTATCATTAGTTACCTTGCTGTTTTTATTATTTCGGATTACAAATACCTTTATCTACTATCCATATACCACTTGTTTCACCATCTCTTCGCCGAACTAGTGCACCTATACAATTTACCATTGTATTGGGTGTGTTGGGGACACAAGAGACTCTTTGTTATTTGGTTGCAAGGTTGCTTGAGAGAAACCATCTTCATCCTACGCCTCCTACGAATTGGTAAACCTTAGGTCATCCACTTGAGGGAAATTTGCTACTGTCCTACAAACCTCTGCACTTGGAGGCCCAACAACGTCTACAAGAAGAAGGTTGTGTAGTAGACATCAAGCACTTTTCTGGCGCCGTTGCCGGGGAGGTGAGTGCTTGAAGGTATATCTTTAGATCTTGCAATCAAGTCTTTTAGTTTCTTGTTTTATCACTAGTTTAGTCTATAAAAGAAAATTACAAAAAAATGGAATTAAGTTTGCCTCATACGCTTCATCTTTTTAATATTTTTTGTGAGTATGATGGAAAGGAAAATTGTGCTCAAGTGCTAGAAGAAGAATGCATTAGAATGTTTGGAACTAAATATTTGAATGATGAGCATGATTGCAATGTTGTTAGTATGAATTCCTTGAATATCCATGATGCTAATGATATGCAAAGCCACAAGCTTGGGGAAGCTATGTTTGGTGAAGATGATATTTTTTGTCCCCCAAGTTTTGATGAGCAAATTTATTATGATGAAAGCACGCCTCCTATCTATGATGATTATTGTGATGACACGTATGCTTTAAAGAATAATGATAACCATGAAACTTGTCATCTTGATCTTAATTTTCAATCACATGATAGTTATTTTGTTGAGTTTGCTCCCACTATTATTCATGAGAAGAATTTTGCTTGTGTGGAGAGTAGTAAATTTTATATGCTTGTAGATCATGAAAAGAATGCTTCAGGTGCTGGTTATATTGTTGAATTCATTCATGATGCTACTAAAAATTATTATGGGGGAGGAATGTATGCTTGTAGGAATTGCAATAATATCAAGTTTCCTCTCTATGTGCTTAAAGTTTTTAAGTTATGCTTGTTTTACCTTCCTATGCAAGTTGATTCTTGTTCCCACAAGTTGTTTGCTCACAAAATCCCTATGCATAGGAAGTATGTTAGACTTAAATGTGCTAGTCATATTCTTCATGATGCTCTCTTTATGTTTCAATTCTTATCTTTTATGTGAGCATCGTTGAAATCATCATGCCTAACTAGGAGCGTTAAACGATAGAGCTTGTTGGGAGGCAACCCAACTTTATTTTTGTTCCTGTTTAGCAATAAATAATTCATCTAGCCTCTTTTTAGATGTGGTTTTATGCTATTAATTAGTGTTTGTGCCAAGTAGAACCTTTGGGAAGACTTGGGTGAAGTCTTTATGATCATGCTGTAAAAAAAACAGAAACTTTAGCGCTCAAGAGATTAGCTGCCATTTTTTATTGGAGAGTGATATTTAGTTAATTCTTTTTGAAGATGATTAATAGATAAATTACTCACGTCCAGAAATTTATTTTAAAATTTTTGGGGTTCCAGAAGTTTGCGTTAGTTACAGATCACTACAGACAGTTCTGTTTTTGACAGATTCTGTTTTTCGTGTGTTGTTTGCTTATTTTGATGAATCTATGACTAGTAAAAGAGTTTATAAACCATATAGAAGTTGGAATACAGTAGTTTTAAAACCAATATAAATAAATAATGAGTTCATTACAGTACCTTGAAGTGGTGTTTTGTTTTCTTTCGCTAACGGAGCTTACGAGTTTTCTGTTAAGTTTTGTGTTGTGAAGTTTTCAAGTTTTGGGTAAAGATTTGATGGACTATGGAACAAGGAGTGGTAAGAGCCTAAGATTGGGGATTTCCAAGGCATACCAAGGTAATATTCAAGGACAACCAAGATCCTAAGCTTGGGGATGCCCTGGAAGGCATCCCCTCTTTCGTCTTCGTTCATCGGTAACTTTACTTGGAGCTATATTTTTATTCGCCACATGATATGTGTTTTGCTTGGAGCGTCAATTTATTTTGTCAGTATTTGCTTGATTTTATTTAGAACAATGTTTTGCATCTTTTATTTCAATAAAAGTGGCATTGATAGCCTTTACTATGCCTATGTTACAAGTATACATGTTGCTGTTTGAAAACAGAAAGTTTACCGCTGTTGCAATAATTCCCTAGAAAATTCAGAATGTGATAAAATGTTGAAACCTTTTGCATATTAAGCTCTGATAAATTTACTACAGTGGGAATTTTATTTAATAATTTTTGGAGCTAGGTAAGTATGGATGTTGCAGCATTCTTTACAGACTATCCTGTTTAGGCAGATTTCTGTTATGTTTGCATTGTTTGCATATGTTTGCTTCTTTAATGATTCTATTTGAGGATAGGACTATTAAATATGCAGAGGCATTTAGTATGCAATGTTGAATAATAATTTTAGTGATTTTCTACAGTATAGTATGATAAGTTTTTTTGCAATGATTTGTACTAACTTATCTCACGAGTCCTTGTTGAGTTTTGTGTGGATGAAGCTTTTGAGATTTAGGGAGACCGTGATATGAGAGGAATTAAGGAGACACAAAAGATCAATCTTGGGGATGCCCAAGGAATCCGAAGATAATATTTCAAGAAGTCTCAAGCGTCTAAGCTTGGGGATGCCCCGGTTGGCATCCCACCTTCTTCTTCAACAACTATCGGTTAGTTTCGGTTGATCCTAAGTTTTTGCTTCTTCACATGATGTTTGCCATTCTTAGAATGTCATTTTATTTTTCTTTGCTTGCTGTTTGAATAAAATACCATGATCTTAAATTCTTAAATGTTAGAGAGTCTTCACATAGTTGCATAATTATTCGACTACTCATTGATCTTCACTTATATCTTTCGGAGTAGTTTGTCATTTACTCTAGTGCTTCACTTATATCTTTTAGAGCATGGTGGTAGTTTTATTTTCAATAAATAGATGAACTCTCATGCTTCACTTAGATTATTTTGAGAGTCTTAAATAGCATGGTAATTTTCTTAAAATCCTAATATGCTAGGTATTCAAGATTAGTAAAAAATTCTTATGAGTGTGTTGAATACTAAGAGAAGTTTGATGCTTGATGATTGTTTTGAGATATGGAGGTGATAATATCAAAGTCATGCTAGTTGAGTAGTTGTGAAATTGAGAAATTCTTGTGTTGAAGTTTGCAAGTCCCGTAGCATGCACGTATGGTAAACGTTATGTAACAAATTTGAAACATGAGGTGTTATTTGATTGTCCTCCTTATGAGTGGCGGTCGGGGACGAGCGATGGTCTTTTCCTACCAATCTATCCCCCTAGGAGCATGCGCATAGTACCGAGGTTTTTGATGACTTGTAGATTTTTGCAATAAGTATGTGAGTTCTTTATGACTAATGTTGAGTCCATGGATTATACGCACTCTTACCCTTCCATCCTTGCTAGCCTCTTCGGTACCGTGCATTGCCCTTTCTCACATTGAGAGTTGGAGCAAACTCCGCCGGTGCATCCAAACCCCGTGATATGATACGCTCTGTCACACACAAACCTCCTTATATCTTCCTCAAAACAGCCACCATACCTACCTATTATGGCATTTCCATAGCCATTCCGAGATATATTGCCATGCAACTTTCCAATGTTCCGTTTATTATGACACGCATCATCATTGTCATACTGCTTTGCATGATCATGTAGTTGACATCGTATTTGTGGCAAAGCCACCGTTCATAAATCTTCCATACATGTCACTCTTGAGTCATTGCATATCCCGGTACACCGCCGGAGGCATTCATATAGAGTCACACCTTGTTCTAGTATCGAGTTGTAATCATTGAGTTGTAAATAAATAGAAGTGTGATGATCATCATTATTAGAGCATTGTCCCAAGTGAGGAATAAATAATAAAAAAAGAGAAAGGCCATAAAAAAGAGAAGGCCCCCCAAAAAAGAGAAAGGCCATAAAAAAAAGAGAAAAGGCCCAAAAAATGAGAAAAAAAGAGAGAAGGGACAATGTTACTATCCTTTTATCACACTTGTGCTTCAAAGTAGCACCATGATCTTCATAGTGGAGAGTCTCTCATGTTATCACTTTCTTATACTAGTGGGAATTTTTCATTATAGAACTTGGCTTGTATATTCCAACAATGGGCCTCCTCAAGTGCCCTAGGTCTTCGTGAGCAAGCAAGTTGGATGCACACCCACTAGTTTCTTTTGTTGAGCTTTCATACATTTATAGCTCTAGTGCATCCGTTGCATGGCAATCCCTACTCCTTGCATTAACATCAATCGGTGGGCATCTCCATAGCCCATTGATTAGCCTCGTTGATGTGAGACCTTCTCCTTTTTTTGTCTTCTCCACATAACCCCCTCATTATTATATTCCACCCATAGTGCTATATCCATGGCCCGCGCTCATGTATTGCGTGAAAGTTTATAGGTTTGAGATTACTAAAGTATGAAACAATTGCTTGGCTTGTCATCGGGTTTGTGCATGATGAGAGCATTCTTGTGTGACGAAAATGGAGCAGGACTAAACTATATAATTTTGTAGGGATGAACTTTCTTTGGCCATGTTATTTTGAGAAGACATAATTGCTTAGTTAGTATGCTTGAAGTATTATCATTTTTATGTCAATATGAACTTTTATCTTGAATCTTTCAGATCTGAATATTCATACCACAATTAAGAAGAATTGCATTGAAATTATGCCAACTAGCATTCCACATCAAAAATTCTTTCTTTTATCATTTACCTACTCGAGGACAAGCAGGAATTAAGCTTGGGGATGCTGATACGTCTCCAACGTATCTATAATTTTTGATTGCTCCATGCTATATTATCTACTGTTTTGAATGTTTATGGGCTTTATTATACACTTTATATCATTTTTGGGACTAACCTATTAACCTAGAGCCCAGTGCCAGTTTCTGTTTTTACCTTGTTTTAGGGTTTTGAAGAAAAGGAAAATCAAACGGAGTCCAATTGACATGAAACTTCACGGAACTCATTTTTGGAAGGAAAGAAGCCCAGAAGACTTGGAGTGCACGTAGGGGGACCTACAAGGAGGCCACGAGGCAGGGGGCGCGCCCACCCCCCTAGGGCGCGCCCTCCACCCTCGTGGCCCCCCTGGCGTACTTCTTTCGCCTATATATCTCCACATACCCTAAAAACATCCGAGAAGACAATAGATCGGGAGTTCCGCCGCCAGAAGCCTCCGTAGCCACCAAAAACCAATCTAGACCCGTTCCGGCACCCTGCCGGAGGGGGCAATCCTTCTCCGATGGCCATCTTCATCATCCCGGTGCTCTCCATGACGATGAGGGAGTAGTTCTCCCTCAGGGCTGAGGGTATGTACCAGTAGCTATGTGTTTGATCTCTCTCTCTCTCGTGTTCTTGATTTGGCACAATCTTGATGTATCGCGAGCTTTGCTATTATAGTTGGATCTTATGTTTCTCCTACCCCTCTTCTCTCTTGTAATGAAATGAGTTTTCCCTTTGGAGTTATCTTATCGGATTGAGTCTTTAAAGATTTGAGAACACTTGATGTATGTCTTGCCGTGAGTATCTGTGGTGACAATGGGATGCCACGTGATTCACTTGATGTATGTTAGGGTGATCAACTTGCGGGTTCCGCCCATGAACCTATGCATAGTGGTTGGCACACGTTTTCGTCATGATTCTCGGGTAGAAACTTTGGGGCACTCTTTGAGGTCCTTTGTGTTGGTTGAATAGATGAATCTGAGATTGTGTGATGCATATCGTATAATCATACCCACGGATACTTGAGGTGACACTGGAGTATCTAGGTGACATTAGGGTTTTGGTTGATTTGTGTCTTAAGGTGTTATTCTAGTACGAACTCTAGGGCTATTTTGTGACACTTATAGGAATAGCCCAACGGATTGATTGGAAAGAATAACTTTGAGGTGGTTTCGTACCCTACCATAATCTCTTCGTTCGTTCTCCGCTATCAGTGACTTTGGAGTGACTCTTTGTTGCATGTTCAGGGATAGTTATGTGATCCAATTATGATATTATTATTGAGGTAACTTACACTAGCAAAAGTATGAACCCTAGGCCTTATTTCCTATCATTGCAATACCGTTTACGCTCACTTTTATCATTAGTTACCTTGCTGTTTTTATTATTTCAGATTACAAATACCTTTATCTACTATCCATATACCACTTGTTTCAGCATCTCTTCGCCGAACTAGTGCACCTATACAATTTACCATTGTATTGGGTGTGTTGGGGACACAAGAGACTCTTTGTTATTTGGTTGCAGGGTTGCTTGAGAGAGACCATCTTCATCCTACGCCTCCTACGGATTGATAAACCTTAGGTCATCCACTTTAGGGAAATTTTCTACTGTCCTACAAACCTCTGCACTTGGAGGCCCAACAACGTCTACAAGAAGAAGGTTGTGTATTAGACATCAGGAAGCATCAAATGAAGGATTCTGGATGAAGGAGTTCATGTCTGATCTAGGTGTCATACCTAGTGCATCAGGTCCAATGAAAATCTTTTGTGACAATACTGGTGCAATTGCCTTGGCGAAGGAATCCAGATTTCACAAGAGAACCGAGCACATCAAGATACGGTTCAATTCCATCCGGGATTTAGTCCAGGTGGGAGACATAGAAATTTGCAAGATACATGCGGATCTGAATGTTGCAGACCCGTTGACTAAGCCTCTTCCGCGAGCAAAACATGATCAACACCAAGGCTCCATGGGTGTTAGAATCATTACTGTGTAATCTAGATTATTGACTCTAGTGCAAGTGGGAGACTGAAGGAAATATGCCCTAGTGGCAATAATAAAGTTGTTATTTATTTCCTTATATCATGATAAATGTTTATTATTCATGCTAGAATTGTATTAACCAGAAACATAATACATGTGTGAATACATAGACAAACAGAGTGTCACTAGTATGCCTCTACTTGACTAGCTCATTGATCAAAGATGGTTAAGTTTCCTAGCCATTGACATGGGTTGTCATTTCATTAACAGGATCACATCGTTAGGAGAATGATGTGATTGACTTGAACCATTCTGTTAGCTTAGCACTCGATCATTTAGTATGTTGCCATTGCTTTCTTCATGACTTATACATGTTCCTATGACTATGAGATTATGCAACTCCCGTTTACCGGAGGAACACTTTGTGTGCTACCAAACATCACAACGTAACTGGGTGATTATAAAGGTGCTCTACAGGTGTCTCCGAAGGTACTTGTTGGGTTGGTGTATTTCGAGATTAGGATTTGTCACTCCGATTGTCGGAGAGGTATCTCTGGGCCCTCTCGGTAATGCACATCACTTAAGCCTTGCAAGCATTGCAACTAATGAGTTAGTTGCGGGATGATGTATTAAGGAACGAGTAAAGAGACTTGCCGGCAACGAGATTGAACTAGGTATTGAGATACCGACGATCGAATCTTGGGCAAGTAACATACCGATGACAAAGGGAACAACGTATGTTGTTATGCGGTCTGACCGATAAAGATCTTCGTAGAATATGTGGGAGCCAATATGAGCATCCAGGTTCCGCTATTGGTTATTGACCGAAGACGTGTCTCGGTCATGTCTACATAGTTCTCGAACCCGTAGGGTCCGCACGCTTAACGTTTCGATGATGGTTATTATTTATTTCCTTCTTCTCCTCCACCTCTTCCCCCCCAAGTCCTAATCCAACTAGGAAAAAGGGAGGGAGTCCTACTCCCGGTGGGAGTAGGACTCCTACTGGCGCGCCCCTCTCCTGGCCGGCCGCACCCCCCTTGCTCCTTTATATACGGGGGCAGGGGGCACCCTAGAGACACAACAATTGATCGTTTGATCTTTTAGCCGTGTGCGGTGGCCCCCTCCACCATAGTCCACCTCGATAATACTAGAGCGGTGCTTAGGCGAAGCCCTGCGTCGGTAGAACATCATCATCGTCACCACGCCGTCGTGCTGACGAAACTCTCCCTCAACACTCGGCTGGATCGGAGTTCGAGGGACATCATCGGGCTGAACGTGTGTTGAACTCGGAGGTGCCGTGCGTTTGGTACTTGATCGGTCGGATCGTGAAGACGTACGACTACATCAACCGCATTGTGCTAACACTTACGCTTTCGGTCTACGAGGGTACATGGACAACACTCTCCCCTCTCGTTGCTATGCATCCACCATGATCTTGCGTGTGCGTAGGAATTTTTTTGAAATTACTACGTTCCCCAACACTTGGACCCTACGTCAAGAAATAAAGGAGGAGGCCAGGAGGTAGGGGGCGCGCCTACCCCCCCCTCCCAGGCGCGCCCTCCACCCTCGTGGGCCCCCTTTTGCTCCAACGACGCACTCCTTCCTCCTATATATACCTATGTACCCCCAAACGATCAGATACGGAGCCAAAACCCTAATTCCACCGCCGTAACTTTCTGTATCCACGAGATCCCATCTTGGGGCCTGTTCCGTAGCTCCGCCGGAGGGGGAATCCATCACGGATGGCTTCTACATCAACACCGTAGCCCCTCCGATGAAGTGTGAGTAGTTTACCTCAGACCTTCGGGTCCATAGTTATTAGCTAGATGGCTTCTTCTCTCTTTTTGGATCTCAATACAATGTTCTCCCCCTCTCTTGTCAAGATCTATTCGATGTAATCTTCTTTTTGCGGTGTGTTTGTTGAGATCGATGAATTGTGGGTTTATGATCAAGATTATCTATGAACAATATTTGAATCTTCTCTGAATTCTTTTATGTATGATTGGTCATCTTTGCAAGTCTCTTTGAATTATCAGTTTGGTTTGGCCTACTAGATTGATATTTCTTGCAATGGGAGAAGTGCTTAGCTTTGGGTTCAATCTTACGGTGCCCTTTCCCAGTGACAGTAGGGGCAGCAAGGCACGTATTGTATTGTTGCCATCGAGGATAACAAGATGGTGTTTTTATCATATTGCATGAATTTATCCCTCTACATCATGTCATCTTGCTTAAGGCATTACTCTGTTTTCATGAACTTAATACTCTAGATGCATGATGGATAGCGGTCGATGAGTGGAGTAATAGTAGTAGATGCAAGCAGGAGTCGGTCTACTTGTCTCGGACGTGATGCCTATATACATGATCATACCTAGATATTCTCATAACTATGCTCAATTCTGTCAATTGCTCAATAGTAATTCGTTCACCCATCGTAAAATACTTATGCTCTTGAGAGAAGCCACTAGTGAAACCTATGGCCCCCGGGTCTATCTTCATCATATTAATCTTCCAATACTTAGTTATTTCCTTTCCTTTTTACTTTTCTTTTCTCTTACTTTGCATCTTTATCACAAAAACACCAAAAATATTATCCTATCATATCTATCAGATCTCACTCTCGTAAGTGACCATGAAGGGATTGACAACCCCTTATCGCGTTGGTTGCGAGGAGTTATTTGCTTTGTGCAGGTACGAGAGACTCGCATGTAGCCTCCTACTGGATTGATACCTTGGTTCTCAAAAACTGAGGGAAATACTTACGCTACTTTGCTGCATCATCCTTTCCTCTTCAAGGAAATCCAACACAGTGATCAAGAGGTAGCAATGATCACCTTTAATAAGCTTATCAAGATTTCGCATACCCACATGACCTAGTCTTCTATGCCACAACCAGCCTTTAGAAGATTTAGCAATTAAGCAAGTTCTAGGTTGAGCCTTTTTAGTGAAATTAACAATGTAAAGATCACTTCTAGGTATACCGGTAAAGACCATTTTATGATTGTCTCTATGAAACACTTGGCAATCTACCTCAGTAAACATGACATTGAAACCGAAATCAGCAAGTCTAGATACTGAAAGTAAATTGTACCCAAGAGATTTAACGAGCATGACATTTTGTATGGAGCTATCATGTGAGATGGCCACCTTACCTAGGCCAACCACCTTACCCTTTGAGTTGTCACCAAAGGTGACATACTTTCGAGGGCCGTCGTTTTCAGCAAGCTCACGGAACATATCTCTATCTCCGATCATATGATCAGTACATCCACTATCAAGGACCCATTCCTTCCCTTCGGCCATGTAGCCGCGAAGATTTGCCATAAGACCAAAGTGTCTCATTGCATCATCAAGATCATAGTCACTATCATCGTCCTCATCATAGTATCCATGTTAAACATCATCTTGCGATTGATCAACTCCTAGAGAGGGTAATTCATTAGATAAATGATCATTTCTATGGTTATCTTTATGAATTCTAACAACTTTGGAAATGATATTGCTAATGATTCCAACATCTCCTTTGGCACTAGTAAGATTAGTAAGCTCAAATAAGCAGTCACCAAATTTGGGATCATTGGAACTCATCTTAATCAAGGCAATGGACTTATGAAGAATCTCATCTAAGTTCTTCAAGGAATAGTTGGGAAAACGTTCCTCAAGGAATCTCCATATAGTGTAGGCACAATCAAGAGTAGGAAAATATTCAATCAAGTTTCTAGGCAAGCCTCTAGTGATAAGATTAACAGTTCTAAGGTTGCGGATCATGTCAATAGACTCATCAAGGGTAGGATGCAAAGGATCAAAATGAGGTGCACAAGGGCTAGTAATGTACTTGTTCAAATGATATTCATTGAAAATCTCAAGCATATCATTTTTCCACTCATAGAAGAACTCTCCATCAAGAATAGGTACTCTACGTCTAAGACTCCCCAAAGTAGACACATCCATCATCCTCCAAAGGTGTTTAAACCAAGGCAATGAAGACCAATGCTCTGATACCAATTGAAAGGATCGAGAAGAGGTGTCTAGAGGGGGGTGAATAGACTCTAATCAAGAAAAATTAAAGTTTTTAATTCTTTAGGTTCATGTGGAGTATTAGCACAAGTTTAAACATTCACAAAACATATCAAGCAAGCATGCAAGCATACAAAGAGTATATGAGCAGCGGAAAGTAAAGCATGCAAGTTGCAAGAATGCAAAGAGAAGGGATTGGAGTGTGCAAACGCAATTTGGAGACACGGAGATTTTTGGCGTGGTTCCGATAGGTGGTGCTATCGTACATCCATGTTGATGGAGACTTCAACCCACGAAGGGTAATGGTTGCGCGAGTCCATGGAGGGCTCCACCCACGAAGGGTCCACGAAGAAGCAACCTTGTCTATCCACCATGGTCGTCGCCCACGAAGTACTTGCCTCACTAGGGTAGATCTTCACGAAGTAGGCAATCTCCTTGCCCTTACAAACTCCTTGGTACAACTCCACAATCTTGTCGGAGGCTCCCAAGTGACACCTAGCCAATCTAGGAGACACCACTCTCGAAGAAGTAACAAATGGTGTGTTGATGATGAACTCCTTGCTCTTGTGTTTCAAATGATAGTCTCCCCAACACTCAACTCTCTCTCATAGGATTGGATTTGGTAGAAAGAAGATTTGAGTGGAAAGCAACTCGGGGAAGGCTAAAGATCAAGATTTATGTGGTTGGAATGGAATATCTTGACCTCAACACAAGTGTAGGTGGTTCTCTCTCAGAAAATATGTATTGGAAGTGTAGGCATGTTCTGATGGCTCTCTTCACGAATGAAGAGTGGGTGGAGGGGTATTTATAGCCTCCACACAAAATCTAATCGTTACACACAAATCACCAAACTCGGCGGGACCGATCCAGAGAACTCGGTCAGACCGATTTGGTTCATAATGTGACCGTTTGGTGTTTCGGTGGGGCCTACTGGATCAACTCGGTGGGACCGATGTGCTAGGGTTAGGGTAAATCCAAAACTCGATTTGACCGATTACTCAAACTCGGTGGGACCGATTTGGGTAATAAGCAAAACAGAGAGTTGGCCAAGAAAACTCGGTGGGGCCGATTGTATATCTCGGTGGGACTGAAAATATTGCAATAGGTAACAGAGAGTTTGCAAGCCCATCTCGGGGAGACCGAGACCCTATCAGTGAGACCAAACTGATTAGAGTTTCTGGCACTGGCTATGTCAACTGAACTCGGTGGCGCCGGATAGAAAGAGTCGGTGGGGCCGAGTTGGATATTTGGTGTGGGACATATTTGGAAGTGAGAAAGTGGTTGAGGGCTTTGGAGCATATCACTAAGCACTTTGAGCAAGCAAGCCATTAAGCAACACCTCATCCCTTCTTAATAGTATCGGCTTTCCTATGAACTCAATGTGATCTTGGATCACTAAAATAGAAAGTGTAGAGTCCTGAGCTTTGAGCTTGAGCCAATTCTTTGTCCTTAGCATATTGAAGGGGTTCCGCATCCTCTAGTCCATGCCACTCCATTGTTGAACTTGTCTGAAACATACTAGGTAGAAACATTAGTCCAACAAGAGATATGTTGACATTAATTACTAAAATCACCCAGGGAGCACTTGTGCTTTCAAGATTCAAATAATATTCATAGATAAGCTGATCATAAATCCACAATTCATCGGATCTCGGCAAACACACTGCAAAAAAATATTATATCGAATAGATCTTCAAGAACATTGAGGAGAACATGGTATTGAAAATCAAAGAGAGAGAAGAAACTATCTAGCTACTAGCTATGGACCCGTAGGTCTGTGGTAAACTATTCACGCTTCATAGGAAGGGCAGCATAGTTGATGTAGAAGCCCTCTGTGATTTAATCCCCCTCCGTCAGGGTGCCGGAAAAGGTCCCTAGATGGGATCTCACGGGTACAGAAGGTTGCGGCGGTGGAAAAGTGTTTTCATG
>NC_041390.1:432138687-432176851 GCF_002162155.2 Triticum dicoccoides
TCTGGTGGTTTGGGAATATATAGGTGAAAGAATTAGGTCAGGAGGTGCACGGGGGGGGGGGGCACAAGGGTGGGGGGCGCGTCCTCCGTTCTTGTGGCCGCCTTGTGGCTCCTCTGACTTCATCTCCAAGTCTTCTGGTCCAAGAAAAATCATCGCGGAGGTTTCATTACGTTTGAACTCCGTTTGGTATTCTTTTTTTGCGAAACTCAAAAACAGGGAAAAAACAGGAACTGGCACTGGGCTCTAGGTTAATAGGTTAGTCCTAAAAATAATATAAAATAACATATTAATGCATATGAAACATGCAAAATAGATAATATAATAGCATGGAGACGTATCACCTGACCGTGCCTGGTGCATCGGCCTGAAGATAATCTCATGTGTTATGAGGAGGTTACAAAAAACGAGGCGGATGGAGGAGAAAATAGTGATAGCTTAGTGTCCACCAGGACGGGCACTAAACCAAACACTTCTTGCCTATTCTGGCCTGGTCAGGCAAAAGTATCCATTTTCTCTGGCACAAACCATGCACCAATACTTCTGAGGCATGTTGTGAAGGAAGCTAACCAAACTAGCCCTTACACCCCCGCGTTGAGAAGGAAAAGGGCCCCTCTCAACTAACTAATGATAGTAACGAGGTTCTGTACCCGCGGGACAAAAAGAGGAATGATGGGAAGCAACGCCAAGCAGCTCAGAGAGCTAAAGGATGACTAGTTGCAGTTTCAAGCTAAAATAGATAGATTAACACAGAATATCTACGTCAACAGTTCTCTTGAGACCACAAAGTTGGTGCAAATTAAGGACATAACGCTACGCAGAAGTATCTTCGACGCCTCACAATACAAGATCCTTCATCATTTGCAGCACGGGGGGATGACGATGTAAGTAAATACCCAAAATGATATCTCTTTCATTATTCATGCTTTGCAGTAGTCCTAATTTCTTGTTTTAAAGGTACTCGATGCGGCAATTGAGCTCCTGCGAGAAGACAGAACTGAAGACGTACGAGATTATGAAGTCTATGCCAAAGGGTCCACAACAGTCAACATCCTGAAGAAAGATGGCACAATCCCTAGTTGTATCAGGGATGTCTAGAAGGCAGAGACAACATTAAATGGGGAGATAACTACCTCTAGCATGATACGTAACAACATCCTACTCTTTACTAATCTCTACTTCTCTATCTACTACTCTACTACTTAAAAAAAACGTAAGATTCTCATTTTACCTCTCTTTCATCCAATCTTCCTTATATACGTCCCACTTTTCTTTCTCCTCTTTGACTTTTTTCCCATCTCTCATTTTTCTCCCGTCCATTCTCCTTAAAATAGAATCAATTGTCTCATGTTTTTTTAACTTTCCAAAATAAAAATATATTTTGTTTGGTAAGTCATTACATTCTTATTAAATAAGTGCTTAACAATAAAATGGCAGGTAAATCACGGGGATTGCATAAAAATCTGTTTAGCGTAATTGCCATTAACCCAACAAATCTGTTTAGCATAAAAAATAACAGCAGATGAAAGAGCGATTTTTAACTAAGGTTTACAATTGCATTTCCTGCAAAAAAATATTACGTTTACATCTGCCTTTCCCACATTTTTAACTTAATTTTTTAACACGGTACAGAAGCAAGCACTCATATATACGTGCATACACTGATCCTTAAAAACACATATACGCACACCCTATCCTTTTGAACACCTTCAAAAGACCGAGCCAGTATATATCGTGAGATTTTACGAAGTCACAATAGATGTCTCATAGTCGGTGAAAACACTTTCCCCCACTAAACGTGCAACTTAGTTGTAATAATAAGTTAAATCGCATGGAGTCCACACGGGGTCGGCGTCCCCAACCCGCCTAACTCTGCACGACATCAGCTTGTCCATGACATGCCTGCTACTCTTGGAAGGGATTCTGACCGTGACATCGAAGGCCACAGCGCTGTGTCTCACGTCCGCCGCGAGGGAGTCCAACGCAAACCCTGGCAAACGCGCCCCGGCTCCCCAGGCGACGACAGTGGCCTGTGCCGTCCCATGCAGCCCCCGCGGCACAGATCTCCGGAGGCGTGACGCGGGCGAGGGGAGATAAACGCGTATTGAGGGTGTTAGTGCCATCTCACAGATAATTGCAAAGAACTGCCATACTTTGGCACGTTGTAACGGATCAGTATCACTAGTCTTTTTTTGGCATATTAGTGCCATTTCACAGCTTAAGTGTTGCAAAATGATCTAAGCTACGTATAAACGCGTATTGAGGGTGTGTCTGACCACCGGGACCCATGTGTCAGGGGTTGACATGGCATGCTTTTTTACAAAAACAACCCTTACTTTTTATTTAATCATGCATATATCCTTTATTTTTCGAAAAAAAAGGTCTTGCCGCAAGAAACCTTTTTTCAACAAAAACCCGTGCGCGCGTCGGCCGGGATTCGAACCCGCATCGTGCCGTTCGACGAGGAAGCTCGCTGCACGCGGAAGTTTATTTATATATACTTTGTGCCATTCATTTTTTTTACAAAGTAGAAAATCGCGCGACCGTCCGCCGGAATTGATCCGGCCGAGTCGTTCGCTGTGCGCGCTTGCCTCTGCCACACGTCATCCTATGCGTCAACTAGTATGTGTATACGTCTTTAAACTCCAAGCCGTTCCCGTTTTTATACGATACTAAAAAATATTATATGTTCATCACATCGTACAACTAAAAAAGTGTTCGCCGCATCGTTTAATATGTATATTGAACATTTTTTAATATACAATGATCTTATTTAAATATACGATATCATATTATAAAAACTTTATCGTATATATATTGAACATTTTATAATATACGATGTCTATATATATGTGTGTATGATTTTTATCAATATACATTACGCACACTACGTTCGGTCTGAAGAATAAACATGCTGGTCTCTGCATTGTTTTTGGGGTTGACGTTCAAAATTTTTAAAATTACTCTGAAATTAATAAAGTGTTTGTCATTTAAAAAATGTTCAGAACATTTTTGGGAAAAGTTGAACGCGTGTTTAAAAATTGTAAATGTATTTTATAAAATGTTCGTCATGCATTATAAAATTTATTACGATTACACAATAATTTTTAGTACATGTTATCAATTTTTTGAGTAACTGTGCATTAAAAAAATACAACAAATATACGCAGTAACTATGAGTTGGCCATATAATTTGTTTAGTTGTGTATTTAAACAATATAATGAGGATGCATAGTAATTGTGCATGCGTGTGGTTCTGAGTGAAGACACATAAAATTTTCTGGACATTTGTTTTTTTTACTCACATTTTTTTAGGCAATCACACAAAGCTTTATTCATCCGTCACAATGTTTACACGGACGAAGATAAGATCACCGGGCTGACCTAACCAAGCATGGCGGCCAGCCCCAAGAGAAAGTGCGTGCTTTGCTAGATTGTGTGCTTCGGTATTCGAAGTTCTATCTCATGTAGGATGGCGCTGTAGACTAAAGCCGATCCCTTGTTGATGGCTTCCACTACTTCCAAACAATCAGAAGCGACTGAAATCTTATGAAGATAGAGATCCTCCGCCAAGGCAAGGGCTTCTCTGGTAGCAAGCGCCTCGAGGGTGGCAGGATCTCTAATGTTGTTGAAATGTACTGCTGAAGCTCCTTGAAAAATGCCATCTTCACTCCTACAGATAGCTGCAATTGCTCCATACCTGCCATGTCGCGACACTGTTGCATCAACATTGATTTTGAACATCCCAACCGGTGGAGAGATCCAATGCCTTGGACTCGGAGCCGATCTTGGGGGCTTGACGGCACTAGCATGCCGAAGTACCTTAATCTCCGAGAGATAGGAGGAAACAAAGCCATGGATGAAGTATGGACTTTGAAATATGGATTCGTGTATCGCCTTCCTCCGAGCACTCCAAATTGCCCACAAAGTAACTACCATAGTAGTGAACTCATCCCCTGACATACTGTCATGCATGGCAAACAACCAGGATTTTGCGTCAGATTTTTCAATACATAGCATGTGCTCCATCATTTCCTCTTGTGCTAGGGCCCAGACACATCTAGACATGTTGCATTGCATCAAAGAGTGGCGCCAGCTATCCTCAGCACCACACATACTGCACTCGCTGGTAGTGGCCATATGTAACATCCCAAATTTTTAATTTGGAATGTTATACACTAGATCATCATTGCATATCATATTTATTGCATTTTGGTTGATCCTAGAAATTTCACGCAACTCAAGGACCCTCGTAGAGAGTTGGGGATTTCGTTATTTTCATATTTGAGTTGTCTCAAATTTTGAAAATAGGATCATTTGATTTTATTTATTTTATCTTTAATTATTTCTATTATAAAAATTATGAGAGGGGGAATAAAATGACTTTCCCAAATAAAAAAATATTGAGCATTTAATAAATAAATCAAATAAGATTTTATTTGGTTTATTTGCTATTTTATTTGAATTTAGGAAAAATGTGCGTTTTTCAAAATTGCATTTAGGCCTCAAATAAATGTTCATCCTGTGCGTCTTGATTTTAGAAGCCGGGGAAAATTTATTTCGGAATTTTTGGAGTTCGTTTAGTATTTCTTTCATTAGTTTTTCTGCGTGAAATTATTAAAAAAAATCCGAACCGTCTCTGGGCCGTACACGAGTGGGACTCCGCCCGGGGGGCCTTTTTAAGCCGATCGATCGAGCCGCCGAAGCCCACCAGCCCGCCCGCCGAAACCCTAGCACCGCGCCTCGCGCCGCCCCGCGCCGCCTCGCCGTCGCCTCGCGCCGCCCCGCGCCGCCGCCTCACGCCGCGCCGCGCCGTCCCGCCCCGCGCCGTGCCGCCCTGCCGCCGCCTCGCCGCCGCCGCCGCCCCGCTGCCCGAGGTAGCCGCCGTCGCTGGCGGTTTTCCTTAGAAAACCGTCCGATTTTTTAGATCCGCTTTTTTTATTAGAACGGTTTTTTTTACGGTTTAGTTATTTAGCGAGCGTTCGCTCGTTCGTTCGTTTTAATGAATGTGTTCGTCGGTTAGATCCAGATAACGAACGTTCGTTCGTTAATCTGTTCGTCGTTTTTCTTTTTCTCAGATTTTCCGTGATTATTTCTGATCGCGATTTCTGATCCGATTTTCGTTTTAGTATAACCTTTTGCGCGTTTATCGGAATTAGGCGATTCAAGCGCCTAGAGTTTCGTCTCAAAACCCTCTTTCCGTTTAACCAACTTAAACAAGTTTTTGCTTCTGTAAAAATTGCCTTAGATCCAGAATAGTAAACGAAGCCTGTTTCTTTTGCTGTTTGTCTTTCGTTGCTTCGTTCGATTTGATTCTTTTTGCCAACCGGAGTTCTTAAGTTGAACTTTCTGGTTAGATCTCTTATTTGAGTTTTACCTATGCATTAGTTGAGTACTTATTGTGTGTTTGTTTGTTTGCAATAGAGTACCCGGAGTGCGCCGCTTGTTACTTCGAATCGCTAGGTTTCCCGGATCATCAGCAAGGCAAGTAATACTTCGATCATACCTCCTCCTACCCAGTTTCATTGCATTAGATCAATCCTCACACATTGCATGATTAGGATCTAATTAAATTGTGGGTTTGGGGAGTAGTCGAGGTAGAACCTATTACCTGTTTATTATCAAACCTTTGGGAGTTACTCTACGTTTGCCTATTATTGCTATGCTATGCTAGTAGACGTGGATTGGGTGAGTGTATCCATGATAGATGTGAGCTTTGTTAATTAATGATTTATTTAAGGTGGCAACCTAAACACACATCTGGGTGGATTGAGGCACCTGGGTATTCCAGCGATTGCCTGTTTTCTTTTGGACCGCCACCCAGACTCAATGGGATCATGAGATTATTCATACTAGAAACTTCTGTGTGCAGCCACAAGCTATTATGGGCTCTAGCATAGTTGACTAAGTCGTGCGAACTCTTACAGTGGTAGACTAGCAGATGTAGGGGATGTAGGTTGGTACGGCCTACCCGTTTGTAAGGTGCTAGCGCTTCTGAAAGACTATGTCTCGGTCATCTGTTTCTCAAACACCATGCGGTGCGAGAAAACCAACGGAGGAGATTGAGTCCTGTGTGGAAAAGTGCGCAAACCTCTGCAGAGTGTATAAACTAATCATGGTTAGCCGTGTCCCCGGTTATGGACATCTTGAGTATCTAGTACCTGGATTATCATGTGAATCTCAACATGTTACTCTAAAATTAATTTTGTTGGGTTTGTTTAATGATGATGTTTAATTGGGATTGAGAATGCCGTCAACCATTCTCAATGTTTAACAACCACCATGATAGTTAAATAAATTTATTCATTTACAGTAGAGAAAAATTGGCTTTACGCAAAACTGTAATCATGGAGCTTTCCACCAGCCAAATATGCATATAGAATAGCTGTTTCATTCCATTACTCTCTATGTGTTACATTGCCAGCATATTCCATGTGCTGACCCGTTTTCGGGCTGCAACGTTAATGTTGCAGACTTTTCAGACGATGATTAAGGAGTTTTAGGTCGTGGTTCTATACTCAGTGATGCCGTTGGAGTTGATGGACTCACTTATCTTCCAAGCCTTCCGCTGTTATCGTTATTAGATGGCCTTAAGCCATATTTATTGTAATAAGTTCTCTTTTGAGACACTCGATGTAATAAATGTGTGATTGCTACTCTGCTATAAATCCTTCAAGTACTGTGTGGTGTCAGCATTACTGATCCAGGGATGACACCGGAGCACAGAGATTGGACCGTTTGAGGTCTGGTCGCTACAAGATGGTATCAGAGCACACGCTGACTGTAGGACACGACCACTAAGCTAAAGACCTAGATCACTACCCACTCTCTTCTCTTCTGACCTCTCATCTTTTCTACTCTTTTAGGATGGCGGATGCAAGGAACAAGTTCACTCAACCGGATGAAGATACACCCTTTGGACGTCACTTGAAGGAAGTCACTAGATACCTGAACATAGGAGTACCAAGCTTCACCGGAACCTACAACACCACTCTACCTGAAGAAGAGCGCTGGATGATTCAAGTTCAAGTTCCAGGAAGGACGTTCATGCCAGTCACTGAGCCCATAGAGTTTTCTTTCGATGCACCAACTTGGAATCTAGGAAAGAGCATGGCAGCTCACATCGCCATGGGACGCATTGGAGAAGTCTACCGCAATGATCTCAAGGATACTATTTACTAGATTTGTGGGCGCCGAGATGAGCAATGGGAGATGATCAGCACCAGAAAGGATTGATCAATTGCAGCTTTTATCCAGGAGTTAAACCAGCACATTCGACGCCAGGAGAACCAGATGTGCGCCGACATGATAGATCTGAAGAAGGCAAAGACAAGAATCAAGGAACTGGAGGAAGAACTCAAGGCTACACGTGAAGATTTTGAAGAAGAAATTGAAGTATTAGTGGAAAAGAATGACGATCTGATCAAAAAGATTGGAATATTCATGGGAGGCCCTACACCAGTAGAAGAAGACGAAGAACCCAAGGAGATTCACCCGGAAGACTACATCATCATCGACGACACCGACTCGGATTCAGATGATAGCAATGATGACTATGTTGATGAAGCTGGAGCAGATATCATGGAGTCTGCAACCGAAGAATATTTCTAGTAGACCATCCCAATAGTAGTAGTAGTCCACCATGTAAATATAGTAGTCCGAGCACTTTTGCGATAGTTAGATCGATTGTATGCCCTTGTTTGATTGATTGAATGAAGTGAATTGTTTGCTATTGCCTCATGTGCATATGGGTAGTGTTTTATCTTTAGGCCCCCTCTATTCTTAAATATCATCTTTTCTAAACCCTCAGATGCCTCCGAGACGTGACCCCGGATTTACCTTCCCACCGGAGCTCACTTAGTTGATCTAGCAGCAGAACACATTGATGCAGTTACTAGTCCAGAATCAGAACCCGGGGAACAACAACAACAACCCACCACCACCACCTGTTGATCACTTAGCCCGTTTTCTTAGACTGAATCCGCCGGTGTTTTCCAGTAGCACCAAGCCGATAGTAGCAGATGATTGGCTCCGCAAGACAACTAGAGAGTTGACCACAGCAGGATGCACGGATGCGGAAAAGGTGAAGTTTGCTGCACATCATCTTGAAGGACCCGCAGCATCATGGTGGGAGAATTTCACAGCCACTTTCCCTGTCGACACTGTCACGTGGGACCAGTTTCAGTAGGCTTTTTGTACTGCCCATGTTTCAGCAGGAGTTATGGCCATGAAGAAGCGAGAGTTTCACAACTTGCGCCAAGGAGGACAGACAGTTGGCCAGTATGTGGAGGACATTAGTAAATTAGCACGTTATGCCCCAGATGACGTTGCTACGGATGCAGCAAAGCAGGAGAAATTTTTGAAAGGACTGAATGATGACTTGAGCATGCAGTTGATGGTAGCAACCTTCAACAACTACCAGGAGTTGGTAGATCGTGCTCTCATGATTGAAGGGAAGCAGCAGCAAATTAAGAATCGCAAGAGGAAGTATGCACAAGGAAAGTACAATTCAGGAGCTCAGCAGAAGCCACGATTTACCCCTAGGCCGGCAGGACATTTTCAGCATACCCATGGAGGAGGAAGCTCGCACAATCACAATGGCCCCAAGAATGGTAATGGGAATGGAGGAAGCAACAGCCAGAACCGCACCCACCCATCAACCCCAGCCAAGAAAGACCTGTGCCCAGTCACTTGTTTTAAGTGCCAGAAGACCGGACATTATGCCAATGAATGTTCTGAATCCCAGAATGGAAATGGCAATGGAAGCTCTGGAAAGAAGCCGAACCCTTTCAACAGGGGACAGGTGAACCACGTTAACGTGGAGGAGGTTGAAGAGCAGCCGGATGCAGTAATTGGTAAGTGTTTGGTTAAGTCATTTACTGCACTCGTTCTTTTCAATACTGGTGCATCGCATTCATACATATCAAGGGGATTTGTGGATAAGTATAAACTGCCAACCCAAGCCCTTAGGTCACCCATGTTAGTAACTTCGCCTGGAGTAGAATATATGGCTAGTCTATGGTGTGATCGGTTACCATTAAGAATTGGTAACTATGTTTTTCCCTCAGACCTAATAGTGTTGCAATCCCAAGGATTGGATGTGATATTAGGCATGGATTGGTTGGCAAAGTATGAAGGGAATATTGAATGTGCCAGTAAGTCAATTTTACTTACCACCCCAGAAGGGAGACGGATCAAGTATGTATCCCGACATGTGCCAAAGAGGACTCAAGTAAATTGTTTAACCGGAGTTGTGCAGGAGGAAGTACCAGTAGTGAAGGATTTCCCTGAAGTATTTCCAGAAGAGTTGCCAGGCATGGCACCGGATAGAGATATTGAGTTTTTGATTGAGCTTTTGCCAGGCACAGGGCCAATATCAAAGAGACCATATAGGATGCCTGCAAAGGATTTGGTGGAAATTAAGAAGCAGATTAAGGAGTTACTGGATAAAGGATATATTCGCCCAAGTTCATCGCCTTGGGGATCGCCAGTACTTCTAGTGGAGAAGAAGGATGGATCGTTAAGGATGGTTGTCGATTATCGAGGATTGAACGAAGTAACCATCAAGAACAAGTACCCACTACCAATGATCAATGATCTGTTTGCTTGATTGCAAGGAGCTAAGGTATTTTCCAAGATCGATCTGCGATCAGGATACCACCAGTTGAAGATTCGAGAATAGGATATACCTAAGACGACTTTTACCACCAGGTATGGGCTGTACGAGTATACCGTTATGTCATTTGGTCTGACTAACGCACCTGCATATTTCATGAACATGATGAACAAAGTGTTTATGGAGTTCTTGGATAAGTTCGTCATAGTGTTCATTGATGATATCCTGGTTTACTCGAAGAATGAAGAGGAGCATAAGGAACATTTGTGTTTGGTTCTTGGAAAGCTCAGAGAACATCAATTATATGCCAAGTTTAGCAAATGTGAGTTATGGTTGAAGAAAGTTGGATTTCTCGGACACGTTATATCCGGACAAGGTATAGCAGTAGATCCCACTAAAGTTTATACCGTGACCAAGTGGGAAGCACCAACCACCGTGGGAGAGATCCGGAGTTTTCTTGGACTCGCAGGATACTACCGGAGGTTTATTGAGAATTTCTCAAAGATTGCGAAGCCTATGACGGAGTTGTTGAAGAAGGATACCAAGTTCATATGGACGGAGGAATGTGAGGCTAGTTTCAGGAGTTGAAGAAACGTTTGGTTACCTCAGCCGTGTTGATTTTACCGGATCAGACCAAGGATTATGAGGTGTATTGCGACGCTTCATGTCGAGGACTTGGAGCAGTGCTTATGCAGGAAGGGGGAGTTGTTTCATATGCCTCACGACAGCTTAAGCCTCATGAGTTGAATTATGCTACGCATGATTTGGAGTTAACAGCCGTAGTGCATGCATTGAAGACTTGGAGACATTTTCTGATTGGAAACCATTGCGAGGTGTACACGGATCACAAGAGTTTGAAGTATATTTTCACACAGAAGGAGTTGAATCTCAGACAAAGGAGATGGTTGGAGCTCATCAAGGATTATGATATGAGATTGCATTATCACCCTCGAAAGGCTAACGTAGTAGTTGACGCGTTGAGCCGTAAGAGCCATGTCAACACCCTAATGATGGGAGATTTACCAAGGGAGTTAGCCGAAAATCTTCGAGAGCTATGTTTGGAAATAATTCCAAGAGGCTATGTAGCAGCATTGGAGATTCAGTCTACTTTGATGGATAAGATCAGAGAAGCTCAAAGGACTGACAAGGAGATTGCTTCTATTAAGGAGAAAATGAGCAAAGGAAAAGCTAAGGGATTTCGTGAGGATGAGCACGATGCCTTATGGTTTGAAGACCGTGTCTATGTACCAAATGATTCGGAGATCAGGAGGCTAATTCTACAAGAGGCCCATGACTCACCATACTCGATTCACCTAGGAAATACCAAGATCTATTTGGATTTGAAGGATATTTTCTGGTGGACCGGAATGAAGAAGGATATTGCGGAATATGTAGCAGTTTGTGATGTATGTCAGAGAGTGAAGGCAGAGCATCAGAAGCCAGCAGGATTGCTACAACCATTGCCGATACCCGAATGGAAGTGGGATAAGCTAGGAATAGATTTTATTACAGGATTGCCCAGAACACGTTCAGGCTATGACTCGATATGGGTTGTAGTCGATCGTTTGACAAAGGTAGCTCATTTCATTCCAGTGAAGACTACCTATACCAGTGCAAAGTTGGCAAAGATATACATGACCAGGGTCGTATGTCTGCATGGAGTTCCAAGGAGCATTGTTTCAGATAGAGGAACCCAGTTTACCTCAAAGTTCTGGAATCAGTTGCATGAGACTTTGGGAACCAGACTGGAGTTTAGCACAACTTTCCACCCGTAGACAGATGGACAGACCGAGAGAGTCAATCAGATTTTGGAGGATATGCTAAGAGCTTGTGCGCTACATTATGCAGAGTTCTCTTACAACAAAAGCTATCAAACCAGTTTGAAGATGGCCCCTTTCGAAGCCTTGTACGGAAGGAGGTGCTGGACCCCATTGTCTTGGGATGAAGTTGGAGACCACCAGTTGTTTGGACCGGATCTGATAAAGGAGTCCGAACAGAAAGTGAAATTGATTCGCGATAGGCTCAAGGTATCTCAGTCCAGGCAGAAGAGTTATGCAGACTCTAAACGCAAGGAGACATTTTACAAAGTCGGAGACCGAGTTTATCTTCGAGTATCTCCACTTCGAGGAGTTAAGCGCTTTTGAGTTAAGGCAAAACTAGCGCCATGTTTTGTAGGCCCATACAAAGTTTTGGAGCGTATGGGAGAAGTAGCCTACAAGTTGGAATTACCTGAAGGACTGTCAGGAGTTCACGACGTGTTTCATGTATCCCAGTTGAAGAAGTGCCACGCAGAGATGGCTGACATACCGTTGAGAGATACGGTACCACTGGAAGCGACTCCGTTGGATAGTGATTTGACCTATGAGGAGAAACCAGTTAAGATTCTAGAGTATGCCAGTCGAGTCACCTCCAGCAAGGTTTTCAAGTTTTGCAAGGCTCAGTGGAGCCACCACATGGAGGATGAAGCCACCTGGGAACGAGAGGAAGATTTGCTGAAAAACCACCCTCACATATTTTCTAGCCAATCCGAATCTCGAGGGCGAGATTCATCTTAAGGGGGGTAGGTTTGTAACATCCCAAATTTTCAATATGGAATGTTATACACTAGATCATCATTGCATATCATATTTATTGCATTTTGGTTGATCCTAGAAATTTCACGCAACTCAAGGACCCTCGGAGAGAGTTGGGGATTTCGTTATTTTCATATTTGAGTTGTCTCAAATTTTGAAAATAGGATCATTTGATTTTATTTATTTTATCTTCAATTATTTCTATTATAAAAATTATGAAAGAGGGAATAAAATGACTTTCCCAAAATAAAGAAATATTGAGGATTTAATAAAAAATCAAATAAGATTTTATTTGGTTTATTTGCTATTATATTTGAATTTAGGAAAAATTTGCGTTTTTCAAAATTGCATTTAGGCCCCAAATAAATGTTCATCCTGTGCGGCTTGATTTTAGAAGCCGGGGAAAATTTATTTCGGAATTTTTGGGGTCCGTTTAGTATTTCTTTCGTTAGTTTTTCTGCGCGGAATTATCTAAAAAAAATCTGAACCGACTCCGGGCTGTACCCGAGCGGGACTCCGCCCGGAGGGCCTTTTTAAGCCGACCCTGCCGAGCCGCCGAAGCCCACCAGCCCGCCCGCCGAAACCCTAGCGCCGCACCTCGCGTCGCCTCGCCGTCGTCGCCGCGCCGCCTCACCGCCGCCTCGCCCCGCGCCGCGCCGCCCCGCCCCGCGCCGCCTGGCCCCGCCGCCACCTCGCTGCCGCCCCGCTGCACGAGGTAGCCGCCGTCGCCGGCGGTTTTCCTCAGAAAACCGCCCGGTTTTTTTAGATCCGCTTTTTTTATTAAAACGGTTTTTTACGGTTTAGCTATTTAGCGAGCGTTCGCTCGTTCGTTCATTTTAACGAATGTGTTCGTCGGTTAGATCCAGATAACGAACGTTCGTTCGTTAATCTGTTCGTCGTTTTTCTTTTTCTCGGATTTTCCGTGATTATTTCTGATCGCGATTTCTGATTCAATTTTTGTTTTAGTATAACTTTTCGCTCGTTTATCAGAATCAGGCGATTCAAGCGCCTGGAGTTTCGTCTCGAAACCCTCTTTCCGTTTAACCAACTTAAACAAGTTTTTGCTTCTGTAAAAATTGCCTTAGATCCAGAATAGTAAATGAAGCCTGTTTCTTTTGCTGTTTGTCTTTCGTTGCTTCGTTCGATTTGATTCTTTTTGCCAACCGGAGTTCTTAAGTTGAACTTTCTGGTTAGATCTCTTATTTGAGTTTTACCTGTGCATTAGTTGAGTACTTATTGTGTGTTTGTTTGTTTGTTTGCGATAGAGTACCCGGAGTGCGCCGCTTGTTACTTCGAATCGCTAGGTTTCCCGGATCATCAGCAAGGCAAGTAACACTTTGATCATACCTCCTACTACCCAGTTTCATTGCATTAGATCAATCCTCACACATTGCATGATTAGGATCTAATTAAATTGTTGGTTTGGGGAGTAGTTGAGGTAGAACCTATTACCTGTTTATTATCAAACCTTTGGGAGTTACTCTACGTTTTCTTATTATTGCTATGCTATGCTAGTAGACGTGGATTGGGTGAGTGTATCCATGACAGATGTGAGCTTTGTTAATTAATGGTTTATTTAAGGTGGCAACCTAAACACACATCTGGGTGGATTGAGGCACCTGGGTATTCCAGCGATTGCCTGTTTTCTTTTGGACCGCGACCCAGGCTCAAAGGGATCATGAGATTATTCATACTAGAAATTTCCGTGTGCAGCCACAAACTATTATGGGCTCTAGCATAGTTGACTAAGTCATGTGAACTCTTACAGTGGTAGACTAGCAGATGTAGGGGATGTAGGTTGGTACGGTCTACCCGTTCGTAAGGTGCTAGCGCTTCTGAAAGACTGTGTCTCGGTCATCCGTTTCTCAAACACCATGCAGTGTGAGAAAACCAACAGAGGAGATCGAGTCTTGTGGGGAAAAGTGCGCAAACCTCTCCAGAGTGTATAAACTAATCATGGTTAGCTGTGTCCCCGGTTATGAACATCTTGAGTATCTAGTACCTGGATTATCATGTGAATCTCAACATGTTACTCTAAAATTAATTTTGTTGGGTTTGTTTAATGATGATGTTTAATTGGGATTGAGAATGCTGTCAACCATTCTCAATGTTTAACAACCACCATGATAGTTAAATAGATTTATTCCTTCGCAGTAGGGAAAAATTGGCTTTATGCAAAACTGTAACCATAGAGCTTTCCACCAGCCAAATATGCATATAGAATAGCTGTTTCATTCCATTTCTCTCTCTATGTGTTACATTGCCAGCATATTCCATGTGCTGACCCGTTTTCGGGATGCAACGTTAATGTTGCAGACTTTTCAGACGATGATTAAGGAGTTTTAGGTCGTGGTTCTATACTCAGTGATGCCGTTGGAGTTGATGGACTCACTTATCTTCCAAGCCTTCCGCTGTTATCGTTATTAGATGGCCTTAAGCCATATTTATTGTAATAAGTTGTCTTTTGAGACACTCGATGTAATAAGTGTGTGATTACTACTCTGCTATAAATCCTTCAAGTACTGTGTGATGTCAGCATTACAGATCCAAGGATGACATCGGAGCACAGAGATTGGACCATTTGAGGTCTGGTCGCTACAATAAGATTTTATTTTGTTTATTTGTTATTTTATTTGAATTTAGGAAAAATGTGCGTTTTTCAAAATTGCATTTAGGCCCCAAATAGATGTTCATCCTGTGCGGCTTGATTTTAGAAGTCGGGGAAAATTTATTTTGGATTTTTAGAGTCCGTTTAGTATTTCTTTCGTTAGTTTTTCTGCGCAGAATTATTTTTTTTTTAAAAATCTGAACCGACTTCGGGCCGTACCCGAGCGAGACTCCGCCCGGGGGGCCTTTTTAAGCCGACCCCGCTGAGCCGCCGAAGCCCACCAGCCCGCCCGCCGAAACCCTAGCGCCGCGCCGCCCCGCCGCCGCCTCGCCCCGCGCCGCGCCGCGCCGCCCCGCCGCCGCCTCGCCGCCGCCCCGCTGCCCGAGGTAGCCGCCGTCACCGGCGGTTTTCCTCAGAAAACCGCCCGGTTTTTTAGATCCGCTTTTTTATTAGAATGGTTTTTTTACGGTTTAGTTATTTAGCGAGCGTTCGCTCGTTCGTTCGTTTTAACGAATGTGTTTGTCGGTTAGATCCAGATAACGAACGTTCATTCGTTAATCTGTTCGTCGTTTTTCTTTTTCTCGGATTTTCCGCGATTATTTCTGATCGCGATTTCTGATCCGATTTTCATTTTAGTATAACTTTTCGCTCGTTTATGTGAATCAGGCGATTCAAGTGCCTGGAGTTTCGTCTCGAAACCCTCTTTCCGTTTAACCAACTTAAATAAGTTTTTGCTTCTGTAAAAATTGCCTTAGATATAGAATAGTAAACGAAGCCTGTTTCTTTTGCTGTTTGTCTTTCGTTACTTCGTTCGATTTGATTCTTTTTGCCAACCGGAGTTCTTAAGTTGAACTTTCTGGTTAGATCTCTTATTCGAGTTTTACCTGTGCATTAGTTGAGTACTTATTGTGTGTTTGTTTGTTTGCGATAGAGTACCCGGAGTGCGCCGCTTGTTACTTCGAATCGCTAGGTTTCCCGGATCATCAGCAAGGCAAGTAACACTTCGATCATACCTCCTACTACCCAGTTTCATTGCATTAGATCAATCCTCACACATTGCATGATTAGGATCTAATTAAATTGTGGGTTTGGGGAGTAGTTGAGGTAGAACCTATTACCTGTTTATTATCAAACCTTTGGGAGTTACTCTACGTTTTCTTATTATTGCTATGCTATGCTAGTAGACGTGGATTGGGTGAGTGTATCCATGACAGATGTGAGCTTTGTTAATTAATGGTTTATTTAAGGTGGCAACCTAAACACACATCTGGGTGGATTGAGGCACCTGGGTATTCCAGCGATTGCCTGTTTTCTTTTGGACCGCCACCCAGGCTCAAAGGGATCATGAGATTATTCATACTAGAAACTTCCGTGTGCAGCCACAAACTATTATGGGCTCTAGCATAGTTGACTAAGTCATGCGAACTCTTACAGTGGTAGACTAGCAGATGTAGGGGATGTAGGTTGGTACGGTCTACCCGTTCGTAAGGTGCTAGCGCTTCTGAAAGACTGTGTCTCGGTCATCCGTTTCTCAAACACCATGCAGTGTGAGAAAACCAACGGAGGAGATCGAGTCTTGTGGGGAAAAGTGCGCAAACCTCTCCAGAGTGTATAAACTAATCATGGTTAGCCGTGTCCCCGGTTACGGACATCTTGAGTATCTAGTACCTGGATTATCATGTGAATCTCAACATGTTACTCTAAAATTAATTTTGTTGGGTTTGTTTAATGATGATGTTTAATTGGGATTGAGAATGCTGTCAACCATTCTCAATGTTTAACAACCACCATGATAGTTAAATAGATTTATTCCTTCGCAGTAGGGAAAAATTGGCTTTATGCAAAACTGTAACCATAGAGCTTTCCACCAGCCAAATATGCATATAGAATTGCCGTTTCATTCCATTACTCTCTATGTGTTACATTGCCAGCATATTCCATGTGCTGACCCGTTTTCGGGCTGCAACGTTAATGTTGCAGACTTTTCAGTCGATGATTAAGGAGTTTTAGGTCGTGGTTCTATACTCAGTGATGCTGTTGGAGTTGATGGACTCACTTATCTTCCAAGCCTTCCATTGTTATCTTTATTAGATGGCCTTAAGCCATATTTATTGTAATAAGTTGTCTTTTGAGACACTCGATGTAATAAGTGTGTGATTGCTACTCTGCTATAAATCCTTCAAGTACTGTGTGGTGTCAGCATTACTGATCCAGGGATGACACCGGAGTATAGAGATTGGACCGTTTGAGGTCTGGTTGCTACACCATATTCATGTGGTTTAAGAGATCTCCAGTCGGCAACGATTGCTGCGCCAACCTCCAAAGAAAACTTTCAGTTTTGAAGGAACACGGAGATGCCAAAGCGAGGACCTTGCTTTACCTTCCACATCAGAGCTCGACCGCCCAGCATTTTATTTCAGCCAGCCTTCCCTGGACAATTTTGTGTTGATTATCATATGGTAACAGGACCTCACTGAGAAGATCCCTTTCATATCCTCATGCCAAGCCCAAAAGTCGTCAATCTGCCTAGTACAGAGTGAAATTTGAAGAATCGGCTTGGCATCATATGCTGTAAACACCGAGCGAACCAGTTCCTCTTTCCATGTTGCCGCTGTAACATCAATGAGCTCTGAGACCATCGTCGGCGGTTCGGGAATGAGAGACTGCATCGACTGCTTCAAACCTGTCCTCGGTATCCAATTTGTTGTCCAAATATGTGTAGATTTGCCATCTCCAATCGTCATGATAAGACCCTGCCTGAGAATCTCTCTGCCGTCAAGAAGTGACTGCCAAATCCGTGATGGATGAGGCCCAAGTTCAGCATCCTGATAAGAACATGATGGGAAGTAGACTGCCTTGAGAATTCTTGAGCTAAGCGTTAGCGGGTCTTCTAAAATCCTCCAAGCCTGGCAGGAGAGCAATGCTAGGTTGAATGCCTCTATATCTCTGAATCCCATACCCCCAAGGCTTTTCGGATGAGTCATCACGTCCCACGAGACCCAGCTGGGTTTCCGTTTTCCCCGCTTACTACCCCACCAAAACTGCCGAATGATCGAAGTAATGCTGTCACAAAGACCCCTTGGCAATATGAAACAAGCCATAGAGTAAACAAGGATAGCTTGAGCTACACTCTTAATTGAGACTTCTTTTCCTGCAGCAGATAATAACTTCTCCATCCACCCTCTTACTTTCTCCCAAACTCTGTCTCAAAGATATCTAAATGTTCCATTGACTGATTGGCAAACATCTGTGGGCAGTCCCAGGTATCTGTCATTGAGGGATTCATTGTGTACATTCAGAGAGTTCATAATGCCTTCTTTCATTGCTTGGGGATAGCCTGTGCTAAAAAATATTGATGATTTCTCATTATTAATTCTCTGCCCTGATGCAGCACAATGAGCATTAGGCAGGTTTGATACTTCATTAGCACCCTCAATACTCGATTCGAAAAGCAACAGGCTGTCATCTGCGAACAATAGGTGGTTTACTGCCGGATCCGTAGGTGCCACCTTAATGCCTTGAAGAGCTGATGACTGAGAACAAGATTTCAAAAGGCATGAAAGGCCCTCTGCTGCAATCAAAAAGAGATAAGGGGAAATGGGATCTCCCTGTCTAATACCTCTCGTGGGTTTAAACTGTTCTAATCTCTCTCCATTGAATAAAATAGAGAATGATACGGAGTTAATCATACCCATCACCGTGTTGATCCATGACTGGTCAAAACCCAATTTAACCATGATGGCCTGCAAATATGGCCACTCCAATCTGTCATAGGCCTTCATCATGTCAAGCTTGAGTGCACAAAAGCTATTGTTCTTCGACATGTTCCTCTTCATGAAATGAAGGCACTCATAAGCGCATATTATGTTGTCGGTGATGAGCCTGCCCGGCACAAAGGCCGATTGTTCCTGGGAGATAATGTCAGGCAATATCTGTTTCAGTGTTTTAGCTATTACCTTAGAAGCTATTTTGTAAAGAACATTGCACAAACTTATTGGCCTGAATTGAGACATAAATGTCGGGCTTGTTATTTTAGGGATCACGACTAGCACAGTCTCATTTATAGCTTCAGCACTCTCCCCCCCTTGACAATCCGGAGCACAGTGATAACCCACAAGTATAGGGAATCGCAACAGTTTTTGAGGGTAGAGTATTCAACCCAAATTTATTGATTTGACACAAGGGGAGCCAAAGAATATTCTCAAGTATTAGCAGCTGAGTTTTCAATTCAACCACACCTGGAAACTTAATATCTGCAACAAAGTATTTAGTAGAAAAGTAATATGATAGTAGTGGTAACGGTGGCAAAAGTAACGGTAGCAGTTGATACGTCTCCAACGTATCTATAATTTTGATTGTTCCATGGTATTATATTATCTGTTTTGGATGTTTATGGGCTTTATTATACACTTTTATATTATTTTTGGGACTAACCTATTAACCGGAGGCCCAGCCCAAATTGTTGTTTCCTTGCCTATTTTAGTGTTTCGAAGAAAAGGAATATCAAACGGATTCCAAACGGGATGAAACCTTCGGGAGAGTTATTTTTGGAACGGGTCCAGGGAAGCTTCGAGGTGGCCACGAGGCAGGGAGGCACGCCTGCCCCCTGGGCGCGCCCCCACCCTCGTGGGCCCATCGTGGCTCCCCTGACCGACTTATTTTGCCTATATATGTCCATATGCCCTAAAAACATTGAGGAAGACAATAGATCGGGAGTTCCGCCGCCAGAAGCCTCTGTAGCCACCGAAAACCAATCTAGACTCGTTCCGGCACCCTGCTAGAGGGGGGGGGGGAATCCCTCTCCGGTGGCCATCTTCATCATCTTGTTTCTCTCCATGACGAGGAGAGAGTAGTTCACCCTCGGGGCTGAGGGTATGTACCAGTAGCTATGTGTTTGATCTCTCTCTCTCTCTCTCTCTCTCTCTCTCTCTCGTGTTCCTGAGTCAGCACGATCTTGATGTATCGCGAGCTTTGCTATTATAGTTGGATCTTATGATGTTTCTCCCCCTCTACTCTCTTGTGATGAATTGAGTTTTCCCTTTGAAGTTATCTTATCGGATTGAGTCTTTAAGGATTTGAGAACACTTGATGTATGTCTTGCATGTGCTTATCTGTGGTGACAATGGGATATCACGTGATCCACTTGATGTATGTTTTGGTGATCAACTTGCGAGTTCCGTGAACTTATGCATAGGGGTTGGCACACGTTTTCGTCTTGACTCTCCGGTAGAAACTTTGGGGCACTCTTTGAAGTTCTTTGTGTTTGTTGAATAGATGAATCTGAGATTGTGTGATGCATATCATATAAGCATACCCACGGATACTTGAGGTGACATTGGAGTATCTAGGTGACATTAGGGTTTTGGTTGATTTGTGTCTTAAGGTGTTATTCTAGTACGGACTTTTGAATAGATCGATCAGAAAGAAAAACTTTGAGGTGGTTTCTTACCCTACAATAATCTCTTCGTTTGTTCTCCGCTATTAGTGACTTTGGAGTGACTCTTTGTTGCATGTTGAGGAGTATTTATATGATCCAATTATGTTATTATTGTTGAGAGAATTTGCACTAGTGAAAGTATGAACCCTAGGCCTTGTTTCAACACATTGCAATACCGTTCATGCTCACTTTTATCATTAGTTACCTTGCTGTTTTTATATTTTCAAACTACAAAAACCATTATCTACTATCCATATTGAACTTGTATCACCATCTCTACGCCGAACTAGTGCACCCATACAATTTACCATTGTATTGGGTGTGTTGGGGACACTAGAGACGCTTTGTTATTTGGTTGCAGGGTTGTTTGAGAGAGACCATCTTCATCCTACGCCTCCCATAGATTGATAAACCTTAGGTCATCCACTTGAGGGAAATTTGCTACTGTCCTACAAACCTCTGCACTTGGAGGCCCAAGAACGTCTACAAGAAGAAGGTTGCATAGTAGACATCAGCAGTTTTGGTTTTATAATGATTGTAACAGTAGCAACGAAAAAGTAAATAAGCGAAGAACAATATATGAAAAGCTCATAGGCAATGGATCAGTGATGGATAATTATGTCGGATGCGATTCCTCATGCAATAGTTATAACATAGGGTGACACGGAACTAGCCCCAGTTCATCAATGTAATGTAGGAATGTATTCCGAATATAGTCATACGTGCTTCTGGAAAAGAACTTGCATGACATCTTTTGTCCTACCCTCCCGTGGCAGTGGGGTCCTATTGGAAACTAAGGGATATTAAGGCCTCCTTTTAATAGAGTACCGGACCAAAGCATTAACACTTAGTGAATACATGAACTCCTCAAACTACGATCATCACCGGTAAGTATATAGATTATTGTCACTTCGGGGTTAACGGATCATAACATATAATAGGTGACTATAGACTTGCAAGATAGGATCAAGAACTCACATATATTCATGAAAACATAATAGGTTCAGATCTAAAATCATGGCACTCAGGTCCTAGTGACAAGCATTAAGCATAGCAAAGTCATATCAACATCAATCTCAGAACATAATGGATACTAGGGATCAAACCCTAACAAAACTAACTCTATTACATGATAAATCTCATCCAACCCATCACCGTCCAGCAAGCCTACGATGGAATTACTCACGCACAGTGATGAGTATCATGAAATTGGTGATGGAGGAAGGTTGATGGTGATGATGGCAACGGATTCCCCTCTCCGGAGCCTCGAACAGACTCCAAATCAGCCCTCCAGAGAGAGTTTAGGGCTTGGCGGCGGCTTCGTATCATAAAACGTGATGAATCTTTCTCTCTAATTTTTTTCCTCCCCGAAAGTGAATATATGGAGTTGGAGTTGAGGTCGGTGGAGCGTCAGGGGGTCCAAGAGGCAGGGGGCGCGCCCGGGGGGTAGGCGTGCCCCCCACCCTCGTGGACAGGGTGTGGGCCCCCTGACATTGATTCTTTCACCAATATTTTTTGTATATTCCAAATATAATCTCCGTTGATTTTTAGGTCATTCCAAGAACTTTTATTTCTGCACAAAAATAACACCATGGCAATTCTGCTGAAAACAGCGTCAGTCCGGGTTAGTTCCATTCAAATCATGCAAGTTAGAGTCAAAATAAGGGCAAAAGTGTTTGGAAAAGTAGATACGTTGGAAGCGTATCAACTCCCCAAGCTTAAACCTTTACTTGCCCTCAAGCAACTCAGTTGATAAACTGAAAGTGATAAAGAAAATTTTTTACAAACTCTGTTTGCTCTTGTTGTTGTAAATATGTAAAGCCAGCATTCAAGTTTTTAGCAAAGATTATGAACTAACCATATTCACAATAACATTTAGGTCTCATGTTTACTCATATCAATGGCATAATCAGCTAGCGAGCAGTAATAATAAATCTCAGATGACAACACTTTCTCAAAACAATCATAATATGATATAACAAGATGGTATCTCACTAGCCCTTTCTGAGATCGCAAAACATAAATGCAGAGCACCTTTAAAGATCAAGGACTGACTAGAAATTGCAATTCATGGTAAAAGAGATCCAGTAAAGTCATACTCAATGTAAACTAACAATAATACATGCAAATGACAACGGTGCTCTCCAACTAGTGCTTTTTAATAAGAGGATGATGACTCAACATAAAAGTAAATAGATAGGCCCTTCATAGAGGGAAACAGGGATTTGTAGAGGTGCTAGAGCTCAATTTTGAAATAGAGATGAATAATATTTTGAGCGGTATACTTTCATTGTCAGCATAACAACCGAGAGATCTCGATATCTTCCATGCTACACACATTATAGGCGGTTCCCAAGCAGAATGGTAAAGTTTGTACTCCCCCACCACCAACAAGCATCAATCCATGGCTTGCCCGAAACAACGGGTGCCTCCAACTAACAACAATCCTGAGGGTGTTTTGTTTGCATTTATTTTGATTTGATTTGAGCATGGGACTGAGCATCCTGGTGACCAGCCATTTTCTCGTGAGTGAGGAGCGGAGTCCACTACTCTTGAGAATAACCCGCCTAGCATGGAAGATACAGACAACCCTAGTTGATACATGAGCTATTCGAGCATACAAAACAGAATTTTTATTTGAAGGTTTAGAGTTTGGCACATACAAATTTACTTGGAATGGCAGGTAGATACCGTATATAGGAAGGTATGGTGGACTCATATGGAATAACTTTTGGGGTTTATGGAGTTGGATGCACAAGCAGTATTCCCGCTTAGTACAAGTGAAGGCTAGAAAGAGACTGGCAAGCGACCAGCTAGAGAGCGACAACAGTCATGAACATGCAGTAAAATTAATCAATATTGAATGAAAGCATGAGTAGGATATAAACACCATGAACATAAATATCGTGGAGGCTGTGTTGATTTTGTTTCAACTACATGCATGAACATGTGCCAAGTCAAGCCACTTGAATCGTTCAAAGGAGGATACCACCCTATCATGCCACATCACAACCATTTTAATAGCATGTTGGCACGCAAGGTAAACCATTATAAACTCCTAGCTAATTAAGCATGGCATAAGCAATTATAATCTCTAATTGTCATTACAAACATGTTTCATTCATAATAGGCTAAATTAGGAAAGATGAACTAATCATATTTACAAAAACAAGAGAGGTCAAGTTCATACCAGCTTCTCTCATCTCAATTGATTCATCATATATCGTCATTATTGGCTTTCACTTGCACAACCGAATAGTGTGGATAATAATAATAGTGCACATGCATTGGACTAAGCTGGAATCTGCAAGCATTCAATTCAAGGGAGAAGACAAGGTAATGTGGGCTCTTTGTTAGATCAATAATAATGCATATGAGAGCCACTCAACATTTTCATCATGGTCTTCTCCTCTCGACCCCAAAGAAAAGAAATAAAACTATTTACACGGGAAAGCTCCCAACAAGCAAAAGAAGAACGAGAAATATTTTTGGGTTTTCTTTTTAATTGCTACTACTACAGGCATGGAAAGTAAACTAGCTAAAATCTACAACTAATTTTTTTGTTTTTTCTTAAGGTTTTTCAAACACACAAGAAGAAAGCTTAAAAAGAAAATAAACTAGCATGGATGATACAAGGAAAAAGTATGAGCACCGACAATTGGCATGAGTGTGTGGACATGAATGTAATGTTGGTGAGAAATACGTACTCCCCCAAACTTAGGCTTTTGGCCTAAGTTGGTCTATGGCCACAGATCAAAGTTTCCCTCTCCGGTGTACTAAGGAGGGTCCTCGGGGTGCCACTGGTTAGCGATCTTCTCCGGATCCCACTGGTAAACAGACTGGCGGTGAGGATCAGATAGTGGCTCCGGCTTTGGAGCTGATGTGAGGCTCTGGTATGCCTGAACGGCCTCCGGCAAAACAAGGTACGTGCCTGAAAATATGTTGAACAAATAAGGAGCAGGCAGGGTAATAGTCTCAAAATGTTTCTTATAAAATATCAGTCTATAGTTAAGCATATTCTTCTTATGCTTAACAATAAAAACATGTGCTACCATGCTCTTATAATCTAGAAAAATATGAGGCAACAACTTTTCCTCTTTCTCAAAATGCCTAATAGGTATGTTAAAGTGTGTAGCAAGGCGCGAGGCAAAGATGCCTCCGAGGACGTGGCCCTTGATACGTCTCCGTCGTATCTACTTTTCCAAAAACTTTTTCCCTAGTTTTGGACTCTAACTTGCATGATTTGAATGGAACTAACCCCGACTGACGCTGTTTTCAGCCGAATTACCATGGTGTTATTTATGCGTAGAAACAAACATTCTCGGAATGACCTGAAACTTCACGGATCAACTTTCAGAAAATAAGAAATATACCTGCAAAAGATGAAGGCCAGAGGCCCACCACCTCTCCACGAGGGTGGGGGGCGCGCCCCCTACCTCATGGGCCCCCTGTTGCCTCTCCGACTCCAACTACAACTCCATATATTGAGTTTCGGGGAGAAAAAAATCAGAGAGAAGAAATCATCGCGTTTTACGATATGGAGCCGCCGCCAAGCCCTAAAACCTCTCGGAAGGGCTGATCTGGAGTCCGTTCGGGGCTCCGGAGAGGGGAATTGGTCGCCATCGTCATCATCAACCATCCTCCATCACCAATTTCATGATGCTCACCGCCATGCGTGAGTAATTCCATTGTTGGCTTGCTAGACTGTGATGGGTTGGATGAGATCTATATGTAATCGAGTTAGTTTTGTTAGGGTTTGATCCCTAGTGTCCACTATGTTCTGAGATTGATGTTGCTATGACTTTGCTATGCTTAATGCTTGTCACTAGGGCCCGAGTGCCATGATTTCAGATCTGAACCTATTATGTTTTCATCAATATATGAGTGTTCTTGATCCTATCTTGCAAGTCTATAGTCACCTATTATGTGTTATGATCCGTTAACCTCGAAGTGACAATAATCGAGATACTTACCGGTGATGACCGTAGTTTGAGGAGTTCATGTATTCACCATGTGTTAATGCTTTGTTCCGGTTCTCTATTAAAAGGAGGCCTTAATATCCCTTAGTTTCCGTAAGGACCCCGCTGCCACGGGAGGGTAGGACAAAAGATGTCATGCAAGTTCTTTTCCATAAGCACGTATGACTATATTCGGAATACATGCCTACATTATATCAATGAACTGGAGCTAGTTCTGTGTCACCCTAGGTTATGACTGTTACATGATGAACCACATCCAGCATAATTCTCCATCACCCATCCATTGCCTATGAGCTTTCCATATATTGTTCTTTGCTTATTTATTTTTCCGTTGCTATTGCTATCATCACTACAAAATACCAAAAACATTACTTTTACTACCGTTACCTTTTGTTACCTTTATCACTACTCAATGTTGGGGATATCACTTATCGGGAACTTATCGTTCGACCCATGATAAGGGGCAAATCAGCTAGTTTATCGGCATATCGGCCGATTTATCGTCATATCGGTTGATTTATCGGCCGATATATCTTATCGGTCAGACACTGGTAAGCGATAAATCGGTCAATTTATCGGAATATCGGAAGATATCTTGAACAGTGTCACTACTATCATATTACTTTGCTACTAAATTCTTTGCCGCCGATATTAAGTTTCCAGGTGCGGTTGAATTGACAACTCAGCTGCTAATACTTGAGAGTATTCTTTGGCTCCCCTTGTGTCGAAGCAATAAATTTGGGTTGAATACTCTACCCTCGAAAATTGTTGCGATCCCCTATACTTGTGGGTTATCAAGACTATTTTCTGGCGCCATTGCCGGGGAGCATAGCTCTACTCTTGGAGTCACTTGGGATATATATCTGCTTATCATTATGAAGAACTTGAGAGATCCAAAAACCAAGATCTATCCCTCAACTACGAGGGGAGGTAAGGAACTGCCATCTAGCTCTACACTTGATTCACCTTCTGTTTTGAGTAAGCTTGCGACACCTACACCTACTTCTGCTATTTGTTCTGATATGTCGCATGTTATTGATGATGCCACTTCTGCTATGCATGGTACTTATGATGAAACTACCTCTAATCCTGATACTACTGTGCCACTTAGTGATTTTCTTGATGAACAACTTGCTAGAGCTAGAGAAATTGAAAATATTGAATCTGATGATACTGATGAAAGTGATGATGAAGAATCACTTGTTATTCCTAAGGGTTATGTTTTTGATCAAGAAGCTTCTTTAGCTATTTTAGCTTGCAAAAATAGAAATGAACTCAAAAGGTTATTAGCTAAATGGAGTAAGCAATCTCTAAATGCTAGAATGAAACCTGACCCTACTTTTGCTACTTCACCTATCTTTGTTACTGATAAGGATTATGAATTCTCTGTTGATCCTGGTATAATTACTTTGGTTGAATCTGATCCTTTTCATGGTTATGAATCTGAAACTATTGTGGCACATCTTACTAAACTGAATGATATAGCCACCCTGTTCACTAAAGATGAGAGAACTTGTTACTTTTATATCCTTAAAATATTTCCGTTCTCATTAAAAGGTGATGCTAAGATATGGTTTAATTCTCTTGATCCCGGTTGTGTGTGTAGTCCCCAGGATATGATTTATTACTTCTCTGCTAAATATTTCCCTGCTCATAAGAAACAAGCTGCTTTAAGGGATATATATAATTTTGTGCAAATTGAAGAAGAGAGTCTCCCACAATCTTGGGGGAGGCTTCTCCAATTACTTAATGCTTTGCCTGATCATCCTCTTAAGAAAAATGAAATACTTGATATCTTTTATAATGGACTAACCGATGCCTCCAGAGATTACCTGGATAGTTGTGCTGGTTCTGTTTTCAGGGAAAGAACACCAGATGAGGCTGAAATTCTATTGAATAACATGTTGACAAATGAAAATAATTGGACACCTCCAGAGCCAATTCCTGAGCCTATTCCTAAACCAACTCCGAAGAAGAGGGGTATTCTATTTCTCAGTCCTGAAGATATGCAAGAGGCAAAGAAATCTATGAAATAAAAGGGTATTAAAGCTGAAGATGTTAAGAATTTACCTCCTGTTGAAGAAATACATGGTCTTAATTTACCGCATGTTGAAGAAACATATAATCCTCATCCATTACCTACTGAAGAAACTCATGGTCTTGATAACCCGACACACGCAGTAAAGGTAAATTCTCTCTATAGTTATGATAAAGCTGAAATCCCATTTACTAAATTTGCTAGCCCATGTTTAGATGAGTTTGATAAATTTATGGCTAAGCAAGAAGATTTTAATGCTTATTTTGGTAGACAATTGAAATACAATTCAAATATGCTTGAACACTTGGGTGATTATATGGCCAATGTCAAAGGTGAACTTAAACTTATTAGTAAACATGCTTCTATGGTTACCACTCAAGTAGAACAAGTACTTAAAGCTCAAAATGATTTGCTCAATGAATTGAATAGTAAAGATAATGATAATGCTGTTAGAGTGGCTACTAGAACTGGTAGAATGACTCAGGAACCTTTGTATCCTGAAGGCCATCCTAAGAGAATTGAGTAAGATTCCCAGAGAAATAATATAGATGTACCTAGTTCTTATAAAAAGAAGAAAAAGAAAAATGATAGGACTTTGCATGCTTCTAGTGATCCTATTGTTGAAACACCTGAGAATCCAAATGATATTTCTATTTCTGATGCTGAAACTCAATCTGGTAATGAACCTGAAAGTAGTGGTAATGTTAATGATAATGTTCATGATGATGCCCAACCTAGTAATGATAATGATATAGAAATTGAACCTATTGTTGATCTTGATAACCCACAATCAAAGAATCAACATTATGATAAGAAAGACTTTGTTGCTAGGAAACATGGTAAAGAAAGAGATCCTTGGGTTCAGAAACCCGTGCCTTTTCCTCCCAAACCATCCAAGAAAAAGTATGATGAGGATTTTGAGCACTTTGCTGAAATGATTAGACCTATCTTTTTGCGTATGCGATTAACTGATATGCTCAAAACCAATCCTTATGCTAAGTACATGAAAGATATTATTACAAATAAAAGAAAGATACCGGAAGCTGAAATTTCCATCATGCTTGCTAATTATACTTTTAAGGGTGGAATACCAAAGAAACTTGGAGATCTCGGTGTACCAACTATACCATGCTCCATTAAAAGAAACTATGTTAAAACTGCTTTATGTGATCTTGGAGCCGGTGTTAGTGTTATGCCTCTCTCTTTATATTGTAGACTTGATTTTAATAAGTTGACACCTACTGAAATATCTTTGCAAATGGCTGATAAATCAACTGCTATACCTGTCGGTATTTGTGAGGATGTGCCTATTGTCGTTGCAAACGTTACTATTTTAACGGACTTTGTTATTCTTGATATTCCCGAGGACGATAATATGTCTATTATTCTTGGAAGACCCTTTTTGAATACTGCAGGGCTGTTATTGATTGCACTAAAGGCAATGTCACTTTTCATGTTAATGGTAATGAGCATACGGTACACTTCCCGAGGATACAACCTCAAGTTCATAGTATCAACTCTATTGGAAAATGCCATCGATTATATTTGGAGGTTTTGAATTTCCTCTTCCTACTGTCAAGAAGAAATATGATATTCTTATTATTGGGGATGTGCATATCCCCGTTGAGGTAACATAGTGTTATTCGAAATTTCTCCAGTTCCATGTTATTCGGAATGAGTTCGTTAACAAGACTTGATCAACCTTGTTAGTGGATTCCTTTTGATGATCATGAGATGGATGAAACTAGAAGGCACAACCTTCTGTACCCCACTTTTACTTTCTGTTATTTATATTAAATAAAATAAAAACAAATATTTTTCTGTCTGTTATCTGATTATCCATGTAATATAAAAATACCTCGAAAATAAAACTTCTCCAAATGCCCTGAAATTTAAATATGATTTTTTTCCAGAATATTTGAGAATATTAGGCACTAAGAACACAGCAGGGGGGTCAACCACCTGCCCACGAGGGTGGAGGGCGCGCCCCTGCCTCATGGGCCCATGGTGGCCCTCCTCCACTAATCTTTCACCCATACACTTCTTCTTCCTCCCACAAACACGAATATCTATCTCAAGCACGAGTTCTAGCTCATCTTGCTGCCATTTTCGATCTCCTTGCTCAAAGCACCTCTCACAAAACTGCTTGGGGAGATTGTTCCTTGGTATGTGACTCCTCCATTGGTCCAATTAGTTTTTGTCTAGTGCTTTATTCATTGCAAATTTTTGCTACTTAGGTGACCCTGTTCTTGAGCTTGCATGTCAAATTTATATGGTCAAAAGTAGTTTTGATGCATGATATAGGCTCTAGGCACTTGTACGATTAGTTGCTATCAATATTATTAAGTTTGGTTTACTTTTATTTTGAAGTTACTAAAAATTTCAGAATTTTTCACAGGAATAAAAATGTTTAGGAAAATGTTCCAAGGTGGTTCTTCAAGGAAGCAAGGACCCAGGCTTGCAATGCGTGATGCTGATGGTGAGCCACCAAGAGACGCTCCAGTGCGTCCTTGTGAATGGCCTTCTGAGAACTTTATGGATCGAGCGGGAATTAAGGAAGAATTCAACGCATATTTGCTTAACGCTGATCTTGTGAGCTTCAAGGAAGAGAAGTGTAGCCAGTATCACAACCTCACCAGTACCTTTGTGAGGAAGTTTGAATTTTCAACTTCACGTAATTCTCCAACTGTCCTGTTTGATCTTTATGATAAATCTTACACTATGGACTTAGAGGATTTTACCACTGCTTGCAAACTTCCACAATGGGGTAGTATAAGGGATCCTGGCAAATATGAATTTAGAGATTTTCTTGCTAGCATAACTGTGGGAGAATCTAGAGATATTGCACAAGCTACCATAGGGAGCATTCACTTTCTAGCTATACATTATTTTGCTCTCTTTATAGGTAGATGCATTAATGGTAAAGATGAGGCATGTCACATGTGTGTCCCCGATCTCAGTATTCTTAGGAGTGCTGTGTTAGGAAACAAATCTTATAATTTGGGAGCCATTGTTGCACGTAGGTTGCATCTTAATAGACTTAATGGAGTTTTCTTTGGTGGAATTTATGCAACCCGCATAGCTAATTTTCTTGGTATAGCCATACGCGAAGATGATATTGAATTACCTCCTGCTTATCTAGATTTTAATGCTATGGTTCACCACTAGTTTGTTGAGAGGAATGAATCACCTCTCCAGTATCGACTAATCTTTGACAGACGCCGTGTTGTCCGTATTACTCTCCCTGCTCCTGCCTTCTTTGATTATCAGGCAAGAGGAAGATATACCATTACCAGAGAGGAGGCAGATGAGTACGAGAGGAGAGCGGAGGCCGCTCGTCGCCACGCTGCAGCTCAGCAGGCGATAGCCGCTGCATCGCAGTACGACCCCAGCTACTATTATGGATATCCGCCAGGCCAGCCGTGGCCATAGAACAACTTAGGCCAAAAGCCTAAGCTTGGGGGGTACGTATTTCCCACCGACATTACATTTATGTTCACACACTCATTGCTAGATGTCGGTGCTCATACTTTTTCATTGTATCATCCATGCTAGTTTATTTTCCTTTTTATGCTTTCTTCTTGTGTGTTTAATAAACATTAAGAAAAACAAAAAAATTTAGTTGTAGCTTTTAGTTAGTTTAATTTCCATGCTTGTAGTAGTGATTAAAAAGAAAACCCAAAAAGATTTCCTGTTCTTCTTTTGCTTGTTGGGAGCTTTCCCATGTAAATAGTTTTATTTCTTTTTCTTTTCTTTGGGGGTCGATAGGAGAAGACCATGATTAAATTTTTGAAGTGGCTCTTATATGCATACTTGTTGATCTGACAAAAGAGCCCATATTGCCTTGTCTTCTCCTGTTTATTGAATGCTTGCAGATTCCAGCTTAGTCCAATGCACGTGCACTATTATTATTATTCACATCATTCGGTCGTGCAAGTGAAAGGCAATTATGATGTTATATGATGGACTGGCTGAGATGAGAAAAGCTGCTATGAACTTGACCTCTTTTGTTTTTGTAAATATGATTAGTTCATCGTTCCTAATTCAGCCTATTATGAATAAACATGTTTGCAATGACAACTAGAGATCATAGTTTCTTGTGCCATGCTTGATTAGCTAGGAGCTTATAATGATTTACCTTGCGTGCCAACATGTTATTAAAATGGTTGTGATGTGGTATGATAGGGTGGTTGTCGGTGTCAAAACCGGCGGATCTCGGGTAGGGGGTCCTGAACTGTGCGTCTAAGGTGGATGGTAACAGGAGGCAGGGGACACGATGTTTACCCAGGTTCGGGCCCTCTTGATGGAGGTAAAACCCTACGTCCTGCTTGATTGTTCTTGATGATATGAGTATTACAAGAGTTGATCTACCACGAGATCGAAAAGGCTAAACCCTAGAAGCTAGCCTATGGTATGATGTATGTTCTCCTACGGACTAAAACCCTCCGGTTTATATAGACACCGGAGGGGGCTAGGGTTACACAAGGTCGGTTACAAAGGAGGAGATATACATATCCGTGTTGCCTAGCTTGCCTTCCACGCCAAGTAGAGTCCCATCCGGACACGTGACGAAGTCTTCAATCTTGTATCTTCATAGTCCAACAGTCCGGCCAAAGGATATAGTCCGGCTGTCCAGAGACCCCCTAATCCAGGACTCCCTCAGTAGCCCCTAAACCAAGCTTCAAGGACGACGAGTCTGGCGCGCAGTGTTGTCTTCAGCATTGCAAGGCGGGTTCCTTGTGTGCCAACATGCTATTGATATAGTTATGATGTGGTATGATAGGGTGGTATCCTCCTCTGAATGATTTAAGTGACTTGACTTGCCGCATGTTCACGCATGTAGTTGAAACAAAATCAACATAGCCTTCACGATATTTATGTTCATGGTGGATTATATCCTACTCATGCTTACATTCGATGTTGATTAATTTTAATGCATGTTCATGACTGTTGTCGCTCTCTAGCTGGTCGCTTCCTAGTCTTTTGCTAGCCTTCACCTGTACTAAGCGAGAATACTGCTTGTGCATCCAAACTCCTTAAACCCCAAAGGTATTCCATATGAGTCCACTATACCCACCTATATACGGTATCTACCTGCCGTTCCAAGTAAATTTGTATGTGCCAAACTCTGAACCTTCAAATAAATATCCTGTTTTGTATGCTCTAATAGCTCATGTATCAACTAGGGCTGTCTGTATCTTCCATGTTAGGCGGGTTATTCTCAAGAGGAGTGGACTCCGCTCCTCACTCACGAGATAAATGGATGGTCACCGGGATGCCCAGTCCCATGATTTATGCAAACTAAATCAAAATAATTGCAAACAAAACTCCCCCTGGGACTCTTGTTAGTTGGAGGCACTCATTGGTTCGAGCAAGCCATGGATTGATGCTTGTTGGTGGTAGGGGGAGTCATCATCCTCTGGTTAAAAAGCACCAGTTGGAGAGCACCGCTGTCATTTGCATTCATTACTATTTGTTTACATTGAGTATGACTTGACTGGATCTCTTTTACCACGAATTACAATGTCTAGTCAGTCCTTGGTCTTTAAAGGTGCTCTACATTTATGTTTTGCGGTCTTAGAAAGGGCTAGCGAGATACCATCTTGTTATATCATATTATGATTGTTTTGAGAAAGTGTTGTCATCCGAGATTTATTATTATTGCTCGCTAGTTGATTATGCCATTGATATGAGTAAACTTGAGACCTAAGCGTTATTGTGAATGTGGTTAGTTATAATCTTTGCTGAAAACTTGAATGCTGGCTTTACATATTTACAACAACAAGAGCAAACAGAGTTTGTAAAAGTTTTTCTTTATCACTTTCAGTTTATCAACTGAATTGATTGAGGACAAGCAAAGGTTTAAGCTTGGGGGACTTGATACGTCTCCGTCGTATGTACTTTTCCAAACACTTTTGCCCTTGTTTTGGACTCTAACTTGCATGATTTGAATGGAACTAACCCGGACTGACGTTGTTTTCTCCAGAATTACCATGGTGTTATTTATGTGCAGAAACAAACGTTCTCGGAATGACCTGAAACTTCATGCAGCAACTTTTCAAAAAATAAGAAAAATACCTGCAAAAGATGAAGGCCAGGGGGCCCACCACCTCTCCACGAGGGTGGGGGGCGCGCCTGCCCCCCTAGGGCGCGCCCCTACCTCGTGGGCCCCCTGTTGCCTCTCCGACTCCAACTCCAACACCATATATTGAGTTTCGGGGAGAGAAAAATCAAAGAGAAGAAATCATCGCGTTTTACGATACGGAGCCGCCGCCAAGCCCCAAACCTCTCGGGAGGGCTGATCTGGAGTCCGTTCGGGGCTCCAAAGAGGGGAATCCGTCGCCATCGTCATCATCAACCATCCTCCATCACCAATTTCATGATGCTCACTGCCGTGCGTGAGTAATTCCATTGTAGGCTTGCTAGACGGTGATGGGTTGGATGAGATCTATCATGTAATCGAGTTAGTTTTGTTAGAGTTTGATCCCTAGTGTCCACTATGTTCTGATATTGATGTTGCTATGACTTTGCTATGGTTAATGCTTGTCACTAGGGCCCGAGTGCCATGATTTCAGATCTGAACCTATTATGTTTTCATCAATATATGAGTGTTCTTGATCCTATCTTGCAAGTCTATAGTCACCTATTATGTGTTATGATCCGTTAACCCCGAAGTGGCAATAATCGGGATACTTACCGGTGATGACCGTTGTTTGAGGAGTTCATGTACTCACCATGTGTTAATGCTTTGTTCCAGCTCTCTATTAAAAGGAGGCCTTAATATCCCTTAGTTTCCATAAGGACCCCGCTGCCATGGGAGGGTAGGACAAAAGATGTCATGCAAGTTATTTTCCATAAGCACGTATGACTATATTCGGAATACATGCCTACATTATATCAATGAACTGGAGCTAGTTCTGTGTCACCCTAGGTTATGACTGTTACATGATGAACCACATCCAGCATAATTCTCCATCACCGATCCATTGCCTACGAGCTTTCCATATATTGTTCTTCGCTTATTTAATTTTCCGTTGCTATTGCTATCATCACTACAAAATACCAAAAACATTACTTTTACTACTGTTACCTTTTGTTACCGTTATCACTACTATCATATTACTTCGCTACTAAATACTTTGTTGCAGATATTAAGTTTCCAGGTGTGGTTGAATTGACAACTCAGCTGCTAATACTTGAGAGTATTCTTTGGCTCCCCTTGTGTCGAATCAATAAATTTGGGTTGAACACTTTACCCTTGAAAACTGTTGTGATCCCCTATACTTGTGGGTTATCAGCCCTTTCTACGGTTCAGATTTAACCATTTAGCAACAATAGCACCTAAACTGAAAGTGGTATCACGAAACAGAGCATGGCGCAAAATATCAATATCAGGTGCACTAAGATTTCCACAGTTCCCGCGACCAATTAAGCATCTACTAGCAAATATTGCAAAGTAACGTAGAACAAAAAAATGTATGCTAGTGATTCTTGCATCGAAAACTTTCCTCGTTTCCCCTACATCAATTGTATCAATAAATCCCTCCACCTCATTACGATGTGGTTCCTCTATGCTGACCTCAAAGGGTATCCTACAAACCCGGCAAAAATCATAAAGTGACATCTCCTTGTGCTCATCATATAAATAAAACTCCACCGAAGGTGGCGATCTCCTAGCATGGAAATGAAAATTTTGCACAAAAATATTGGTGAGTAAGAGATACTGTTCGCGCTGGTCGTGGAGGAAGTCGGTGAGGCCTGCATTCTCAGCCAAATAATAAAAATCTTCATAAATCCCGACTTCTCTCAAGAACTCATCACAAGGCCATTCACACGGCCGAACCTCCGTAGTACGAGGGAGATTATACTTGGGCTTCTTATTCTCTTCACTTTGCTTATCCTTAGAGCTTCGGCTCGATGAGCCCCTCAAGAATCTCTTCATCTTTTTCTGAAAATTTCTGAAATTTTTAGTAACTTAAAAATAAAAGTGAACCAACCTCAACAAGATTGATAGCAACTACTCCTACAAGTGCCTAGAGACCATATCATGCATTAAAAACTACTTTTGACCACATAAATTTGACATGCAAGCTCAAGAACAGGGTCACCTAAGCAGCAAAAAATTGCAATAAATAAAGCACTAGAACAAACCATTGCAGGAGTCACATACCGAAGAACAATCACCCAAAGCAGTTTTGTGAATGGAGCTTTTATCAAGGAGATCAAAAATGGCAGCAAGATGAGCTAGAACTCGGGTTTAGCTGGTGGGTGATTTTTTTTGGAGAAAGACGAAGTGTGTGGGTGCAAGGATAAGTGGAGGGGACCCACGTGGGGTCCACGAGGTAGGGGGCACGCCCAAGGGGTGGGCACGCCCTCCACCCTCGTGGGCACATGGTGGGTCCCCCTGATGTGTTCTCAGTGCCAATAATTTTTAAATATTCTGGAAAAATCATATTTCATTTCCAGGGCATTTGGAGAAATTTTATTTTCGGGGTATTTTTTATTGCAAGGATAATTCAGAAAACAGACAGAAAATACTATTTTTGATTTATTTAATATAAATAAATAAAAGTAAAAGGAGGGTACAGGTTGTGCTTTCTAACTTCATCCATCTCATGCTCATAAAAAGGAATCCATTAACAAGGTTGATCAAGTCTTGTTAACAAACTCATTCCGAATCACATGAGACCGGAGAAATTTTGAATAACACTAGGTTACCTCAACGGGGATATGCACATCGCCTACAATAAGAATATCATATTTCTTCTTGGAAGTAGGAAGAGGAAATTCAAAACCTCCAATAGTAATTGTTGAAATTTTTCCAATAGAATTGATACTGTGGGCTTGAGGTTGTTTCCTCGGAAAGTGTACCATATGCTCATTACCATTAACATGAAAAAGAGACATTGCATTTGTTGCAATCAATAACAGCCCATGCAGTATTCAAAAAGGGTCTACCAAGGATAATCGACATACTATCGTCCTCGGGAATATCAAGAATAACAAAGTCTGTTAAAATAGTAACATTTGCAACCACAACATGCACATCCTCACAAATACCGACAGGTATAGCAGTTGATTTATCAATCATTTGCAAAGATATCTCAGTAGGTGTCAACTTATTCAAATCAAGTCTACGATATAAAGAGAGAGGCATAACACTAACACCGACTCCAAGATCACATAAAGCAGTTTTAACATAATTTCTTTTAATGGAGCGTGGTATAGTTGGTACTCCTGGATCTCCAAGTTTCTTTGGTATTCCTCCCTTAAAAGTGTAATTAGCAAGCATGATGGAAATTTCAGCTTCCGGTATCTTTCTTTTATTAGTAACAATATCCTTCATGTATTTAGCATAAGGGTTCATTTTAAGCATATCAGTCAAACGCATACGCAAAAAGATAGTTCTAATCATTTTAGCAAAGCGCTCAAAATCCTCATCATCCTCTTTCTTGGATGATTTAGGAGGAAAAGGCATGGGTTTCTGAACACATGGTTCTCTTTCTTTACCGTGCTTCCTAGCACCAAAGTCTCTCTTATCATAACATTGATTCTTTGATTGTGGGTTATCAAGATCAACAGCAGGTTCAATCTCCACATCATTATCATTGCTAGGTTGAGCATCAACATGAACATCATCATTAACATTATCACTAGGTCCGTGTTCATTACCAGATTGTGTTTCAGCATCAGAGATAGAAATATCATTGGGATTCTCAGGTGTGTCAACAACAGGTTCACTAGAAGCATGCAAAGTCCTATCATTTTTCTTCTTCTTCTTCTTAGAAGGACTAGGTGCATCAACATTAGTTCTCTGAGAATCTTGCTCAATTTTCTTAGGATGGCCCTCAGGATACAAAGGTTCCTGAGTCATTTTACCCCCTCTAGTCATAACTCTAACAGCATTATCATTTTTTCTTATTATTTAATTCATTGAGCAAATCATTATGAGCCTTAAGTACTTGTTCTACTTGAGTGGTAACCATAGAAGCATGTTTACTAATAAGTTTAAGTTCACCTTTAACACTAGCCATATAATCACTCAAGTGTTCAAGCATATCAGCATTACGTTTCAATTGTCTACCAACATAAGCATTGAAGTTTTCTTGTTTAACAATAAAATTATCAAACTCATCGAAGCATTGGCTAGAAGACTTATAATGAGGAATATCACATTCATCAAATCTATAGAGAGAATTTACCTTTACTACCCATGTTGGGTTATCAAGACCATGTATTTCTTCAATAAGTGGTAAATTCTTAACATCTTCAGCTTTAATACCTTTTTCTTTCATAGATTTCTTTGCCTCTTGCATATCTTCAGGACTGAGAAATAGAATACCCCTTTTATTCGGAGTTGGCTTAGGAGTTGGTTCGGGAAGTGTCCAATCATTTTCATTACTCAACATACACTACAAAAAAGACACATCCGTGACATTTTGGGCCGAACGAAAAAAATTTCTGTCATACATATGACACTTCTATGACGATAATTGTGACAAAACCCGGTATCATCATAGATGTGGTGGGCTCCTACTTCTATGACAAAAAATCATGATAGAAAATGGGCTTTTCGTCCTAGGCGGGCCGGAGACGCAGCTGCATGACATTCTTTGGGCCGTCCATGACGGAAAAAACCGTGGTAGAAGCAAGGGGGAGGAAAATTTCGGGGAGTTCCCGGTTACGGTGGGAGGTCAGGGGCCGAGCGATGCGCGCTTCTCTCGTACACGTACGCGTGTGTGTGCGAGGCATTGGCTCTAACTGAACCCGAGCGAGGCGTTGGGCTCTAACTGAACCCGAGCGATTGCACTGCAAGCTACGCGTTACTGAACCCGAGCGATCGATCAATGGCTGTTAACTGAACCCGATCGAGCGATTCCTTCGCTACTGCTGCTAACTGAAGCCGATCGATGCTG
>NC_041390.1:432177225-432195852 GCF_002162155.2 Triticum dicoccoides
AGGACCCCGTGGTGTTGCCTCTGGATGAACAGGACCCCGATCGATCGAGCCGGTTGGGGCTAGATGAACAAGACCCCATGGAGGGCTGGATGAACAGGACCACCCCGTGGAGGGCAGGATGAACAATAGACAGTGGAGGGCAGGATGAATAGTAGCCCGTGGAGGGGTGGTTGAACAGGAGCCCGTGGAGAGGGCTGGTTGAATAGTAGCCGGTGGAGTAGCGCGCGGTGGAGGCTGGATGAACAGGAGCCCGTGGATGAACGGTTGCAGGTGGAGGCTGGAGGAGGTCGACGGTGGATGAACAGTAGCTCGTGGAGGCTGGAGGGGGTCGACGGTGGAGATGAACAGTATCCCGTGGAGTCCCATTTTGCGGTACGCCACACCCCTCCTGATGAACAGGACCCCCGTTTCGACCGTAGCGCTCCAACACAAGTCTATTTCGTCCGTTTTGCGGTACGCCACACCCCTCCCGATCAACAGGACCCCCGTTTCGACCGTAGGAGGTCCGTTTCCTCCGTTTTGCGGTACGCTAGACCCCTCCCGATGAACAGGATCCCGTTTCGAACGTGGCCGGTCGAACACAAGGTCGTTTCCTCCGTTCTGCGGTATGTCAGGCATCGTTTCCATCGCCTGTTCCGTCCAAGCCCTCCTGATGAACACGACACGTTCCATTGCCTCCCCATGAACACGGTGCATTCCGTTGCCTCCCCATGAACACGACGCATTCCGTTGCCTCACCATGAACACGGCGACGACGCTGTTTCTCCGTTTCGACCCAGCCATGTACACGAGCCCTGGTCGTACGTATGCACGAGTTCGAGACCCCGCCCATATGTACACATACGTGGCCGTATTTTCTTTCTTGCACCCTGGCCGCCTCCACTACGACACGTGCGCGCCTCTACATCCACCAGTATATATGTACGTACACGTTCGCGACCAGAATGACAACGCCACGTACGCTTCGACCAGGTGGGTCTCAACTGTCAGGCACTTCCTTGCGTGCGAAGATGTAGCTGGTGGGTCCCAGCAGTCAGGGGGCGAAATACGGTGGCCCGTCTGGTGGGTCCCCGCTGTTAGGTGGAGGAATAATTCTTTTGCACGTAATAAGGAGGCACTTCCTTGCTGCGGCCGTGGACCCAGCTGTCAGCCTCTCCATGTACAGTCCACGTCCAATGGAAGCCGTTCTTTGACCATGTTGACCACGCCATGCCGAGAGCACCAGGGCGGTGGACGACGGCGAGGCCAAGGAAGGGGACGACACGGAGCTAGGGAAGACGCGGCTGTGGATGCCCATGTGTAGAGGAGTATGAGGGTTCACTAGTTCGCTGCGGTGTGAGGCTGCCGTCGCCGCAGAATAACAGGGGGTGTGGGTGAGTACAGGGATGGCCTGGCCAGCGGTGGGAGTAGTAGGGGGCGGTGAGGTCTCCGCCGCATCGCAGCCAGCCACGGGAGGCAGGAGCACGAGGCACGACCGGCGCTGGTTTGGGCGGCTGGAGCAAGAAGACCAGAGGTTGAAGAAGCACTACGGCCGTTGGATGGACATCGTACGGTCACTGGAGCTAGAATCGTGCATATTGACTAAGTTCACAAAGCCCTCCGTCCCCGTCAACTTAGTAGGCCCACAAGTCAGCCTGCCACTATACTGGGTCCCAGCTAACAGGGGGAGTGTTCATTTTTTTTGTGCGTAATAAAAAAGCACTTCCTTGCGTGCGAAGATATAGCTGGTGGGTCCGAGCTGTCAGTGGCGGTAATGTTTTTTTCGCGAAATACAGAGGCCCTTTCGGTGGGTCCCTGATGTCAGGTGGAGGAATCATTATTTTGCGTGTAATAAGGAGCCATTTCCTTGCATGCGGCCGTGGACCCAGCTGTCGGCCTCTCCACGTAAAGTCCACTTCAGATGCATGTCGGTCGTTGACCATGTTGACCAGGCCGCACCGAGAGCACCAGGGCGGTGGACGACAGCGAGGCCTAGGAAGGGAATGACACGGAGGCAGGGAAGACTCGGCAGTTGTTTCCCACGCAGAGGGGAGTACGACTATACGAGGGTTTACTGGTTCGTCTGCCGTCGCCGGAGAATAACAGCAGATGTGGGTGAGTAGAGGGATGGCTAGGCCAGCGATGGGAGTACGGTGGGGCGGTGAGGCCTGCGCGGCAGCAGAGCCGGCCGCGGGGAGGAGGGAGCAGGCAGTCCCGCGGGCGCCTGTTTGAGCGCCTGGAACAGGAAGAGCAGAGATTGAAGAAGCACGACGGCCGTTAGATGGCCATCCAACAGTCACTGCTTGTGCGTCAACCTTTTTGTTAGGAAAGCCTCAAATCTGTGGAAAACAGCATACAGCCCATCTGCCATTATTTCTAATAATTTACAGCCCATTTGCTAGTTATTAAGGTTTTTTTGGAGCCCATATTCTTTTTGTTAGCATTACAGCCCATATTGTGGCCACGGTTAAAAAATTATCAAAATGTTGCATATTTCGGTGCGGTCCGAACTGTTTTTAATCCCGAAATTTTGACTCACATTCAAACTGATTTTAAAAATAAATGTATATCAATATAAAATCCAACAAATTCTCCATGCATAAAAATTAATGTAATTTCAAATCTTGAAATGAAAAAAAGATATTTGAAACTAATTGCCGGTTTGATGTGTTTTAAAAATGTACAACCCATTTCTCATTACTGATGGGCCATTTTCTCGGCCAGCCGAATGAAAGCTCTCCTCGTCTTGAAAGATTTGCAGCCCAACAGGCCTGACAAAGCGACTTACTTGGCAAATCACAAAAAAACTGGGTTGTGGCCGTGGACCCAGTTGTCAGCCTCTCCACGTACAGTACTCTTCCGATGGAATGTCGTTGACCACGCCGCGCCGAGAGCACCAAGGCGGTGGACGACGGCGAGGCCTAGGAAGGGGACGACGCGGAGCCGGGGAAGACGCAGCAGTGGATGCCCACGCGGAGAGGAGTACGAGGGTCCACTGGTTCGGCTGCGGTGTGAGGCTACCGTTGCCGCAAGGCCTGGCTAGTGGTGGGAGTAGTAGGGGGTGATGAGGCCTCATCGGCAGCACAGCCGGCCACTGGAGGCAGGAGCAGGCGGTCTCCCCGATGCTGGTTTGGGCGGCTGGTGCAAGAAGAGCAGCGATTGAAGAAGCAGCAGGACCGTTCGATTCAAATCGAACGGTTACTGCTGCTAGAATCGTTTGTTGACTAAGTTGACAAGCCCTGCGTATGCGTCAACTTAGTAGGCCCACAGGTCAGCCTCCCAACCGGTGCGCCCCAGATGTCAGTGGGAGGAATCAATTTTTTCGCGTAATAAGGAGGCAGTTGATTGCGTGCGGCTAGGCCAGCGGAGGGAGTAGGGTGGGCCAGGGAAGCCTGCGCGGCATCACAGCGGGCCACAAGAGGAGGGAGCAGGCAGTCTTGCCGGTGCTAGTTTAGGCGGCTGGAGCAGGAAGATCAGAGATTGAAGAAGCACGTCGGCCGTTGGATGGACATCCAACACTAACTGCTGCTAGAATCGTGTGTTCACTGACAAAGCCTTGTGTAAACAAGTCAGCCTCGAAATCTGTGGTGTGTACAACCCATTTGCTATTATTTTAATAATTTTTACTTATTTTCTAATTCATATGGAATTTATTGCAGCCCGTTTTCCATTTTTAAAACTGCTGGCCATTTTCTGGTGAGTACGAGGGTCAAAAATTTGAAAAGTTCGCAAATTTTTGCTGGGGAACTAAATAATCTTAATCCAAAAATTAATAGCCATACTAAAACAAATTTAAAAATAAATTAGTACTATGTCATGTTAAATCCAATGAAATATGTATAAGATATCAGTGAAGAACAAAAACAAAAAAGAAACTTATATCCCATTTGCTATAATTTTTTTGGAATTTTCAACCCCTTTTGATATTACTTTTAACAGACATTGGCCATACTCTTAAGCCAGGCCGGAATGCATCCCTCCTCGTCTTGAAAGATTTGCAGCCTAGTAATTCGGAGAAAACAAATAGGCCTAGCTTGGTGGTATTCTTTAAAAAGAAATACCGGGCTACCTATTTTCCCAAAGAATTGGTGCATGAGCATTTAGCTTTATTTATTTATTTATTTACTTATTTATGTTTAGGGGACCATGAGCATTTACCTGGGTCGGATTCATGTGAGAGCCTCCCTTCCAGTTAATTATGGGCTTCTCTATTGGGCCTTCATCAGTGGGCTGCATGTTATCAACAAGTGGAAAATGTGTTTCGAGTTTCAAAAAAAATGTGTTCCGTACGACAAATAGTATGCTCTACGTACGGTACGGGGTACTAAAGGATCGAACCGTGCAACGACTTCCAAAACATTGTGTTTGTCGTTCTAACAACACATTTATTCAACCAACAGACAAAATATACTACTGATTGTACATTGAAAACAGCAGCAGCAGCAGCAACCAGGGTTGGGGGTGCAACAGAAGCAGTAAGCAGGCCAGAAGAGTGAAGACATATCTCTCTCTTCCAAACCAAACATCAACCATCATTACAAAAGGGCTACCAAAAAAGAACAAGTGTATGCATCAAACTAAATAAAGATCCTACTACACCAAGTGTACGCATCTAACTAACTGGCTCAGTTAGACGTTACTATTTATTTTTTTTTGAAACGGAGGCAAAAGAATTGCCTCGTCGATTAATTAAGAAGAACAGAATTGCCTGGTTAATCTACAGAAAACCAGGCGAAAACCGAAGACGTTACTATTTATTAAGCTGCAGTGAAGTCACAGATGGAGAGGAGAGGGAAACTTCACTGGTTCAGGTGCGCGGCAGCACAGCCGCGGTGCCGCCCACGGGAGACAGGAGCAAGAATAGAGGTTCAAGAAGGAGCACGGCTGTTGGATTAACATCCAACGGTCCAGCCTCTAGAATCATTTGTTGATTAAGTTGACAAAGCCGTGCGTACACGTCCGCTTAGTAGGCCCACAAGTCAGTCACCAAATCTGACGGGTCCTAGCTGTCAACGGGATGAATAATTTTTTTCGCAAAACAAGGAGACACTTCCTTCCGTGTGAAGATACAGCCGGTGGGTCCCAGCTGTCAGGCGGAGGAAACATTTTTTTCAGCTTAATAAGGAGGAACTTTCCTTGTGTGCGACCATGGACCTTGTGGGTCCCAGCCGTCAGGCTCTCCACGTAAAGTCCTCTTCCGATGACTCTCGTTTGTTGACCACGCCTCACCGAACGCAGCGAGGCGGTGGACGACGGGGAGGCCCCGGACGGGAACGACTCAGAGATGGGAAAATGCGGCACTGGAGTCGCAGATTGAGAGGAGGAGAAGGGTTATAACTGGTTCTGTTGCGGCGTGGGGTTGTAGTCTATGGATAATAATAGGAGGTGTCGAGGGGTGGAGTGATAGCCTGGCCGGCGGTGGGGTAGCGCTTCGCAGCGATGCGTGCTAAGCAGAGACACCAGCCGCCAGAGGCCGGACCAGGCGGTCCCGGCGACGCTGGAGGAAGAAGACGAGAGATTGAAGGTGCATGCCGGCCGTTGGATATAAATCCAATGGCTGTGGATGACACAATCATTTGTTGACCAAGTTGACAACGCCCTGCGTAGGCTTCGACCTATTGGCCCACATGTCAGCCTGCAAAAATGTGGCATATATTTAACCCATGTTTTCTAGAATGTACAGTCCATTTGCTGGGCTGGGTGAACAAATAATTTCACGTCAACTAGGCCCATTTATATTTTCTAAGAAATCCCAGCCCATTTGCACTTCCTTGAAATACACGTATTAGGTGGGCTCGTTATATATACTCCCTCCATCCGGAAATACTTGTCATCAAATGGATAAAAGGGATGTATCTAGATGTATTTTAGTTTTAGATACATCCCTTTTTGTCCATTTTGATGACAAGTATTTTCGGACGAAGGGAGTATAATGTTATGTTAGAAGGAGCAATTAATATCAAAGAATAAACCGGAGAGGCACATTATATATATATATATATATATATATATATATATAATTAAGAAATTAGCGAGTTATTGCTCAAAATAAAAATGAGCGCGTTATTATTAAATTGGTCCTTAAAATCTTTGCAAGCTTTTGTACGCAATCACCAGGATTTTCCTTGCCTGTGAGTCAAAAACAACCAGGATTTTCCTTGCCAACTTCCATTAAACATTTACTTTATAAGTTGGGATGTTTTTATAATGTATATATAAGTCTATATAAAATATATGATAATAGTAATAATATAAATATATATAATGTGGTTAGAAGGGAAAACATAAATTGGACACAACATTACTTTTATAAGAGACCTGCGTTTTATACCGCACAGTAGGCATACTAACAAGTTCACACACAAATACAACAGAAAAGGTAAACATTCATATCAAACTCAGGTTCACAGGACACGTTCATATCCATAGCCAACATTCACAATCAACAACTCAAAAGATTCATATATACACAAGCTCAGCATATCTATGCATCCAAATGATTGATAGATCACACGACAATATTCATACATAATTTACAAAAAGATTCAGATATACACATGTTCAATATGTTTATGCATCCAAATGATTGAGATCACAACCAATATGATCCATGGACGAACTTTAATTACCTAGGGTACAGACTGGTAAATGGTGTTCAATCGGAGGTACTTCTTGCTAAAATTAGTTCTTGTATGAGTAAACTTTCGAGTACATAAGAGGCAGCACAGACAATCTGAACTTTGCTTGTAGGTTTATCCTCAAATAGTGGCCTCGTGCCGAGGGAGGTTCGAGCAACTTGGCCACTAATTTCATCCAACCAGTTTACTGGGTCATCTTGGTCTTGTGTCTCGCCAAAATTCTACATTGAAGACGAAAAAGAAGGCGGTTGAGAAAATGAACCACCCAAATTTTTTGTGCAGTTCAACTGAAATGGAGCATCCTTGGTCAGATGAATATACGTGTCAACCAACTTGTCTGGAATCTTTAGACTCCATGCCATATAGTTCTCTACCATATGTGCCGCTAACCAAAAGGCACAAGTTGGGACCAAAGACTGGACTGCGTTTTTCTGGGATATGCACCAAGCAATATTTTTGGCATTCACTCTCCTAACACTTGGAGTTTGACAATTGGTTAACGCCGGTTGATACTCGAATGAATATAGGCACTTATTGTCAACATAGATGCTTGTCTGAGTGAACTTTGGAGTACATAGCAGCAGCATAAGTACCTGTCCATCTGATCATTTTGTGCAGTTCTACTAAAATCACCCAATGTAATGATTTGCCTGCGAGTTCAGGCTCCAAATTACTCCTTTATGAAATCGGCAAACAGTAGCACAATACCAAATTACCAAAGCATATGATAGGCACAATAATCAGCATAAAGACCAGTACCAACCTGTGTGAGGTAGCATATCAATTACTATTTCCTTTGACTAGAAGCTGAGATAAACCAAGCAACTGACAGCAAAGGAAGAAAGCATGCGGAGTTTAGCGACTAACAGGAAAGGACAGAAGTTGTCGAGGCAATGAAGCACCCAAAGTTTTTGTGCAGTTCCACCAAAATCGAGCATCCCTGTTGGCACATATATTGAGAGAGTGAGATTACTGTAATAGTGGGACTAGTTTATGAAACATACACTAACAAATAGAAGCACCCTCATTATCTTAATGGGTAAAGTTAGCAACATAGTAGTCTTGCTTAAAGAGAGGTATTAGTTTATTTAATCAGTGCCAATTAGCTCAACTCAGCACTCAAAGCATTGCCATTTATCATGGGTTGCAAAACTTTAACGTGCAAAGATAAAGGAGTTTCTCATGACAGTAGCACGATACAAATAGAGATGACAGCAAACAAATATGGATGAAGGCCTTAGGCCCGTACAAACCTGAGAAAAAAATCTTATTCATGTAGTCCCATAAGAGATGATAAAGCACTCACTGGAATCACACAATAGTATATATTTTTGTGCACTTCAAATGTATGGTTGAAATCACTCTTGTTTACCAGTGCTGAGATTATATCGAAAGATTATCAAGAACTTCCAGCAGAGTTAAAGCACTAGCTGGGATACAGTTCATTGTATTGTCTTGTGTAGTTCCATTTAATGTATGATTGGCACAAGATGATGCCTGTTTGCACAAGTAGGAACAAGGTGAAACCTTCATTAGCTTGGTGAGAAAGGATAGGAATACATTAGCATATTACTCAACCAGTAGCATCAAATTCATGATGGACAATACGCAAAACATTACCTCATTGAACCAATGGCAATAAATTGACATGCAAAACAATAGAAATATTATGTCATGAAACTAATAATATTCCCTCCCTGCTCCACCACATGATTCACCTCCATAGACAAACATACACACGTACATGATTCAGCATAGGGTCCTACTAAAGATTTGTTTAACTCCAACAGGAAAATTAGGCAGTAATAAATTAGTGGTACTTAAGTACTCCTAATTAATTAAGTGAGACAGCAGAAGTGGAAGGGCTCCCTCGAGGATCGTCTCACATGTAAGGTAGTCGTTGCTGGAGCCCTTGAATGGCCTCGACTGAGGTCTCTGGCTTCAGCAAGATCGCCTTGGCACTGTTTATTCTTCTTCTTCTTCCTCTTCATGCTCTGTTTCTCTTTCTCCTCACCAATTGGTGAAACCAAGTACATGATTGGCCTTCTAATTCAGAATTGGTTTTGTCAGTGAGGGAGTACAAGTTTACTAGTAAAAAAACAACATTATTTTCTCATGGCAGTCGGAAAATAGAGATGAACACATGCATTAAATATCATTCTTACCTAAAGGAAGGTTATGGCGCCAATATGGATGATGAGGATTGGAACACAGATCTCCCTTTGTGCAGTTCCACCAAAATGAACCAACTGTTCCATTTTGACATTCCAGTTAAACAACACAAAAGTCACTTCTTTTAAGAAGAGTTTTGTGCAGTGCACCAAAAGGTCACAACAGCAACCAGGTGAATTGGATATCCCTGTTTGCACAAAAAGGCATAGAGGAAATAGTCAGAGTCTCAAACAATGACAGGAAAAAACATTTGGCTAAACTTGTCATGGCTTATAATAGTGGGTGCACCAGCAGTCCAGCACCATGTACGTAAATAGGGGCATAAAGTGGCGATTCATAGTTTGTTGCCCCGAGAAACAAATATCCAAGAAACATATCTGGGTTGGTCCCATTTTTGTTCACTCTAGGCACCTACTGCTATGTGTGGATAGCAAATCTAGTCCTGGTCATACCACTGTGTACAGTGTTACCCCTATATTTCGCTTTTTGACCAAGAGACCGGTTGGATGACCAGTCTGTACTACTTTCACCCCCTTTCCTTCCTGTTTGTACCAAGTCCGATGTACATATTAAATTCCCCACCCCCACTTTATTTCTTGTTTGAACCAAGTACTCCCTCCGTCCAGAATTACTTGTCATCAAAATGGATGCGTCTAGAACTAAAATACATCTAGATACATCCATTTCAATGACAAGTATTTTCGGATGGAGGGAGTACAAGATTCGACTCCATGAAGTAGCTTTACCTCTAACAATAGAAGAAGAAAAATATGTGATGTTGAACCATCCGATTGAGAGGGGCTGAGAGGTAGAAAATGATGCACATGCAGCGATGTAGCGAGCTGGGGAAGTAGAGCTAAGGCGGTTTCGAACCAAGATATACCTGAAGGTCGTCGGGATGTGGATAGGTGGGCGGCGGGAGGCCGGATCCGCCCACAGGCAACGACAAAGGGATCAGAGGAACTCCCGCGCCCGCGCTCGACCAGAGATAACGGCGCGGCCAACAGTGGGTCTCCTCCATCGCTGTCGACGACGACCTAAACGCTGCCCCTCCTCCCCTTCACTAGCGGAGGAGGATACGTCCAGATCTGTAACCAGCGGTGAGGATAGAAAGCCAATGTTTTTTGAAGGGAGAAAGACAGTGTTACTACCCCTATCTTGTTTAAATCTGGAGAGGATGAGAGTGTGTGAATAGAGCAACCCTAGCAAGCAAGCGCGGAGGCTCCGGCCTATATATACGTAGTGAGCAACCCTAGCAAGCAAGCAACCCCTATCTTCGTCAACTCGTACAAGACCGAGAAATTTGATTACTACAACGCCCTATCCCTCGCGGACTGAGCTCCGGTGCCTTAACTGCACCTGCCTTTGGCTGCATGACAGGAGGGCCAACCACCTGTTGGGCCCACCTATCATAGACGCAAAGGCAGGAGCAGTAAGTTGAAGCTTTCGCTATCCCTCCCGCACGAGGTGGATGGACATGCAGCAGTGGATTCGATACTGTAGAAGTAGGAGTAACATCATTATTGTTTGTCTTCTCGAAGAGGCGAAGAGCCAAGCGCAACCCGAACGTGGCAGTTGCGAACGCTCGCGTGGTGCGGTTCCTTGGAGTACTAGCCAGGCTCTTGCATGAGACAAAATTGCTATTGTTTAACAATTAAACTCCATTATCCATTGGTTGATACTCATTCTGCATAGGTCCACACGCTTAGCACCGTTTCCTCCTGGGGTCACCAATGTTTATTTGCTAATTAATAGCATTGCATGCAATGAACTAGCCATTGCAAGTCATTAAAAGCATGCACACCTCTCATCTCTTATTGGTTGATATGTCAAGAAACAAGAAACAAGGTAGAAGTTAATGCACCGCGCCTAAGTGTTTTGGGACTATTTGGTTTTCGTAAGATGACTTACACACCTAGACGGAGGGAGTAGTATAGCCCTGTAAACCGGAAAGGAGTATTTGCCTTTCTAGAGATTTCAACAAGTGACTAGACTACACCGTGTGCAGTACTCCCTCCCTTCCGGTTTATAGGGCTCAAATCTCAAATCTCGTGAACCAATGCATTTTGCGATTGGAGGAATGTATCTCGTACTTTACAAAAGTACCCTAATTAAACTCATGCACCAATTATGTAGTTCTCTCGTTTTCCTCTCCACCTTGGTCGCGGTGCACAATATTGAGCACTCCTATATGACTAGCCGCTCTATCTACATGCGGGACATTTCAAAGCATCCGGGCCCGCGTGCCATCCACCAAATCACAGTGAGGTGCTACAGTCGAGACTCACCTGTAACCCCGGTGTGGCTGTCATGACCCGTCATATCACAAAACCCACACCTTTACCAGCAGTGGTAAGGTGGCCTCCAAGTTGGACTGGACGAAGCAACCATCATTTCACTGGAACACTCATTCAAGCCCTTTCTTCCCTTTATTGAAGAAAACCTCACTCCAGGCTACTCACTTCTGCCATTTTTCTTCTGTACCAACGAAGGAAAGGTGGGCAAATCAGTTATGTTGTTATATTTTCATTCCAAGAATCTTCTTTTTGCGAAGCACCGACCGATTCTCACATCCTATTCTTTTCCCGTTTTCATTGCGATTGTGGTTTCCTTTTGATTGCTTTTTGTTTGTCAGTTCATTGATGGATCCTGGAGCACTAGGAAAAGAGTTGCCAGCGGACAACCCATTGGAGAAAGCGATCTCCAGGAAGAGCACCGACCAACGAGTTGACCATGTTGGCGGGCCAACCCATGTAGACGAAGAACTCCAAGAAACAAGCATTGGCCAGAGAGTTGAGGACGTTGGCAGACAAACTCCTCAAAGGAAGTTGGAAGAACAGCAAGGGCCCCGTCGTGCCTACCCCAAGAACTCTGATTGCCACCTATGTGAGGCTCAAGACCGAGTTTGAGGAGATAGTCGCCGTTGAGAAGCAGTATTCCCCTGGCAAGGTGATGGCCCCCATCAAGGACGAGGAGATGGCCCCCGGAGGGTTGAGATCCCCCGGTGAGCTCCACAAGGTAAAAAATAGTGGCTTATTGCCATAGTTGTGGTTTTTGATTATTTGCAATGTGCTTGCTAATATGTTAGGGTTGTGCAGGTGCCGGTGGACGTCCTTGATGATTCCGATGTCGTGGCCCGTCCTGTTGGCATCGCCCCGGAGATTGATTCCGATGCCGCTGTCAGTCCTGCGGACATCGCCCCAGAAATTGATTCCCATGCCACTGTCCGTGTTGTGGTCATTGCCCGAGAGATCGATGACAAGAAATAGTTGGTCATGCTAATCCTTCAGGGTAGTTTGCATTGCCCTATGTTTAATTACCAGAACGATGCGTGTTATCAAACCATCTTAGGGCTAGTGCACTGTCTTGTGTGGGCAGATCTTGCTACTTTTGTTTGATAGTGAATCATGCGATGAATCATGCGAACCATCTCCGAGTTATGGAAACAGATGTATCCTCACCAGCTTTTGATGTAATATATGGCATGATTAGATGTAGGTTTGAACTGTTTATCATATCAGCAGGGCTTGTTTGATGATTCTTGGTGTTAGTAGGCTAGCTATTGTGCGAGCTATAGTACTTGCAAAACACTCACCGAAGAGAAATGTTGAGGCTGATGAGCTCGTGGTATGCTTATACTTATCCCTCGTTGATCGACCAATAGCCCTAGCTCCTAAAATTGTAGGCTTAGCGATTGATGACCTAGGCGGGCTAGTTTGGCCTAGTGGGTTTCAGTGATATGACGTGCAACACAAAATCATAGCAGTGCAGAGACGTACTCCCTCCGTTCCAAAATAGATGACCTAGGCGGGCTAGTTTGGCCTAGTGGGTTTCAGTGATATGACGTGGTACAGTGCCGTCCAGTCTTCACGTGTGGTAGCAGTATTGCGGGTACAGTAAGTTTTCTTAAAGAAGCGGAATTCAACGAAGTCATGATGGTTCCTTCGTCCGAACAACTTACAGTGGGAAAGGTTGGGCCTGCGATACAACTGGGGTAGACCAGGATAATTTTGTGCATGGCAGGTGGGCCAGGATGGTCGACGTCCCACATGTCGGCGAATGAAAGTATTCTTTCCGATATAGAGGACGAGCAACGAGTATTCATAGTTTGTTTTTTATCAAAGCTATTGTCTCCACTGTTACGACGGAGGAGTGTGAAACATGGCAGCCCAGTGAACTTGGCATGTGCACCACTCCCTCCTTCCTCATGTAATGCCTAGGTTAGAACTTTTTCTCACTTTCTCTCTATCTATTTCCTCTCAAATGTTTTTTACCTTTCTTTTTTTAAGACACAATTGTTTTTATGCCTTTTTTAGAATTATTCTTTTATACCTAGGAGCACGTGTAGAGACGGGCTCTTGCAGAGCCCACTCCTTGACTTTGTCAATGCCTCTCTATCCTCCACATAAGGAGTACTACTTGCTATGCATGCATGCGGCGGGCAGCTGGCGTCTTGAGGGGCCAGGGCGGTGAGAGCGGGCTCCGGAAGCGGTCCGGACTCTAGCATAATTTTGGTTTTTATAGTATTTCTTTCTCCATTGACAGGTAGGCCCGCGTAGATAGATAAAGAACACGAGCTGATGAGGCGCATGCGGACTGTTTGACTGGTCAACTAGACAAATACGGAGCTATACGCTGAGCCAGTGACCGTATAATCACCATATCTCGTATACAATGATCAAAGTGAGCTATCAAGACAAGTTCGATGACCGCCAATGCATTTTACTCGGTAATAAATGACCAGGATTGAAGGGGAATCCAAATTTGCTTCGTCTTCTGTCCTTGAGCTCTTGACAAACTAATGCACTATATGGTTGTTCAGCCACTCCACCCCAGAGCTCTCACCAAGCGTCGTTCATGCCACCGCGCCGCACACTAACCGGTAAGGCAGCGATGGCATCCTGCCGCGCCGAGTTCCTCGCCGCCCACGATCGCACACAAAATGGTAGGGAAGCGATGTCATCCCGCCGTGCCGAGTTCATCGCCGCCCGCGACCTCACAACTATGTGGGAGGAATTTGAAGATGCCAAGGCCGAATGGGCGGTAGAGCAAGAGGCGGCCAAAGCCGCATAGAGGGAGCGGAAAAGTCAGAAAGCACTCGAGAAAAGAGAGGCCCGCCGCCGCAAGAAAGAAAAGGACGCACGCACTGCTGCGGAGAGGTCGGCGGAGATCCAAGCACGGTGGGGTGTCGCCGACAAAGTCGGGAAGGAGAACGACGGCGTCTGGCCAGCATGTGAGAAGTAGTAGTACTAGTAGTTAGTGTGTGTGTGTGTGTGTCTGAGTACGAGCATGTACCAGTACTACTAGTTACTACTGTAGTTTTTAGAGCAAATTACCAGTACATTAGCCTAGACTAAATGGAAAAATTCCTATCCTAAGCATCAAATGGCATCTCTTTCTCTACAGGAATTGAGATGCATGTCATCTCACTTCCTATGATTTTCATATTCCTATCCTATGAACGAAAGGAGGCCTGTGTTGGAGTAACTACTGTAGCTAGGAGTACTGCTGGTACAGTAGTTTTCTTCAAGAAGCGGAATTCAAGGAAGTCATGATGGTTCCTTCGTCCAAGCAACTTCAAAGTGGGAAGTGGGCCTGTGATTTGATGGCTCATTATTCATTGTTACTACGGCGCGACGACCTGGGTGACTCCCTTGGAGTTCTGCGTGCATGGGAAGTGGACCAGGATGGTCGACGTCCCACATGTTGGCGAACGGAAGTATTCTTTCCGATATCGAGGAGAAAGGAAACCGCGTGGTATAGTATCACTGCTGATTGGTTCGCAAAAAATAGTATCCCTGCTGATTTATAATTATTTTTTATTTCTGATGAATGCCAGCGTTTCAACTCTTATGACGAAGGGTGCCAAACACGACACGTGCTGGATGTCCCACCACTACAAAAAAATACACTTCCGTGATGATACATGTTTTTCACAGTAGGTCGCTTTTTTGTCATGCATGTACATCCATGACAAATTTATGATAGAATCAAGATATTCATACCTGTGCTGTCGTAGAAGTGTTCCATGACATTACCAAAATTATCATCACAGAAGTGTCCACTTCCATGACGATAAATCACGCGTCACAGAAGTGCTTTCGTCAAGGGTGACCAACACGTGGCATCCACCGTAACGGAACGCCGTTAAGCTATCGGGTAAGGTTTTGGATCCGATAACCCGTTAACAACCCCGACCAATGGGGATTTTCCACGTGTAAAATCATCATTGGCTAGAGGAAACACGTGTCGGCTCATCGTTGGAACAGATGTCAACCACTCATTGGAGGGAAGGTGCCTATGATATGTCGACACGTGGCACGGCCCAACAGTGGCCCATTCCTGTGAAAAGGTCGGCCCGTTTGACTTGGTCAAAAGCTGGCGGGCCGGCCCATGGAAAGCCTGTTAACGGCCTATTCGAATATAGCCCATTTACAGCCCGCTAACCCAAGGCCCGTTACACCCTATCCGAATTAGGCCGAGTAGCGTCATCTGGGCCATCCAAAATGATTCCAGCCCGTTTTCACTTCTAGCCCATGTATGGCCCATGACGTCTTTCTGCCCATATGAGGCCCTATGTAACTCTTGGCCTACTAACGGCCAGTGGTGAAACTGGGCCGTAATGAACAGTGTATCACTTTACACCCATTAACGACCCGTGGTGAAACTGGCCCGTAATGAACAGTGTATCACTTTATACCCATTAACAGCCCGTTATTCCGTTGGGCCGTTTCCAGCCCATGTTATCTTTCGGCCTTCTCAGAGCCCATTTATTCTTGGGCTCTTGTCCAGCATTCGTTTACTTACGGCCGGTTACTCTCTTTTTCTGCTTGTGGGCCAAATTCAGCCCGTGGTTACAGTCGGCCCGTTTGTGGTCCGTTAATACGTTGGGCTGGTTTTATAGCGTCATCAAATACGGCCTATTAACGATGGCCCGTTATGGTCGGCCCATGAACGGATGATTCCAACTCTAGCCTGTTTACGACCATAATGCGGTCTGTTTGGCCCATGTTTGGCTAATCGATTATACGGCCCGTATAAGGCCCATTGATAATACGGCCCGCAGAAGGCCCATTGTTTCTATGGCCCGTAGAAGGCCCATTATTTCTACGGACCATAGAAGGCCCACTGTTTCTACGGCCAGTAGGAGGCCCAGTGTGACAACAGTAAATATTAGCCCATGGTTACTGTGGCCTAGTTTTAAAAAATAGGTTATTGCAGCCACTAGCTAACCGCGGAAAAAGAACTGCAATGACTACAAGCAGACAAATAAACAAGACAACAAGGAAATAAATAAGCAAACAACTAACGCTAGGCTATCACGGCTATTACACATATTACATCCACTGGGCATCAAAGTTCGCCACCAGTGCAAATATAGGGAACAAAGCAGCATATCATATACACTGGTTGTCAAAGTTGGCGACCAGCGCAAATAAACACCGCAGCAAAACAAATCCAGAACTGAAACCACTTCAGAAGATCTCAAGAAACAATATCCTGGGTACCCATAATGCTGGCAAGATGCTTAGCAAGCTTATTAACTTTCTCTTGTTTGGCGCTTAAATCTCTAGCGCTTGTTGTTGCACCAGAAAATATGCATCTGAATTCTGCAGGGACTTCCTTAGTCTTTCAGCTTCCTATCGCAGCACATCTGATCGATGTCTTTCAACTTGAAGTTGAGACTCAAGAAGATGAACTGATTCAGGAAGCGAGTTCGAAGAGCTTGTGCCAGTAGTAGTGGCCAGTAACTCGAACACTACATCAAGACAGGACTTTTGGGTTCCCTCACTGTCGTCAAGATAGTTTTTATCAGCTTTCTTTGAGACCAACAGGGATGTCTCACTATCTTGAACCTTATCTGCATTACTTCCTTTACCATTGGATAATGTGGTACTGTTCTCCAATATTTTGTCCGCATTCTAAAAGAGAAACAAGCAGACACATCACATGTTTACCATGTTGTATATGAAACTCATTTTGGTAAATGAGTTCAGTAGTAAAGTGGACAGGATAACAGCATGAAACAAACATATATCTATGTACCATGGTCACTTTATGGTCTGTACCATTCTAGTTTTTGTTGCCAAATCAAGATAGAGACACAGTTCAAATAATATTTGTTCAAGACAAAGCAGAATAGACAGAATATAAGTGTGGGTAACTATAGAGCAATAACAACACTTGTAATGTGCATGACATGAGAACATAACTGTTTATTCAATTGAAACTGAAATCAACATAGAGCAGGTTACAACAGCAAACTAGTTAAAGAAACAGGTTTAAAACATACCTGTTGCGCCATTGGAGTTTCAATTCCATCCTTCAAATTTGAAAATAGTTGGTATGAGTAAATACAGTCATGCCAGAGCAAAGGAGTATGAACCATAGCTACAGAACCTGACCTAAGAACAAATCTTCTTCTCCTTTAAGCGTTGAGTTGGGATTCGGAGTGGTGGTCCTCGTGCTTTGGGCACTGCAGTTCCCTTACTAACTGCTCATGTTTGGGTGCTCTGTGGTGGAGCCGGTGTTGTGTTAACTGGAACTGGGTTACTATCTGCCGGGGTTGGGGCTAGAAGGGGTGTAGCTGGTTCTCTGTCCAACTGGGTAGGGGTACAATCTGCGAGAGTCTGGGTTATGTGTGGTGGATCTGGTCCTTGGGCAAGTACAACCATGGTTCTATCTGCATCAACTGATAGCACTATCTTTTCTGAAGACCGTGTTGTTACTCCCTTAGATACTGCCATCACGCTCTCCAATTCAAATGGCTGATAAACAAAAAAAGTAATTGAAAGTATAGACATTGTATGATAGACAGGTGCAATGGATAGTGGGGAATAAAAGAGGGCATGAAATAATTCATATTTATGTTGTCTAACCAAACAGGATAGCATGACACAATTTCACATATATGATGGCTAACTAAACAGGATAGCATGACACAATTTCACATTATGATGGCTAACTAAAAAAGATGGAAAGACATAGTTCAAAATATGAGACTATGTAAACAGGATGACATGACATAACTATATAATGTGTTTATTAAATAGGTTGGCATGCCATAATTCACATACATTCACGGATAGAATGCCATAATTCAAAATATGATGACTGTAAACACTAAACAGGATGAGATGATATAACTATATGATGTCTTTATTAAATGGGTTGCCATGCCATAATTCAGATAGATGATGTGTATGTACTATGTAAGCATGATGCCTTGATATAATTCAAATATATTATTTATATAGTAAGGAAGTAAGCAGATGGCAATCCATATATGATGTAAAAACTAAGCAATGCAAGACAATATGCATGACATGGGTAATATAACCCTGCCAAGTTTGAGCATAGACCTCAGGGGAAAATAGGACTGGTCACCAGTCTCTGAATCCTCCTCTGAGGAGCTCTCTGTAACCAGCAAGATGTCTGCTTCAGCAGGTAGCATTGTCTGCTCTGAATACCTTGTTTTCATTCCAGATACTTCCATCACCGCTTCAAATGGCTGATGCACAGGAAGAGTAGTTGAATATACAAACGTTGTCGCCAAATGGAACACGTAATACAAAAAAATGATAGCATGGTATAATTCACATACATGATGCTTGGCTAAACAGCATGGCATTGCATAATTCACATATATAATGTCTTGCAACAAGATGGCAATGTATAATTCACATATATAATGTCTTGCAACAAGATGGCAATGCATATTTCACATATATGGTAATTAGACACTGAACAGGTGGCATTCACACAAAGCATGTCTAAACTAATCAAATGACATAGCAATGTGAGACACCATACGCACGATATGAGCAACATAACCCTG
>NC_041390.1:432196286-432262554 GCF_002162155.2 Triticum dicoccoides
CGAGATATGCGCTTCATTAGATAGCATAGTCTGCTCTGAAGACCTTGTTTTCACTCCAGAATTTGCCATCACCGTGTCAAATGGCTGATGCACACGAAGAGTAGTTGAGTGTAATAACATTGTTGACAAATGTAATATGTAACGAAAAAAAGGATGGCCTGATATAATTTACATATAAGATGACTGGCTAAGCAGGATGGCATTGCAAAATTCACATATATGATGCCTGGCTAAACAAGATGGCGTTGCATAATTCACATAAATGATGAATAAACTAAACAGATGGCATTCGCACAAAGGATGTCTAAACTAAGCAGATGACATATTTGATGTATAAAGTAAGCAATGCAAGACACCATATGCATGATATAACTAACATCAGCATGCCAAGTTAGAGCGAAGACCTCAGGAGGTAAATACGAGTTGTCTTCTCCTTCTGAATCCCCCTCAGAACAGATATCTTCCTCTCGATTACAATCCGAAATGCGTGGAGGGGGGGGGGCTGCCTTTGCGCCTACCATGGAGCGACATCTACATGAAATTTTATTGCCACACAAGGATCGTCTCTTTTGCTCTACATGTTCAGTTCCATTGTTTACAATAACTGTCATGCATAGGAATAAAACATAGTGAGATTATGTAAGGAGTGCATGTAGAAATCCAGAGTGATGGTAGCAACCTGTGGATAGACCCTAAACCAATAATAGCAGGTAGATAATGGCTTCAGTTAAAAAATACAGATAATGGCTTCTTTACTGTTTGTTTCCCACCCAACATGAAACTCATAGTAGACACCGGAGATTAACCAGATAGTAGATAGATACTATTGATAGCGGCCCTGATATGTACCCCACAACCATTTAAAAACTCAAGTTTGACCATTAGTTTGGAGCTGACTCAGAGTCTAATCGGTGAATAGGACGATAAAGTAGCATGTAATATTAAGCGATGCATAACGTAAGCAGACACGAAAGAGTGCGACCTCTCTTGCGGACCCGTGTAGTCCTCGAGGTCATCTTCTCGGTTGATGATGGTAGTGCAGTTTTCATGGCTGCCAGCGGCGGGGAAGAAGATCTGAGGCGGCGAAAGACAGTCTGGAGGTCGGATCCCTGGTGTGCTGGACCCTTCTGTCGTTGGAGCAGCTGAGCTGGGGTGGACGACGGCGCAGCAGGAGAGGGACAAACCACGCAAGGTTTTCTTTGACAACTATCTGTAAGAGAAGTAATTCTGTAAGGGCTCATTTGAATTGGAGGGTTACAACATTGCAGGGATAGGAAATAGACAGGAATAGGATAGGAATGCAGATGCAAAATAGAGAATTTAAAAACACAGGATTTCTGCCAATCTGGGTGTTTGATTCACAACAATTGGAAGATCACAGGATGCAAAGAAGCATGGTGAGATTAAGTCAAACCACAAGAAAATGTATGGTTATAATGCTATTATGCTACTATCTCTTAGTCTTGTGCTTCATGAATAGGAATTTGAAAAGGAGGACAAGTGAATATTAAAATTCCTACGTATTTTCTTTCAAGGAGACAATAAAGGAACAAATCTGTGTGCTCAGTGGACAATATATATAACATGTAGAGTAAAAAGAGATGCAACAAGTGTCAACCTCTTTGGCGAAGCCATGTCGATCTCAGCGTGATTGGGTTGGCCGGTGAGGATGCTCCGGCTGACTTGGCTGTCGGAGGAGGGGAAGAAGATCTTAGGCGTTTGGAGATGGAGCCCGAGGTACTGCTCCGCTGTGATGGAGGGTTTCGTTGTTGGAGCAGCTCCGGTGAGTTGTATGATGCCGAGGCTGAAGAAGGACAAGAGAGACAACGAACAACGTTATCCTGAGTGGAATTCTAATAGCATCTCCAATACATGACGTAAAATACATAACCACAAAGTGCTAGATGTAAAATACATCAGCCGCTCATCTCTGAACTTAACTATCGAAACTGAATTTAACTGTCGAAACTGAACTTAATTGTCAAAACTGAACTTAACTGTCGAAACTAAATTTTGCTGTCGAAACTGAATTTTGCTGTCGAAACTGGACGCACTAGCAAGGTGAGTCTACACGTCGGTCGACTGACTTTTTCATCTTTGGTCAGTCGATTTTGCAGCCGTTGGATACGAAATCAAGGGCCTGCGGTTCATCTTCAACCTCCACCCCCCTGAGCCGGCCAAACAGCAGCCCCCCGTGGCCGGCGGTGCGCCACCCTACCCACCCCGAAAACACTCCCCACCGCCGGTTCGCCGCCGCCCCGGCCATCCCTCTAGGCCCCCCCGTGCCGAGCTTTTTCTCCGGTGATCCCCACGCCACCGCCCCGCCAACGCCCCGCCACCGCCGGCGACCACCACCCCCATCCTAAACCCTAAGATAGATAGTGGGGTACCTCTCCGACGTGCCCCCTCCCCGCTGTGGCTGGTTCTTCCTTCACCCCGGCGGCATCGGAGTGAAGTGTAGCTAAATCGGAGCAGCATCGCAAGCAAGAGCGAGAGCAGCAGCGCGAGCAAGAGCAATAGCAAGAGCAGACCAGGCAGGGGACCGAGAGCAAGAGCAGAGCAGCAGCGCGAGAGAGAGCTAAAGCAGCAGCAGGTCCTACTGATGTGGACGTCGCCGCCGAGGGAGCGACGCCGTGGAGGAAGTGGCCGGCGCCGCCGCCGTGGATGGAGCCGCGCTGTGTCGGCTCGGGATCGAGCGCCGGCAGCACCGTGAGATCGAATCAAGAAGAAAATGCGGCGATTAGTGTACAACCTCTTTGGTGGCGCCGATTAGGCCGCAGCTTCATCCGAGGAAACGGTGATGATGATGCTCTTCCGGTGGTGCAGCTGAAGACGGTGGTGTGGGAATGGAGGTGGCGCGAAAGACGAGGGGAACGTCGGGGCAGCTCCTTGGAGGTGGAGGACGGTGTGGCTGAACCGGTGGGACGATGAGATTGACGATAGATCCTCATCCGGTACGGTGGATGAGGGACGTCGAGGTGTTGCTATGGACGATGTCGTCGGGGAAGAGGCTCCGGCTGGGTGGCGGATAGAGCAGGGTGTGGGGTTTCGTCACGGGTTTTCGCGGCCTCGGTGTATGAATGGGTGGGCGGATGGGATGGCAGTGGGGAAGCATGGCTTAGAGACGTGCTTGTCCGAAATGTGGGGTAAGTTATGAAAGTACCCCCGCCAATTTGAGGCGGTTCTTTCGGTTCAGGGGTACCACGGGCATTTCGCGTGTCGGGATTTCACAGGAGGTGGGAGTTTTCAAGCGCGTTGTAATTTCGGAATAGCAAGGCGTGGGTTGAGATGGAGGGAGTTGTTGGAGCACAACAAGACAAAGATATATCTTAAATATTTCGGGCTAACAAGGCGCTGGTTGAAATTTCCGGACAAGCCTAACGTGTACTGTACCAAATCAATGCGCCCTACAAATGTCATTCAAAACTTTGAATTCATGTTATGTTCAATTAAAAAATTTCTCTACGTGTATAATGCATGCAACCTACTAGTCAAATGAACGTTTTAGTGCATTCGAAATGTATATACTACCGCTTCAATATTCGTTTCTCTATTTGAATAAGATCTACAGTAATGATTGTTGTGAAGTCAAAGCATTTGAATTCGTTTCTCTGTTTTAATAAAATCTACAATCATCATTATTTTCAAGTTAAACCATCATTTGTGCATTATCTTCACAGCACACCACATGATTAGTCTCGGGTTACATATGAACTATGTGTACTATATGAACTCGAACTAGATTTTTTGAATCCACTTTATTTTGATTTCAAATCACATTACATTTCTAGCTCTAGCTAGATCTTCATAATCTAAACCATGTCTCATATGTATAATGTGTTTATCACCTTATGTATGGTGCCCCGCCCCATACGCCTACAAGTATTTAGATGTGAGTTGCAAACACCACACATTACCACAAATTCAAATAAAATGTGAGAATGTTCGATATATAGTATTGTTTAGATTGTTCCATATTTAGTTGTAAGCTGCAAACGCCACACATTACCAGAAATTCAAATAAAATGTGAGATTGTTTGATGTATAGTATGGTTTAGATTGTTCGGCATTTAGCTATGAGTTGCAAACACCATGCATTATCACATTATGGTACAACATGTGCACAACACGTGTATCACCGCTATATTTATGCATGCAATGTTTAAAACACTATGATCTCCTATTCAAATATATGAATCCGCTTTCATATCAAATTATGATCTTTGTTAGTCTCTTACACCCACACAATCCTCTAACCTTTGTAGCTACCACTAACTTTCTCTCGTGCATGCACACGCCCTCCTCGCCCTCCCCCTCCCTCGGCATTCTATCCACCGGGCACATTCATTTTTTTCCTTAGGTCGTTCTCCTTGAGTCTCCACAACTCCTTTCCGACACACACCGATCGATAAACCTCTCCAGCGATGCCTGCCTACAACATACAAACACACCTTCAATCTCCTCCTTTATGTGTCCTTGCCTCGTGTCTCTCATACGGTCAGACACACGTGTAAACTCTTGCCCCTCTTTTCATCGCTCTCTCACAACCGCACACTCCTCCCCCTATCTAGCTAGTAGTTGGGCCTCTCGCACCACCTCCTAGCTCCATTCTCTCTGTCTATCCGTCTCGTTGGGCCTTATTAGCCTCTAACAAATGGACGTACACCGACCGATATCTCACTATACATATAGCTAGCTAGGTCCTTATAACTCGTTTTTACCCACACGTCAATCGATCTACCTCATTAGTTGTGTCTCTCCCTTCCTCCGACAAACAACAATTGATCTACCAATCTAGTTAGGTTTGCTTACCAAACACATGGTTCCCCTTCATCATCCATGGATGCGTCCCGACAGATCTATCACACACAGGCACACACAGAAACACATCCCCACTCTTATTGATAACATTGCAGTTCCACCCTCAGTTTGTCTAGTAGGCCTCTCCCAACATCTTCGAGAAGCAACTCCATCACCCATCCAGCACTCTACCCCTCTCCCTCCCTCTCCCTCTCTCTCTCTCTCCTCTATCTCTCTCCCATCATATTTCCCGTCCTTCAGTTATGTATGGATGTCGACTGATCTCCCTCAAGACATAGCTGGGTCTCTCCTTCTCAACACATATACGAGTCGTTCTACCTCTATAGTTAGGCCTCTGCCTACCCCTCCCACCACCCTCCTCCCCCCCACACACCGATATATCAAGTGCTCTAGTCATGTCTCCCTGCCACACACAAACTTGACGTGTGCCCACTAACGTTCCGGTAGGCCAGTCGCCCTATATCTTTGACTTGTACACACACACAATTTCGATGGCTCTCTCCATCGATCTCGCACCCACCCACTTGATCCTCTCTTCGACTCTATCGATAGCTATGACCCCTCCCTCTCTTCTCGTGGATTGCCCGACCCTCTATGTATGATATGGATAGGCCTCCATTTCACACACATTGCATTTAAAATTTTGTTTGAGATGTCATCGACACATATTCCCACAAATAATTCGTGAAATCAACCCCCACCCCACCCCCATCCCAAAACAAAAAACACTCACGAACACGGTTTGTATCTCTCACACACACCCACGTAGGTGGGGAACATGCACGAAGAGAAGAGGTGCATGCACGGCACACGTACTCCCGTCTCTTTCCCAACCACACCCGCGCTGGTACACGGTGGAGCTCATTTCTGTATGAAAAAGGCAGCCCACGTGGTAATTTGGCACGTGTACTGGTTGTCCACTTGGTGGAGGGAGGATCGTCTACCACGGGTGAACAAACAAATTGTGACTTGACGTGTTATGTTAAAAAAAGAGGCAAACCATGTGGGGCCTACCTTAGAGGCAAGGCTCTATACACTGGAGTACTTTTGATGTGTCCCGTCAACTCGCGGAATGAGGAGAAGCTTGCTTAGTACGTCGTCTCCCCCGCCCACGAATGTGGTGGATCGCAGGATGAGGTGAAGCTTGCTTACTATGCCTTACGCCCGCTGTCGGTGTCAAAACCGGCGGATCTCGGGTAGGGGGTCCCAAACTGTGCGTCAAGGCCGGATGGTAACAGGAGACAAGGGACACGATGTTTTACCCAGGTTCGGGCCCTCTCGATGGAGGTAATACCCTACTCCTGCTTGATTAATATTGATGATATGGGTAGTACAAGAGTAGATCTACCACGAGATCAAGGAGGCTAAACCCTAGAAGCTAGCCTATGGTATGATTGTTGTATATGGAGTTGATGTCCTACGGACTACAACCCTCCAGTTTATATAGACACGGGATAGGGTTAGGGTTACACAGAGTCGGTTACAATGGGAGGAGATCTTGAATATCCGCATCACCAAGCTTGCCTTCCACGCCAAGGAAAGTCCCATCCGGACACAGGACGAAGTCTTCAATCTTGTATCTTCATAGTCCAGGAGTCCGGCTGAAGGTATAGTTCGGCTACCCGAACACCCCCTAATCCAGGACTCCCTCAGTAGCCCCTGAACCAGGCTTCAATGACGACGAGTCCGGCACGCAGATTGTCTTTGGCATTGCAAGGCGGGTTCCTCCTCCAAGTCCTTCATAGAAGATTGTAAACACCAAGAGTAGTGTCCGGCTCTGCAAAATAAGTTTCCACATATTGCCATAGAGAGAATAATATTAACACAAATCAAATCTGCTGACGTATTTCGTAGTGCGCCATCACACTACGGCCAAGTTCTTTACTCGAATCGTTTTTAATTTTCCACCTCAGCATGTTTTGCGAGGCGGTTTCCTTAGCACGTCTTGTCAAAGCAGAGATCGTGTACCCCTTTTACGGGATTCTCATCAATACGGACGTGGGTAACCCAACCGCGCTATTTATCACGGCGCTTGGGAGGCAAGCGAGTTTTACTAGGCTGGTGGGGGACGCACAACCGCATCCGCCCATATAAGGGGATAAGGATCCGCCTTTTTACCTATGCCTTCTTCCTCCTTTGCCTATCCATCTCCTGCGCACTCGAGCTCCAGCGCCCAAGCCCACACTTCCCACCTCAACCTTCTCCAGCAATGTCCGGAGCGGGAGGCAAATGGATGGTCTCCTCCGCCACGAAGGCCCAAGTCAAGAAGCTAAGGAAGGTCGGATACCTGTATAAGGACATCGCGCACCGGCTTCCAGAAAAGGGGCAGCTTCTCCCCATCCCAAGGCCCCATGAGAGGGTAGTATTTCTTCTCCACTTCCTCCGTGGATTGGGTTTTCCACTCCACCCATTTGTCTGGGGGCTCATGTTCTACTACGGCCTGGATTTCCACGATCTGGCCCCGAACTTCATCCTCAACATCTCGGCGTTTATCGTCGTGTGCGAGGCTTTCCTCCGTGTCCGCCCTCATTTCGGCCTCTGGCTCAAGACCTTCAACGTCAAGCCCAAGGTGGTGCGCGGCAGCCTGGCGGAGTGTGGAGGCGCCATGGCGGGCAAGATGGCCAATGTCCTATGGTTCGAGGGCTCTTTTGTGGAGACCCTAAAGGGGTGGCAATCTGGGTGGTTTTACATCACCGAGCCACGCGATCCGAAATGGATCGCAGCCCCCGAGTTCCGATCTGGACCCCCCACGCGGCTTATGTCCTGGAAAGAGACGGGCCTGTCGTGGGGTGATGAAAAAGAGGTGACCGGATTGCAAACATGCATCCAGTCCCTGGTGAACAAGCCAATCCAGCTTGTTAATGTAATCTAGGTTATGCTCGTCCGCCGGATCCTCCCGTGCCAACAACGGGATTTTAATCTGTGGGAGTTCGACCCGGCACAGCACCAAACCCTTAGCAGGCTCTTCGACACGACATACGAAGATGCCTGGAAGGTGCTATTCAAGGGCGCCGAGGCTCCCGCATCCGCTTCCGAGGACTGCAGATACAGCTCGCAGCGTCACGCTAGCGAGGTAAGCTATCTTCACCTTTTACAGGATGTTAAGCTTTTTTCATAGTTTGACTCTATGCAGGATCTAAACTCCCTTACGTTTGACAGGCTTGGCGGGCGATATCCGGACCGATTAACTGTCCAGCTCCGCTGCCCGAAGACCCAGCCCCAGCTCTACTAGTGAAGCTGCTAGTTCCGGCGCCTTATGTGGTGCCGGAGAAGAAGGCCAAGAAGAAGAAGACCACGGGGACTCGAAAGAGTGCCCGTAATGTGGTGGTATCGGACTCGTCATCCGACGAGTCCGAGACGCCCTCTTCCCATGAAAACGAGGAGGAGGGAGAAGAAAACTCTCCCCCCCAGCGGAGGGAGGAGAGAAGAGGAAGGCCGCCCCAACGGGGGAGGCCGAGGGATCTAGGAAAAGGAAGACCCCTCCGCCGGACTACTCCCCCGACGCCGAAGAGGGCGAAGAGGAGTGGCCAAACAGGGCCAAGCGTCCGGCGAAATCGTAAGTTCGGATATCAGAGTAACTCATGATGTTCCTTTGTTGCACAGCTTTCCCTAATGTTGAACGTAATTATGCAGCCCGCCCCGGGCCGAATTCAACGAATCGTCGGGAGGCTCCCTGGACTCATCGGACGTGAACTCAGTTCCGCCCGCTGTCTCCCCCCGCACTGCAGACGACGCCGAAGTGGCGTTGCGACAAGTTCCGGGGCAGGAGGAGGTGGTCCCGGAGGAGCCGCAAGGCAACCTCCCGGACTCCAGGAGTGAAGGGGATAAGGCCCCCCAGGGCTCCAAGCCTGGCTTTGTGCCGGACACCGCGCCGGAATCTTCCACAGTTCCGGACCACGGTAGGCGAACTCCTTCCAAGAGGAGCAAGCCTTCTGAGCCGGCGGCCTCCGTCCAACCGGAGGTGCCGGATAATCTGCTGGAGGTGCTTGACGGCGCCTCCATCGACGAGGGGCACCGTACTATTATGAGTACAGTGATCCAGAAGGTTCGGTCCGCCAAGAGCGGACTGACTGAAGCTTGCGCTAGCCTTCTAACAGGCTTCGAGGTAAGTAAAAATATGTAAAAATATTACCGCATAGACAGTAGCCCCTGATGCTCTGTTTGGCATTCGGAAAGAAAAGCCGAATAGAGGATCTATTAAATTTCGCAGGAGTCTAACAAAAAAGAGTCAATATGCGTATGTAGGCTTCGCTGCTATCCACCGCCGCACTGACTACGGAGGTGGGTGTCCTAAAGCAGGACCTCAAGCGGAACGAGCGAGAGCTCGGCCTTGCCAAGCGGCGGCTCGAGGAGAAAGAAGGTAAGAAATACCTTACAGAAAAAGTGCCTATAAAAAGGCGTGATTGCAAAAAAATAACAGGATTGTACTGCTTATTGTAGGGGCCATGACTGAGGTGGCGACCCTTAAGCAGGCACTGTCTGAGGCCGAAAAGAAAACGGCCGCGGAGCGCATCGAGCGAGACAGTTGGGGCTCAGATCGGCGAGGTGCAGCAAGAGCTTCAGGATCTCACGAAAAAACATGAGAGTTTGGAGCTTGAGTCAAAGGTGCAAGCATCCGAGCTCGCAACGGCCCTTGAGACTGCCAAGTCTGCCAAGGCCGAAGCCTAAAAGGCCCTCCAAGAGTTGGAAGAGATCAGGAAGATAGCAGCGGGTAAGGCATTCTTTATGCAAAGCAGAAATATAAAAGTAAACTACTTGTTACTTACCCGAATCCGGAGCTCTCCAGGGGCATTCGCAGATCTTCCCGCAGCGTATCCAACGCCGCCGCATTCTACCGAGCTGAAGAGGGCAGCTCGACGGAGAAGGTGTTCTGGTCTCAGTATTCTGAGGCCGGACACCCTGTGCCCTTGAGCGACCAGCTGAAACAGCTGGTCGAGCTCCACAAGGCGGCCGAACAGGCCATGAAGGGCTTCATAGTTCGGCTGTGGCCCGGAGAGGCCTTTCCTGGGAGCTATTTCGGGCTGGTGCGGCGGTTGGTGGAGGCCTGTCCGAGGCTCGAGGTCATCAAGCGCTCCGTCTGCATCGAAGGTGCCCGTCGGACCCTTGCCCGTGTAAAGGTGCATTGAGGTAAGCTGGACGGTGAGAAGCTTGTGAAGGACGGGCCACCGCTGGGGAAGGAGCATCGCAAGCCCGAGAACTACTACAAGGATGTTCTCGCAGGTGCCCGCCTTGTGGCGGATGAATGTACCAAGGATGTGATTTTTGAATGAAGTCGCTCGTGTTTATCCTGTGCGCTGAAAACTTGTTCATATGCACTAAGCAATGCTTATTGAATTTAAAATATTACTTTCTGTGCGGCCGTTTATCAAAAAATTGAGAGATGGCCAGTCGTCGGCTTCTGCCCCCATGCCACTAGTGCTGGGGTGTTCGGGATAAACCTGAGCGCTCTTTTTCCCATATTTTGGTCCTTCGAGGGAGGCGCTCAGCACAACGAACCAGGCAATCGGACTATAATGCTTGAACACTCTCACTTAGCCATAGAACTCTATAATTTTAAATCTCGGCGAAGCCCCTAGTTCGGAAGACCGAGTTCGGGGCGCTATCCACGCCTTGGCCGGACAAAGCTAGCTCCTCGCTCGAAGCGGCATAAGTCTTTAGGGACTCGAAAAACCTCTCGAACAGCGACTGGTCTCTCGCCTCATCATGACAGTCAGTTTTAGCTTTCTCCACTGAGGTGCTTAACCCAGCTGAACCGGGGCACAATCGCAGTGGTTCTCCTAGTGCTACCTTAGCCGATATAGCGGAAGTAAGGCACCAAAACATAAGAGCCGGGCAAACCCAACTATTGACCCAAATCATGATTCGGAGCCGATGCATATAGTGCTATAAGTTCCGGGTGCCGCACTTGTGAAAGTGTACGGACTTCTCACACCATAATGAGGGGTACTGAAGCCCCTGGCGTGTTTGCCGTACCATGGTGTACGGGTGCAATCATGTCATTTAATAAACATATATGTGAAAAGAGGATAATGCAAAAAATAGACAAAAAGCTATGCATTGTTTATAGAGAGGCTATTTATCAAAGCCGAACGATACAAATAGTGCGATAAGCAAAAAGATATTGGACTATTTAACATGTCCTGACCAGGGGCAGGCCGCAGAATTGTATTCAAAATAGGTATACCGCTCGTAACAGAGACCACCTGGGAGTTCCATAATGCGGCATGGCTTGTCTGCCTCCCTGGATCTTGCATAGTTTGTGCGGCAGTCGAATTGCCGAATAGGTTGTCCGAAGTATGGAGTCCTGAAAGTAAGAAAAAATTAAAAAAAGACTCTGGCAGCCCCTAGTACGTTTTAAGCCGTATTTTGGGCGTGCCATTATTGTGCCCCTTCCCCTGTGCCCATGGTATTTCAAGGGCGTAGTTATGTACGCGAGGCACTGGTTTCGCTATGTCGCGAGAGCTGGGGTTGGGGCCGCATTGCTACACTTGCTCAGAGCGTGCCAGGCGGTCCTGCTGTGGGTTTACTCCGGGCTTGCTTGGCAGTGTCTGGCTTTTTAACAACCGGACTGGAGAATTGCCAAAGAAGGCTACTTTGTACTTCCACTGCGAGAGCCGCCGTGTGCTCCTCCGTACGGAGGGAGCGTTCGGTGTTTCCATTGACCGTGATTTCTCCTCGAGGGCCTGGCATCTTGAGCTTGAGATATGCGTAGTGCGGCACCGCATTGAACTTTGCGAATGTGGTTCGTCCGAGCAGGGCGTGATAGCCACTGCGAAATGGGACTATATTGAAGATTAACTCTTCACTTCGGAAATTGTCCGGGGATCCGAAGACCACGTCAAGTGTTACTGAGCCTGTACAGTTGGCTTCTACACCTGGTATAACACCTTTAAAGGTTGTTTTTGTGGGCTTAATCCTTGAGGGATCTATGCCCATTTTCCGCACTGTATCCTGGTAAAGCAGGTTCACGCTACTGCCGCCATCCATGAGGACTCTTGTGAGATGAAATCCGTCGATGATTGGGTCGAGAACCAATGCGGCGAAGCCGCCATGACGGATGCTAGTGGGATGGTCCCTTCGATCAAAAGTGATCGGGCAGGAGGACCATGGGTTGAACTTTGGGGCGACTGGCTCCAACGTGTATACGTCCCGTAGCACACGCTTCCACTCCCTCTTGGGAATGTGGGTTGCGTATATCATGATCACCGTCCGCACTTGTGGGGGAAAGCCCTTCTGTCCATTGTTGTTCCGCGGCTTGGGTTCCTCCTCGTCGTCGCTGTGCAGCCCCTTCTCTTTGTTTTTGGCTCTTAACTTGCCTGCCTGCTTGAACACCCAACAATCCCCGTTAGTGTGATTGGCTGGCCTTTCGGGGGTGCCACGTATCTGGCACAAGCGGTCGAGTATTCGGTCCAAACTGGACGGGCCCTGAGTATTCTCTTTGGATGGCTTTTTCCGCTGACCGGATTTATAGCGTCTGAATCCGGCATTGACTACCGTGTCTTCATTGTTGTCGCTGCTAACGCGGCGTTTTTGCTTATTCCGACGTGTCCTGCCACTTTTATCCTTGGTATCCGAATTACCAGGGTTCTTTGATAAGTTGTTACTGCGAGCTAGCTAGCTGTCTTATCCCGCGCAAAAGCGGGTCATGAGTGTCGTGAGGGCTGCCATAGATTTCGGCTTTTCCTGTCCCAGGTGCCGGGCAAGCCACTCGTCGTGGATGTTATGCTTGAAGGCTGCTAGGGCCTCTGCGTCCGGACAGTCGACTATCTGTTTTTTCTTTGTTAGGAACCGTGTCCAGAATTGCCTGGCCGATTCCTCTGGCTGCTGAATTATGTGGCTTAAGTCATCGGCATCCGGTGGTCGCACGTAAGTGCCTTGGAAGTTGTCGAGGAATGCGGCTTCCAGGTCCTCCCAAGAACCGATTGAGTCTGCTGGCAAGCTGTTAAGCCAATACCGGGCCGGTCCTTTAAGTTTGAGCGGGAGGTATTTGATGGCGTGTAGATCATCGCCGCGTGCCATGTGGATGTGAAGGAGATAATCCTCGATCCATACCGCCGGATCTGTTGTGCCATCATATGATTCGATGTTTACGGGTTTGAAACCCTCTGGGATTTTATGATCCATTACTTCATCCATGAAGCATAGCGGGTGTGCGGTGCCTCTGTACTGGGCTATATCACAACACAGCTCGGAAGAGCTATGTCTGTTGTGTTCGGCCCGGCCGGATTTGTTGTTTCCGGAGTGAAGATCATCGTCACGTGCCGTAGGGCGCCTGCGCAATCCGTAGATCGATCTTGTTTGTCTTGCCTTATCCTCCAATACGTCTCGCAGGTCTGGCGCATTTTCCCATGCCTTAGTTGAGCGGCATCGGGGCATGGCTTCTGTTGAGGGCCGAGAGGCCTCTCTGTCGCGGCCGCGAGGTGGCCGGTCTGCCATGTCGTGCGCTGGTAATGTAGGTTCTTCCTCCTCTGATCGGGGTAGCGGCCTGTGCTTCGGGTAACTCTTGCAGGGGCGTTCGAGTTCATACTCTTCGGCCGCAAGGTCTTCAGTCCATCTATCAGCTAGCAAATCTTGGTCAGCTCTAAGCTGTTGCTGCTTTTTCTTGAGGCTGCTTGCCGTGGCTAAAAGCCTGTGTTTGAAACGCTCTTGTTCGGCGGGGTTTGATGGTACGACGAATTCATCATCATCGAGGCTTGCCTCGTCTTCGGAGGGAGGCATATAGTTATCATCCTCGACCTCTTGGTCTGCCGCTCTCTCATGAGGGCTGGCTTCTCCATCTTCCTGTGCCGAATCTTGCTGGGGTGGGTGTTCTTTGGTGCTATCCGGGGTAGTATTATCTCCCGTGCCGGAATCACCATTTTTGCTTTGGCGGGATTTAGAGCGGCGCCGCTGACGCCGGCGCTTTGACTGTTTCTTGGAGGTGTCATCCCCCGCTGTTCCATCACCATCTCCATCTTTTGGAGTATCCACCATATATATGTCATATGACGAGGTGGCCTTCCAGCGCCCTATAGGTGCTGGTTCCTGTTCGTCTCCTACATCGTCGTCCATACCGTCGATGTCTTCGGAGCCGAAGTCAAGCATGTCGGTTAAATCGTCGACAGTGGCTACAAAGTGGGTGGTGGGTGGGCTTTGAACTTCTTCATCGTCCGTATCCCATCCTCGCTGACCGTAATCTGGCCAGGGCTCTCCTGATAAAGAGAGAGACTTGAGAGAATTCAGGATGTCGCCAAAAGGCGAGTGCTGAAAGATGTCCGCGGCGGTGAACTCCATTATCGGCGCCCAATCGGATTCAATTGGCAGGGGCGCGGGGGGTTCGGAGTCCGGGGAGGAGTCTAGATCCTCGGAGTCACGGATCATGCAGAGTACGGGGCTGGCGTTTGGCTCGATCACCTTTGAGATCGCAGCCCCCGAGGTGACGTCCAACCGCTCATCCTCGATTGGCGCAATAGGCTCCGAGTTAGGGGTCGGAACCGGTGCGTGTGCGGCCTCCGGGACACTGTTCGGAGGCAGAGCTAGATCATGCCCCACGAGATAGTGCGGCGCGCTTGGCCGTGGCTCGAACCCGTCGAAGATCAAGTCTCCGCGGATGTCAGCCGTGTAGTTTAAGCTTCCAAACCTGACTTGATGGCCAGGGGCGTAGCTTTCGATCTACTCCAGGTGGCCAAGCGAATTGGCCTGCAGTGCGAAGCCGCCGAAGACGAAGATCTGTCCGGGGAGAAAAGTCTCACCCAGGACCTCATCGTTGTTGATGATCAAGGGAGCCATCGGGCCTAAAGGCGACGACACAGAGGAAATCTCAATGAAAGCACCAATGTCGGTGTCAAAACTGGCGGATCTCGGGTAGGGGGTCCCGAACTGTGCGTCAAGGCCGGATGGTAACAGGAGACAAGGGACACGATGTTTTTACCCAGGTTCGGGCCCTCTCGATGGAGGTAATATCCTACTCCTGCTTGATTAATATTGATGATATGGGTAGTACAAGAGTAGATCTACCACGAGATCAAGGAGGCTAAACCCTAGAAGCTAGCCTATGGTATGATTGTTGTATATGGAGTTGATGTCCTACGGACTACAACCCTCCGGTTTATATAGACACCGGATAGGGTTAGGGTTACACAGAGTCGGTTACAATGGGAGGAGATCTTGAATATCCGCATCGCCAAGCTTGCCTTCCACGCCAAGGAAAGTCCCATCCGGACACGGGACGAAGTCTTCAATCTTGTATCTTCATAGTCCAGGAGTCCGGCTGAAGGTATAGTCCGGCTACCCGAACACCCCCTAATCCAGGACTCTCTCACCCGCTCCCTCGCCCATGCGCGCGGTGGCTCGCAGGACGAGGAGAAAAATTTACTACTCCCTACGTTTACTCCTCGTCCCTACTACCTTGGTTATAGAGATTATATCATATTGTTTGGAATATATATGTCCTTTAGTAGATTTCAATATGAACTACTAGTACATAATCCAAACACTGATGTATATAGACGTATTTTAGAGTGTAGATTCACTCATTTTGCTCCGTATGTAGCACTCTCCCTCACCCCTCGACCCTCGCCCACGTGGTGGACGTGCGGTAATTCATTCGGTCTCATATAGCCAGAACAATATATACCGCACTACCATTATTGCTCGACTTCTTGAAGAGGCGAAGAGCCAATCGCAAGGTCAATATTTTGGAGATGCCAAGTGCAAGGTTAGGAGAACAAGTAGTAGGTGCCGCGTCATTTATAAATAAAGTTTTTTTTCTTCAGTGGCACGTACGCAATATGATAGGTTCATATGGAGAGAAAAGGAGTACATAGTTAGGGTGGGCCAGCCTACACGGTTGCTTGCTGGGGTTGCTGTCTTCACACTCTCTTGCACAAAACGACTGTGGCCACATCTCTAACATCTCAGCGGATCACGTCCGCTTGGGGAAGGGGTGGATGCTTAGTGTAGATGCGGTGGCCGTCACCGACGGCGAAAACCCACTGTCGGCACGTCCCGATCAGGGGTCCCCGCCGTTCTCTCTCACAAAGCCGGTGAGGTTGCCTTCGTACCTTGATCACTGCCGCGACGTGGGCAGTTGCCGCCTCCCGCCGCCATCCTCAAGGTTGAGCTACGTCCCTCAGGTACAACTCCCTTTACAGCCACCACTGCTCCAGTTGCCCACATCACTCCCTGTGGATATTTCTCTACTTCTTTGCCCCGCACATACCTCTACTGGCTTCTACATACTGTATTTGTGATGAGTTTATGTCTCATCAACTAGTCCCAGTAATCTTATTCTAATCACGCTTGTTCAATTTCTTTGCCACAGGGATGCTCATCTCAATTTTGGTGAAACTGCACAAAATGATCCGATGGTCACAAGGTTGCAAACTTCATTTGTTAGGAAGCTCGAACGTTGCCAGCAAATTGAAGCCTGGTCAGGGTTCACGGTTCAAGGGCTAGGGACTGCATGGATCGATTTTTTTCTTTAGCTGCCTCTGTTCCTAAATAAGTGTCAACTTTAGTAGTAGTACAACTTTGTACTAAAGTTTGCACACAGTTGAGAAACTTATTTTGGAACGGAGGGAGTACATATTTGCGATGATCTGTCAGTCATTGAGATGCAATAGCATGCATGTTAGTCTCCTTTGTATTTGATGAAATGTTGCAACGGGCAACCTTGGACGCAAGATACATGTAGCAGAAGCTGGAAGCTTCATAGCATTGTACAAATTTATCTCGCTGATAAATTACAGTACGTACTATACTAGTACTTCCTCCATTTCTAAATATAATACTTTGTAGAGATTTCACCATGAACCACATGCGGATGTATATAGATGCATTTTAAGTGTAGATTCATTCATTTTGTTCCGTATGTAGTGGAATCTCTACAAAGACTTATATCTACTAGTAATAGCTAGCCCCCACTACTAGGAATTCTCTATCCTCTCCTTGAGCCACGTCATCAAAATTGATGTAGTCATTAGATGAAGTAAATCAGTCCATAATAGCCGTCTGATCTTGACATTGAGAGGCTCCGCACTAAGCCACATGAAAGCATGCAGAAATACCGCGCCACATGCATGTGAGTGGGTTTTAAATCACATCAACATGTCTGTATGCAAGCATGCACCGGTAGCATGCATGTAAATGAGCTTTTAAGTCCCATTAACATGTTAAAAAGAAAAATATAATCCCATTATGCAGTAGGAGTTCAGGAGTTGGCTGATCTTTTTTCCTTATGTGGGATGATCTAAATGATGATGGGAGTTTATTTAGTTTGGCTACCACATTTGTCATGCGGTTATAGAGTTTTTTTGTTCTATGAAGTCGATAATTTTGCGCAGAGAGATATACCGTTGTTCCCCGCCAATGCGCGGGACTCATCTAGTAATATTTAGGAACGGAGGGAGTACTATGTAAAGAGTTAGGTGTCGCACGGTGATAGTAGTGTGAGGTGGGCCATGTAATCACTGAGCCTGCATGTTTTCACTGCTCTTGCACCCCTCTGCTGTAAGAATGGATAAAATTGTAGTCTAGTAGTAGTATACCTCCTTTCGCCGGAAGCGTGGGACATCCAGCAGTCCAACCACCTCAGTAAAAAAGACCATTGAGCCGTGAAATCACATAGACCCAACAGTAAGTTGGACGGACGAAGCAACCATCACTCTTGCGTCAGCAAGAGGTCGCGTCCGCTCTGCCCAGGCATGAATGCGGCACCGATCCTTTGGAGCGGCGCTGACCGTTTCGGGCGGGAAGCGCGCGCGGGCGATGGAGGGGCTTTGGGTGGGCCAGGCTGGTCAGGAGCGGGCGTGGCAGCTGTCCGCATGTCCCTACCGGACACGCCCGGCAATGAGAGGATGCACCGACTCTTGTGGCTAAAATCGTACACTACACAACATCTCTCTATAGGAGTAGGTCGATCTGTCGCTCTCTCTAACACACACATGGTGTTAAACACACACACACACACACACACACACACACACACACACACACGCATGCACCTTGGTCCCGTTGCACCTTCTAACGTGACTTATTATACCTAGTAAGTATACGAGATACGGTGGCACACTGACTTAAGTCGAATATAAGTGGCCAAAATATGTGTGCATGTTATAATAAGGATTCACTTAAAATAGTATGTGAGTGAACAGAGGGATCAATTGGACAGTGTTTCCGAGCAGTAGCGAGATGTGTGAGGTAAGATACACCGCTGGCACTTTTAATTTTTCTTATTAATTTGTTTGTGTCACCCTCTGACTGGTGGGACCCAACTACTACGTGGAGAGAGGTAAGGTGACTAAGGCTGCATTATTTCTGCACCACTTTGGATAGTCTTACCACCAAAGCCACATGACACGATTATGATTGAAATCCCAATGACTCCCACACACACAAAAAAAACATGGCATGCTTGTCACACGAATGCAGGAATGTATAAAAGGTTATTTCCCTCTCGTTGAATATAATGGGAGGGTTGTGTAGCTGGTTAGCCTGTTCTCTCACTCTCTCGCCCTCTCCCGTTGGAGCCTCAGCGCTTGTAGTTGCTCTCTTCACACTCTCTCACCCTCTCCAGATCTAAACAAGACTTCATTGGCCTCTCTCTCCCCTCACTGCTGCTCAAAGAGCCGGCAGGATCTGTCCGCCGGGAAGGGAAGGAGGCTTAACACTGTCGCCGTCGGTGAGGGACTACCGGCGCAGCTGTTCACTTTCCACCCAACGGCGGTGCGGGAGGACCTCCGACCCCTTCTTCTTCGCCTCCGTCCCGTCGCCCACTGAACCACGCCCCAAGAACCTTGAGGTATAATTTACTTACTCCACATGCATTGCTCTAGCTGCATGTATACCATGAATCTAGGACGTGGTTCAAAGAGGAAAGGAGTGGGGGAAAGTAGTGGGAAAAGTTGTATATAGCATGAATCTAGGACGTGGTTAAAAGAGGAAATGAAGGGGGAAAGTTGTATAGCATTAATCTAGGACGTGGTTCAAAGAGGAAAGGAATGGGGGAAAGTAGTGGGGAAAGTTGTATCACATAAATCTAGGACGTGGTTCAAAGAGGAAAGGAAGGGGTGAAAGTACTAGTTCAAAAAGGAAAGGAAGGGACGAGGCTATAGAGTTTGAGCAGGACTAGATTTGCTGCGCTCACATAGGGAAAGGCATCTAAAGATAACAAAACTGGGACCAACACAAATATGCTCCTTGGTTGCTTGTTCTTTGTTGCAACAGACTGTGCATGACCACAGTACATCGGTAGATGCACATGGTGCTGGTGCGTCCACTGTCCCGTGCAACTCATTAGCTGTTGTTAATCTAAGGCCCTGTTTGGTTAAAAACTCCCTAGTCCCTACCTGCTGGGTGTCAGGGACTAAACATGGACTAGAGGTTATTAAATGACATGCTAAAATACCATGTTACCCCTAGTAATGAACTAATAGAGACAAGGTGCGATGCGTGGCAGGGGCAACTGTTGGAAAAAGTCCCAAAAAGACTCCCTTGGGGTCTTCTTTCTTTAGTCCCAAATGCCCACTTTTAGTCCCTAAAAGTTCCTCCTCTTTGGTTTAGATGGGACTGACACGGAGTTTTTTTAGTCCCTACACCAAAATGTCCTTGTAAACAAACACCCTCTAATAATGCCGCTGGAAAATTGATGCAATGCCACAGTTAAAAGCAAATTACATGTTTAATGAATTTTATTGTTAATATAATCTCTATGTTAATATTAATCAATGCCACTGTTTGAGAAATGCTACTGTCTTGCTTTCTTTCCCATTTAGATAAGGTAGATGCTTATTTTTGTTGGCTTCTGTGTCATCCACCGTTATTGACCACTAATTGTTTCCTTTGCACCTCTGTGTAAACAGGGTTATCTGCTTCACCTCGTTTCCATTGTGACCTTTTGTTACACTGCACAAAACACTTTTGTTTTAAGAGTGTTTTGTGCAGTTCAACCAAAATGTCACACCGACAACGTTGCTTGATTGCTTGATCTTAGTGGAACTGCACAAGAGGAGATCTTACTTCCTATCCATTAAGGCGAATTTGGTTCAGATCTTCTTCTTGTGAGTTGTTTGAATTCCGCATCATGAGAGGTCAGTACTAGCCTTCTTTCACATGATTATGCAGTGTGCATTCATATGTTGTGCTACTTGTACGATAATGTTGCTTGATTTTAGTGAACTGCACAAATGAAGACAAGACTTCCAATCTGTATGTGCACCGTAATATCCCATTGAGGTAAGATAAGGATATTTCACAACGTCTGGCCTATATTTTGCCACTTTCATCAGAAAATTAAGTTTAGTACTATACTTGTGCTCCCTAATTGACATGCCAAATCTTACATTGAAGGCGAAGCTTGTTTGTTATTGAACCAAGTGATGAAGGGGAAGAAAAACAAAAATCAACTCCCGGTGCTATCATGAAAAAGTGGTATTGTCCTTGAGAAGTGCTTCATTTGTGCTGTTTTAAATAATTCCTTTCCTTTTTTGAGCAAACAGTGATGCTAGCACTTAGTAGTCCTCTTGTCTTTGCACAACAGGATCATCTTCCTCTGAAGAAGAATATGGAGTACGTGAAGTGACTAGTTCCGATTATGCCAGAATGAAGAAGCCCTGTCTATCTTATCATCAGAAGGAGCAGTTGAAGGATTGTTACATTACTCCCCACAAGACCAAACTAACTTCAGCTCAGAAGGACTGACAAAATCTCCATTTTTTTGTTGTGATGCACGAGTACAATGTTGTTCTAGGATTCTTTCTGGTGAGTTCCATTTTTCTAAAATTGTGCTCTACATGGACCATGTATGTGCCTGTTGAAACTGTCAATTTATAGTACAGTTTGCTCTATACTAATCACTTTTTTGTATTTGTGCAAACAGGGGTGCTCAGCTTGATTTCAATGGGAACTGCACAAAATGTTCATGAATACATCGAATCATTCATTTCCACCACAAGAAAGGAGGTGCCGATAAGTTCAAGGCGTTGCAACATATAAGGGCGAAATCATACAAGCTACGCGCGAATTTGGTTGATTTTGGTGGAACTGCACAAAAAGAATAGCTGGTTTATTTAGCACGAGGTGCCATGTCAATGTCCGAACTGATGGCAAACCCTGCTAATTCCACAATCGTAGGCATTTGATATTTTGGAATGGGACAATCTTGTCAAATTTTGCTCATTGATTTTAGCAAGACATGCGTTTGATATTTTCGAATGGGACGCCCTTGCTGTCAGCAGTGTCGATCAATTTTTTCTTTATTATTTAGTTGTGAAGTAAATATTGCCTCTGACATGTGAGTCGTTGAGATGCATAATCATCGATTGTTTTGAATGTTCTCTATGAATTGCCAGGCCTGTGTGTTTTATTGCAATGTACAAAAACGCTAGAAACCTGCTCAAACTCTTTGTACTCCTTCTATTCCTTTTTACTTCGCACATTCTGAAAGTGCATACTTTTTGTATAAGATTGGTCAAAGTAGAGATACTTTGACTGTAGACAAAACTTGTATGCAGACTAGAAAGGACCGGAGGGAGTACATGTGAAACTGCTGCAAACAAGGTGATCACCCTGGGAATAATGCTAGTACATATTGTTTTGCATGTTCATCCAGTGCCAGTGATACTGGAATTCGAACTAATCGAAATAAATTCATTCATACACGGTCGGATTTCATATAAACATGCCAGATTTCATTACATTTCATACGTTCTTCAACTAAAAAGGGCTGCGCTGGAGGTATAATTAATTAACCGAAGCTACCCACCTGTGTCCCGCTGAGCCGAATAGAAGCTTCAGTGACTTAACTGCAGGTGCAGTTGCGTAACTGACATGTGGTCTGTTGGGCCCACGTGTCAGTTAGCCAACTGCACCAGCAGTTAAGTAGAAGCAGCGTTACTCTCCAGCAGAACTCCCCGACTCCACGTCACCACCAAGAAGCTAACCGGCCATCAATGGTCAACCTGCCTAGCTTGGCTTCAACAGGAGGGTAGCAGCGGTGGCCTTACTTGGACCCGAGCAGCGGCGACCTACTGTGTTCTACTCTTCCTCGTTTTCTGTGTGGTGCGGCCTCGTTGGCAGCGGGACGGGGCCTCGGCGGAGCCGGCGATGTCCTCTGTCTCGTTGCCGGCTGGCGGCGCCTCAGCGGACCAGTGGAAATACTCCCCCGCGTTGCCGGCAGGGTGGGGCCTTGGCTGAGCCGGCGATGTCCTCTAGATCGTTGTTGGTGGGGCGGGGCCTCGGCGGAGCCAGCGGTGTCCTCTGCCTCATTGTTGGCACCGCAGGGCCTTGGCGGAGCAGGGCCTCGTCGACGCCAGCGGAGGGGGGACTCGTCGGAGCCGACATTGTCCTCTGCCTTGTCCTCGGTCTCGCCAAACAGCGCCTCGCCCGCTTCATCGCCCTCTTTGCTAGCCTCTTTGTAGGCGGCCGCAGCCTCCGCCACCCGCATGCGCTCCCGCCAGCGCTCGAGGCGGCCCTTGCGGGCAGAGCGGTACGAGTCGAGCAGCGCCTCCTGCTCCGCCCGCTCCACGGCGATCTGCTCCTCCGCCTGTAGATGCTCCTAGAGGAGATGGTGGTTGTAAGCGGCGTCGGCCTGCGCCTCCCGGAACTGCTCCTGATGCATCTGCCTCACACTGTCCATATATTGGGCGCGGGCCTTGTCGATGGTCATGGTGCAATGCACCAGCGAGGATGGCGCGGAGGAGGGGGTTGGCGCCGGATCGTTGACTACCATGTTCTCCATTGGGACGTCATCGTCCTTCGGCTGCCTGCCGGCCAGCCGGTCGGCAGTAATGGCTGCCATCTCCTTGTGGTACATCATCCGCCCGTCTCGAAGAGCGCTGGAGCGCGAGGAGGCCATGGTGGGCAGTAGTGGTGTGGACAGGAGAAAGGGAACGGATGCGGATGACTGCGGCTATGGCCGGCGCAGCAGTTTATATAGCAATGGTGGGCGGGCGGAGGGACGAACGTGTGGCGCCGGAGTAGCCGCCTCGGCAACTGTGTATCATTAATGTGGGCGGAAGATGGACGGACGGACGGCACTTGTGTCGTTTGAAGGCGGAGCAATCGCCTGCACCGGGAAGCGGGGCGGGCGGCGCTGACTGTTTCGGGCGGAAAGCGCGCGGGGGCGAGGAGATGACTTTACTTGGAGAGGATGACAATGGGGACCCACCAGGTCCATAGCCTCACGTACGCAAGTGCCTCCTTATTATATATATATATGTGTATAAAACTATACTCCCTCCATCTAGGTGAATAAGTCGTATTAGAAGGTGCATCACGACCTAGGTGCAAGCAGATTGGTGGAAAAGAAGAATATTTCTCTCTTCTAAACACAACATTTAATCACAGCAGTTAAGAGGATGCCTTATTAGCTACCCATGCAGGCCATCGTAATTCATAGCATGCAAAGCGCTTTTATTTCTTGCCTAATAACCGCATGGACGTGCTGCATGCATTGGTCCTTGCCCGAGCAAAAAAAGGGAGGAAAGGGGTTTCCACAGGAGACAACGAGGCAGAGGTGGAAGCGCTCGCTGGAGTTATTTATTTTGCTTCCCCCTGGTTTCCTGACATCACGGTCCCACACCATTGTCAAGCTATGTAGTAGTAGTCAATAAACGAGAGAATTGCACAAGAAGCGGCCGACAGCTGGGACCAAGCAGCTCGAGCAATATTTGTGTTTTTGAGGTGTGAGCACTACAGAGTTTTTCGATGTTTAGCCCAGATATTAATTTTTCTCCTCTAAACAACAACGAAAACATCGCTGCAGGTATTAACTGGGCAGGCTGTGGCCCGTCTAGCCCAGGCCAGATATCCAGCCCAGATATTAATTATTTTCAAGCTGAAAATGGCTAGCCTAGTTATACTTTTTTTAGGAATACCCAGGCAAGGTCAAGTTGTTGTTCTCCGCCCCGCTAGGTTGCAAATCTTTCCTAGGAGGGATGCATTAGGCTTAACAAGAAAATGGGCTTTAAGAAATAATATATGGGATGTAATTATAAAAACTGGGCAGTAACTATAAAAAATGCACCAAACACGTGATTACTTTATAAAATATTATTTTTGGATATTGAAAATTTTAATTTCATTAATTGTTGCGAGCGCAATGTTTCGTTGGATTTTTACGTAATATAAAATTATATTGAAATTGTATTTAATCTGACTAGAAATTTCGGGATAAAAATATTTCTGATCCCATCAAAATGTGGGAAATTTTATTGAATTCTGTTTTGAACGGTTGGTTGAAATGGGCTGTACTTTTAACAAACTGTAAATGGGCTGTAGTAAATTCCATTAGAATTCAAAAAAGGGCTACACATTCTTACAAATCTCAAATGGGCTATAAGTTCTCTGCCACACACTTCTGGCCTTACTAAGTTGACGCGTCCCCTAAAAAAACAGAGTTGACACATATGCAAGGCTTTGTCAACTTATAGTCAACACACGGTTCTAGCAGCAGTGGCCGTTGGATGTCCATCCAACGGATGCCGTGCTTCTTCATCAATCTCGGATATTCTAGCTTCACCCTGCCAAAAAATGATTCCTCCCCCTGACATCTGGGGCTCACCGTTTTGGAAGCTGACCTGTGGGCCTACTAAGTTGACGTACCAAGGGCTTTGTCAACTTCGTCAATATAAACGATTCTAGCTGCAGTGACCGTACGATGTCCATCCAACGACCGTAGTGCTTCTTCAACCTCTGGTCTTCTTGCTCTAGCCGCCCAAAGCAGCGCCGGTCGTGCCGCCTGCTCCTGCCTCCCTTGGCCGACTGTGCTGCCGTGGAGGCCTCACCGCCCCCTACTATTCCCACCGCTGGCCAGGCCCTACGGCGACGGCAGCCTCACACCGCAGCCGAACGAGTGAACCCTCATACTCCTCTCTGCATGGGCATCCACTGCCGCGTCTTCACCGGCTCCGCGTCGTCCCCTTCCTAGGCCTCGCCGTTGTCCACCGCCCTGGTGCTCTCGGTGCGGCGTCGTCAACATGGAAGGAACGACTTCCATCGGACGTGGACTGTACATGGAGAGGCTAACAGCTGGGTCCATGGCGGCAGCAAGGAAGTGCCTCCTTATTAGGCGGAAAATAATGATTCCCCCACCTGACAGCAGGGACCCACCGGACGGGCCACTAGTATTTTGCGAAAAAAATAGTTTCCCCCTGATTGCTGGGACCCACCGGATGGGCCACCGTATTTGGCAAAAAAACGTTACCCCCACTGTCAGCTCGGACCCACTGGAAGTGCCTCCTTATTAAGCACAAAAAAATGAATACTCCCCCAGCTAGCTGGGACCCACCTCGCTGGGAGGCTGACTTGTGGGCCTACTAAGTTGACGGGGATGAAGGGCTTTGTCAACTTAGTCAATATGAACGATTCTAGCTCCAGTGACCGTACGATATCCATCCAACGGCCGTAGTGCTTCTTCAACCTCTGGTCTTCTTGCTCCAGCCACCCAAAGCGGCGCCGGTCATGCCGCATGCTCCTGCCTCCCGTGGCCGGCTGTGCTGCCACAGAGGCCTCACTGCCACCTACTATTCCCACCGCTGGTCAGGCCCTGCGGTGACGGCAGCCTCACACCGCAGCCGAACCAGTGAACCCTCGTAGTCCTCTCTGCGTGGGCTTCCACTGCCACGCCATCCCCTTCCTAGGCCTCGCCATCGTCCACCGCTGTGGTGCTCTCCGCGCGGCGTGGTCAACGTGGTCAAGGAACGACTTCCATCGGAAGAGTATTGTATGTGGAGAGGCTGACAGCTAGGTCCACGACCACAGCACAGTTTTTTTGTGATTTGCCAAGTAAGTCGCTTTGTCAGGCCTGTTGGGCTGCAAATCTTTCAAGACGAGGAGAGTTTTCATTCGGCTGGCCGAGAAAATGGCTCATCAGTAATGAGATATGGGATGTACATTTTTAAAACACATCAAACCGGCAATTAGTTTCAAATATATTTTTTTCATTTCAAGATTTTAAATTACATTAATTTTTATGCGTGGAGAATTTGTTGGATTTTATATTGATATACTTTATTTTTAAAATCAGTTTGAATGTGAGTCGAAATTTCGAGATTAAAAACAGTTCGGACCGCACCGAAATATGCCAAATTTCGTATAATTTTTTAACCGTGGCCACAATATGGGCTATAATGCTAACAAAAAGAATATGGGCTCCAAAAAAACCTTAAGAATTAGCAAATGGGTTGTAAATTATTAGAAATAATGGCAGATGGGTTGTATGCTATTTTCCACAGATTTGAGGCTTTCCTAAAAAAAGGTTGACGCACAAGCACTGACTGTTGGATGTCCATCCAACGGCCATCGTGCTTCTTCAATCTCTGCTCTTCCTGCTCCAGCCGCTCAAACAAGCGCCGGCGGCACTGCCTGCTCCCTCCTCCTCGCGGCGGGCCGTGCTGCCGCGTAGGCCTCACCGCCCAACCGTACTCCCATCGCTGGCCTAGCCATCCCTCTACTCACCCACACCTGCTGTTATTCTCCGGCGACGGCAGACGAACCAGTAAACCCTCGTACAGTCATACTCACCTCCGCGTGGGAAACAACTGCCGAGTCTTCCCTGCCTCCGTGTCGTCGCCTTCCTAGGCCTCGCCGTCGTCCACCGCCCTGGTGCTCTTGGCGCAGCGTGGTCAACATGGTCAAGGAATGACTTCGATCGGACGTGGACTGTACATGCAGAGGCTGACAGCTGGGTCCACGGCCGCAGCAAGGAAGTGCCTCCTTATTACGCGGAAAATAATGATTCCTCCACCTGACAGCTGGGACCCACCGGACGGGCCACTGTATTTCATGAAAAAAACATTTCCCCTTGACTGCTGGGATCCACCAGCTACATCTTCGCATGCAAGGAAGTGTGTCTGGGCAAAAAAAACGATTCGCCCCCTGAGTGCTGGGACCCACCAGCTACATCTTCGCAGGCAAGGAAGTGCCTGACAGTCGGGACCCACCTGGTCGAAGCGTACGTAGCGTTGTCATTCTGGCCGCGAACGTGTACGTACATACTGGTCGTAGTAGAGGCACGCACGTGTCATAGTAGAGGCGCGCATGTAGCATGTATACGTACATACAGCGACCAGGGTGCAAGAAAGAAAATACGGCCACGTATGTGTACATATGGGCAGGGTCTCGGATGCCTAGTCGTGCATACGTACGGCCAGGGCTCGTGTACATGGCTGGGTCGGAACGGAGAAACAACATCGTCGTCGTGTTCATGGGGAGGCAACAGAATGTGTCATGTTCATGGGGAGGCAACGGAATGCTCATGTTCATCGGGAGGGCTTGGACGGAACATGCGATGGAAACGAGGGCTGGCATACCACAGAACGAAGGAAACGTCCTTGTGTTCGATCGGCCACGTTCGAAATGGGGTCCTGTTCATCGGGAGGGGTCTGGCATACTGCAAAATGGAGGAAACGGACCTCCTATGGTCGAAACGGGGGTCCTGTTGATCGGGAGGGGTCTGGCGTACCGCAAAACGGAGGAAACAGACCTCCTACGGTCGAAATGGGGGTCCTGTTGATCGGGAGGGGTGTGGCGTACCGCAAAATGGACGAAATGGACTTGTGTTGGAGCGCCTCCAGCCTCCACGAGCTACTATTTGTCCACCGTCGACCTCCTCCAGCCTCCACCTGCGACTGTTCATCCACGGGCTCCTGTTCATCCAGCCTCCACCGCGCGCTACTCCACCGGCTACTGTTCAACCAGCCCTCCCCACAGGCTCCTGTTCAACCACCCCTCCACGGGCTATTGTTCATCCTGCCCTCCACCATCTACTGTTCATCCTGCCCTCCACGGGGTGGTCCTGTTCATCCAGCCCTCCACGGGGTCCTGTTCATCCAGCCCCAACCGGCTCGATCGATCGGGGTCCTGTTCATCCAGAGGCAACACCACGGTGTCCTGTTCATCCACCCCCACCGGGAACTGTTCATCCAACCCCCCCTCCCCCCGTAACGCTCACTATTCACCCATAGGCAGCATCGATCGGCTTCAGTTAGTAGCAGTAGCGAAGGAATCGCTCGATCAGGTTCAGTTAACAGCCATCGATCGATCGCTCGGGTTCAGTAACGTGTAGCCTGCAGTGCAATCGCTCGGGTTCAGTTAGAGCCCAACGCCTCGCTCGGGTTCAGTTAGAGCCAACGCCTCGCACACACACACGTACGTGTACGAGAGAAACGTGCATCGCTCGGCCCCTGACCTCCCACCGTAACCGGGAACTCCCCGAAATTTTCATCCCCTCGCTTCTACCATGGTTTTTTCCATCATGGACGGCCCAAAGAATGTCATGCAGCTGCGTCTCCGGATCGCCCAGGACGAAAATCCTATTTTCTATCATGATTTTTTGTCACAGAAGTAGGAGCCCACCACATCTATGATGATACCAGGTTTTGTCACAATTATCGTCATAGAAGTATCATATGTATGACAGAAAAAAATTTCGTTCAGCCCAAAATGTAACTGATGTGTCTTTTTTTTGTAGTGCACACGTCAGCGAAAGGAGTGGGACATGAACAGCGTGGTAGAGCCCAGCGTAAAAAAATAGTGTGGTAGAGCGTCTCCACTTCTTCCACTTCTGGGTCGGAGACCACACGTAGTAGTACTTAGTGGTATGAACGATACAAAGTGCGACCTGGAGACAAAGACACGTCTAGTTGGGAGGTCTTGGGGCATACACGTAAACAAATATAAAAGTTAATATGTGCCTCCAACTAATATAGTAGTAGTAGAGTACTTAGGCACGTACTCCATAACATCACTGTGCATTGCACGTACAACATTTGGTGGTAGTACGTAGTAAGAGACAAATTCCGCCCAAGAGTTCCCTTCTCGACCTACTTTTGGGTGTTTGGTAGAGTGTATGGAGGGTGCATGAGTCCACACTAGTTTAGCACAAATACACTAGAAGCATGCATGAAGAGATCATGCATGAAGAGGGGTGTTGAGTTGAGCATGCATGAAGAGGGAGCAACTATGCTGAGACGAGAACGCAACCAAACACACCCTATATGCCACGCATGTTCATACCATTTGTGCCTTTCTACTTCACTTACTGCGCTACATTACTCAGGTTCGTACGTCCACTCCTAGATACATGTTCGTCTCGTAGTTCCAGTCCCACCTGTTCTTCATATAGATGGAACGATCCTTGCATAACACGTGCACCTTGATGCTAGATGTCTCGCGTGTTGGCAAAAGGATGAACAAAGCTTACATAAAAAAATAGAGTGGAAGAACATAGATTCCGGACGACCGAGAAGGAGTAAGGAACCTCGTGGTGGAGCGTCTGCACTCATAATATTTAATATTATTCAACGATATAAAATTAACCAGTCATCTCCACAGTGGACTGGAAGAGTACGAAACACGGTAGCCCAGTGTAGTATCATACTAGTACATGGCTATCCCAGCAATCACCATATTTCTTGGCTTCCGTGCGACACCTATCTCTAGTAATCCAGCAACATGTATCGCTTCTCCCTCCTCGTCTCTATCAAAGTGCGGCGGGCTGGCATTTCTGCCGTCTATTGAGGCCGGTTAACTATCACATGTTAGCGACATGCCAAGAGCATTCTAAAAAAATTCCTTTCACGTTCCTTTCTCAAAAAGAAAAAATCCTTTCACGTACGAATTTGCCTGTATGCTTTGAGCAACTTGCATGACCTATACTGCTCATGTTTGATACTCTAACTTAGCTAGAGGTTAGACTAACTCATGACTAACCCTGAACTAACTGTAGCCAAAGAGATGTTTGGGTGATAGGGTTAGATTGACAATAAATGCACTTCATGGAGAGAGAAAAGTGATTTTTCAGTGGTCCCAATGAGAACTATCTCCAGTTAGCACCTCTTGGGTGGGATAGTTTTTTTTGGTGCGTTCGGTGCAACTTGCTCCAATTTAAACCCTCATGCTTGGATAGTTTAGGGCTATTTGAGCCCCAACTAGCTCAAACTAACTCTAACCCATGGATCCAAACAGGGCCTATGGCCAGTCTCGACGCGGAGCAGTTGCGTGCACCGGGAAGCGGCGCTCTCTCGACCGTCGCGCCACTTCAAAGCCGGCGCTAGTGAGAGGTCGCCTCCACTCTGGCCGGGCATTAAGGGCATCTACAATGCAGGCGCTAACGCCAGGCGCCAGGGTCAGGATCCCGGCCGTTTCCTCGTAATCCCGTCCAAATCCTAAAATTTGGTTAGCATCGATGCCATAAGAGTCGTCCGGCGCTAAACGAGCTGCCCGTTCTATTTTTTATGCGTAGCGCCCATACGCTGGCTCTCACCGTTGCATGCCTGGACTCCAAGCCGAGGCGCTAGGAGAAAAATCCTTTTTTATTCCTAATCAAGCGCCTGATTAGGCGCCTTGCGATGGAGATGCCCTAATGCGGCACTGACGCTCTAGGGCAACGCTGGCCGTTTCACACGGGAAGCGCGCGCTGGCAAGGGAGTATAGGTTTTGAACCGTTTCAGGTGTAGTACTGGTAGTTTGCAAAACTACTAAATTATTGCACTCAGTTTCCTAAGAAATTGTGGTAAAAAACGTTACTCCACAGCCCGCTTCCCTTCTCCTTCCTCTTCCACCGCCCGCGCACGTCCGCGGGAAGCGACCGGTCAACCCTTATATAGGAGTGCTAGCACAAAAAGATGCATTCATGAGCACTAAAATTTCCATATTAAAGCGCCGCTCCGGCGGGAGTATGGCGTATGTTGTTACCTTCGGCCGGCCCATGGCTATCGGGCGACGGCGACCAGAGAAGAGGTGGCAGGAGGAGAATGAATGCAACTACTGTTTGGGTTCGCCTTCCGGCTTAAATAAATGCGCAGCATCACGTGTACCCGCGGGTGCACAAATTGTAACATACGTGTCTGCTTAAGTGGGCGTCACATAACTGGTGTGTGAGAGAGAGATTCTGAGAGACAGAGTGCGTGTTTTCGACTCTACTCTTCGGACATATACTCAACCTTTTGCATTGGGATATAAGTATAATGGTATTTACTTTAGCTAGTGATTTACGTGGCCATGTTAACGTGGTTGTGTCAAAAAATGTCACTTCCTGCTCGTGATTTGCGTTATATAATTACAAGCAAGATTCTCGTGCATTGCACGAAACATCAATATGCATTTTTTTACAGAACACCTGTTGTGATTGACCCATGCTGGAGTAATCCCATGTGTAAAAACTAATGATATCTCAAAAAATTTATCGGAAAACTGGTATCTCGAGAATGTCATCGAAAAAATGAAAGATGAGAGATAAGGCAAGGAGGAGTAGAGCGTGGTGGTGACTGGTGGTCGGAATGGGCGGAGGCATGAGGATGGATGGCGCCGGTAGGTGGCAGCGGCCACCATGCGTGCTAGATTGTTCCAGAGACTTAGTCCTTTTTAATTGCTGAGCAATGAGGTTGCGGGAGATAATGATGTGGAGAGAGGTGTCGGTATCTTTTGTAAAATTATCATAGTTTGCTTTCTATCCTCAGATATAGATCATACGGTCTGTATTACAAGATGGCAGGCACACCATCACCATGACTCGTTTTTTATAAGGGTACAGATGATAAGTTTGCTGACTACTAAAGTAAAGTGGAATTTGTCCATGTTATGAAAGTAAATAAAGGTGATTGTTTATGATACGGGTAAGGTTGGATGAAGGGTGGTAGAAACAAATGCTCCGCCTAGAGCATGTGTGTGTGAGATGGAGTCTTCGTGTGTGTGGGTGTGTGTGTGTGTGTGAGAGAGAGAGAGAGGAGAGAGAGAGATGGGGTCTTAGTTTGTGTGTGTGTGAGAGAGGGAGAGAGATGGAGTCTTAGTGTGTGTGGGGGCGTGCGTGCTTGCTTGTGTGTGTGTGTGTGTGTTTGTGTGTGTTTGAGAGAGAGAGATGGAGTCTTAGTGTGTGTGTGTGTGTGTTGGGGTGTGTGTGTGTGTCGCGGGGTCCTCTGTGGCGGATGTAATTTAAGTGTGCATGACTTTCATCATAGAGAGGTGATGCGTATGGCAGAGGCCACCAACGATGGGGTGCGAGAGAGAAAATGCCTGTAGAGAGGGAAGAGAGGGTGTGTGCGCGTGAGAGGAGTCGACTTCGAGAGAACGTGTTTGTTCGAGAGACACCGAGGAAGACTACTATATATCGAAGGTGCATGTAGGTGGGAATTAAACTAAGGGATGGTCTTATTGGTTTCGGGGATATAGGGGAAGAGTGAGAGGCGGGGGGTAGCTAGAAGGAGATTGTTAAGTGTGAGTGTGTGTTTTACCCATCCAGGCGGAAGTTATGTGCACAAAAGAGGAGAACGATTCGATGTGGTGTTAGGATTGAGGGTAATTAACTACGTATGGAGACATAGAGACCTTGAACGTGCATGTGTGAGAGGTATACATGTATATGTGGGATGTGTGTGTGTGTGCGCGCGCGCATGATCGAGATAAAAGAAAGAAGACATAAGTCATAAGATCAACGACATGGGAGATACGGATCGGTATGACAATATGCATGCATGTGAGAATGCATGGAAGAAGTCCCGACAATTGAGCATGTGTTTTTGTCTTTAAGAGATAGTGGCGTGGGCTGGAGCATGCATCTATGGCGAGCAGAGGGAGTGAGGCGCAACGATTGTGCAAAAGAGACCAACCTATAAATGCATATGTATGGAGAGACATATATAGTGTGGGTGATAGGAAGCAAGACTCTGTGCGAGAAAGAAATGTTGACGGAGAAACTGCAGATAGATACAGAGATGGAGATGCTAGCTAGAGGGACATCCGCTAGTTTGGGTGTTGGAGATGACCATCGGGTGGTCCAAAGGGTGAAGTTATATATGTGTGTGAGAGGGCACTTGACTGCATGTAGAGAGAAACATATGTAGTGTGCGTGATAGGAATCAAGAGTGAGGGCGAGAAAGAAGGTTGATGGAGAAACATATAAATAGAAAGATAAAGATGCTAGCAAGATATGTGTGGGTGTGAGAGAGATAGAGAGAGGGTGCGTGTGAGTCACATACAAACAGATATCAGAGAGAAATGAGATCCAGAGAGACGGAGTTTTGTGTCTGCAAGAGAGAAAGATATTTCACAACGAGAGTGATAGCTAGAGAGACATACGAGGGAAGGCAAGATATCTCTAGGGACAGAGGGTGTGTGTGAGCGACATACAAGAGAACAATGGAGAAATATGAGACCCTGGGAGACATAGTCTGTGTTTGTGTGTGAGAAAGAGATATTGAAGAGGAAGAGTCATAGGTTCTCATATCTAAGGAGCGAAAGACATCTCTGTATGAGGGGTGTGTGAGTGGCACACATGGGAATAGTAGAGAGAAATGAGACCCCGGGAGACAAAGTTTTGTGTTTGTGTGAGAGAAAGAGATTCTGCATGGAGAATCATAGTTAGAGACACATAGCAGGGAGCGAGATATACTTAGAGAGAGATAGAGTGATGAAGGTATAGGGAGAGAGTACCGTCAGCGTGTTACGAAGATAAAAGATCATTGTCGACATACAGGTAGCACGAGAGATACCTGAGAGACGATGAACGCGTATAGGTCCAGAGAGATAGTCCTATATAAGCATGAGTGATAGCTATATGAGACAAATATCTGGATTAAAGGGGATTCAAATATTTAAACTGGAGATCACGACATCGATAATATCATAATGCAAATTGGTGTATCAAACATGCATATTCATTTGAATTTGGACACACATGTAATGTTATATAGTTTATTAATATTGGTGATCCATAGATTCTTCAATTACAAACAATGCATGGTTTATACGCAATTAATGTCTAAATGGGATTACACTATATGTTGCGTGTATGAAACACATTATACATGTTTGAGAAGTAAAAAAACCCACATGAAACACACATTAATTGGAGACAGTTAGCGAGGAATGCATACATTGGATTTCAACATAAAGTGGTTTCAAATATTTGAAAATCCAAATTGATGGATACAACCTTATGAATCTGAGATCATGCCATTTGTAAACCATATTTATGTATAAATGGTGTTGTGCTTTTGAAAGTATATATAAAAAATGATGTATATAGAATGTAATTCCAATTGAAAATGGATCCCGCCCGGAAAAAAATAGAATACAAACGGGATTCGAATTGAGTTGGCATGGTAAACGTGCACTCTGCAAAATTTGAACGAAGCAGGGAAAGTCGCAGTAGCCGCCCGAAACCAAAATCTACGAGATGGAAATCACTACTGCCTATCCCTGCCACGCAAAGCCTATATGCTGGATTTCTATAGGTTTCGATAGGGGTAGGTTTGTAATTTGACCCAAACGTGACGTAACCGCCTCTCACCCAGATTCATACACGGTGGGTGCCAAAACACAGTGTGTCCTCGGCCGAAATCAACTCCCTCCCCGATTCATATTCATACACGGTGGGCGCCAAAAACAAACTCTTGTCGGCAAATATTCGGTGTATGCGAGATTACCGTCTTATCCCCAACCGACTAGTGTTGCTGTGTTGTAGTAGAAATTTGAAACGGGGGCTAAGTTTGTAAATTTCCTTGCATTTGAGACAAGCGCGCCCTGAATACATGGTTCCCCCTTCCTCTCTACCTCCCTTTTCCCCATTCGTACTCCGTGGGCGCCAAAACACCCTCTCCACCCAACCCTCCTCCGTCCGCCGCTGTCCGCCGCCCCATCCACCGCCGTCCTCCTCCACCATGCCGGAGCTGATACCCCGACGCCGTCGTCCATTACAAGAGATCGACCTCTCTCATCCACGGCTTCGGACCGGGATCCTTGCATCCCGTCCTCTCGCTTCATCCCCGCCGTCGTCCACCTTGCCGGCGCCGCTCCTACGACCGTCTCGTCCACTGCGCCCCGCCGCCATCGTCTACCCTCCTAGATCTGCTTCCACGCCGCCGACAGCCATCGCTACCGCAGCACCGTCAAATTCTCAGCAGATGCGTACACGGCGCCGCACCAGAGGCGGTACTCTTTCGTATCTGCTCAACTTATTTATCGCAGCAAGAAAATAGATCGCCACTGCTTTACTCTGATTTCTTGTCTTGGTTGTGAAGTTGCCTTTGTCTGGTTTGCACCTTTAGATCCGCCATGGCATGCTCAACACCATACTCGCAATGCTTATGGTTTTCCCCTTTTATATTCCACACTAGTTAAATCATAGTAGACTAAATTTCAAGATTGGGTCAGTCGATTTTTCAGAGCTCGCCGGAGTTCGCCGGTGCGATCGAAGGGGCTCGGGTGGGGACGGTGGTTGTGGGGGGTGGTGGTGGGGCGTCATCGAATGAAGAAAACTCGACGTGGGTGGGGGCGGGGGTGGGGTGGCGGAGGAACACTGGCGGTGGGGCCGGTGGCTCGGCCGGCGGCCCATGCGGTGTTCTATATGGGAAGCATAGTGTGTTCCTTGTCAGGAAGGGGAGCAGGGGCATCTACAGTCAACAGCTGATAGAGCTGGCCTGTACATGATCGATAGGCTTTCAATTACTAGCGGCAATACAACACCATAATTTCCAGCCAGTTCCACTTTCCCGATTTATATATCCTGGTTATGGTGTACCCCTGTTATGTACACTATGGGGCTGTTTGGTTTGTGACTACCTTTGCCAAAGATTGCCACACATAAGGTTAGGCAAGTTTGACCAACTTAGGTGAGTGTTTGGTTCAAGCCACATCTTAGGCAAGCCACACTTCGACCCCACATGGCATACACACAAAAAGTGTGGCAAGATTCCCTTAGGCTTGTCAACTTGTGGCTCTCATTTTGATGAACTAACCTTAGTCAAGTTTGGCAAAAATGTGTGGCAAAGTGTGGCAATGCTAGTCCTAAAACCAAATAGCCCCTATGATCTGCCTAGTTGTTATGTGGTCTTGTTATCATGGTTTGGCAATAAACTCTCTATACAGTATATTATGAACCTATCATCTGCCAGCTATCCTTACTTCTGGAGCCTATTTTTGTGTACTTGTGCCAGATTATATAAATGCACGCACCATATTACAGCACACATGAGCTCTCTCATCAGAATCCAGTGATAGCACACAAGTGTTTACAGGGGCACCCCTATATTAGAATATCATCTGCATTACAAAGATAATCTCACAACTATTTATGTTTTCATGGTTCTCAGATATTATACGCAACTACAGTGAATATCAGAATCCGCACATCAGAAGAATATTGTGGAACACTGCAATGACTTACAAAATTGGTAGCAAGGCATTGAGTGCCATTCCGGAAGCAATGAAACTCGTACGCTCCCCACCTGTTGATTCTTGTTCAGAATATCATCCTAATGACTATTCTAACCTCGAGGAGTCAAAGGCAGATGGCCTGTCCTGTTCACCCATCAAGGTGCCTGTTCTAATTTGGCAAGGTTTTATTGATTGTGTGTATCTTGCATATGTTGTCTTGCATTTCTTCTACTTTGTTGCACCGCCATCTGATTAGTTTACTCATCATATATGTCGAGATGCCATGCCCATCCATTATCAATACATATTCCATCTATCATCATACCATGTTTTTCCACTCAAATGTTGTTCTTGTGCATCAGACATCAAAAGGTATATGACCGACTCCAGCAGACTGCACCCATACTTCACTGGACACACCACTAGCCCCACCACACAGGACCTGCACTCCAGCAAAAGGTATACCGATTTCATTTGCCATAGCACCAGCTGTACCACAGAAAAATCCCACTCCAGCAAAAAGTACAGCAAGTCCACCGGCCGAAGACCTATCCCAACTGCAGAGACGGCCAATTCCTGCAGATTGGAACCCCATTCCATTTATTCCCAGTTTAAAATACAATGCTTTCAATGTTGTTAGGGACTACGTGCATATATTCCCATCACGGGAAGATTATTGTGAAGACAAACACCATTTTCACATCTTCCTGTCCAACTTACGTATAAGTGCTATTATTCATGGTTATTATTTTCCTGTTTTCTGCTGATTGAACACATCAATGATTTACATTACATTGTTGTAACTAGGCGAGGGTCAATCTGGATAGTCATGACGAGCAAAGCTTGCTTGTGCTTTTCAAGGAAGCATTGCAGCAGTATCGGTGTTACCTGAGGAAATCACACTTTGATGACAAGTCTATAAACGAATTTCCGGTGAGGTCTCCTATGCTAAATTTAGAAGACATTGAATGGAAAAACCATGTTATGCACTGGTCTCGTTCCCAGGATGAGGTACTGTCTATAAAATCACATGACAATTTGAACTTCTACTTTTCCGCATGTGCCTTACGGATCTTTTTTGCAGGAAATCTGCTCGAAGAAGAATTCCGGTTTGACAAGAACGACACGATATCGCAAATATGTTGCCCGCTGCTTTGCTCTTGTTAGTACCTGTTGTCCTGTATCACTGTACTTGCATACATACCTGGTTCATTAAGTGATAGTAGCTTGCTTATCAATTGTTCACTCCAAATTATCTGATCTTTATGAATGGTTACATTAGTGTAGAATATATCCAATGCCAATGTTTTTTAGCTCTGCATTGTTCTTGTAAGTACATGTTGTCCTTTATCAGTGTACTTATAATGACAGGTAGTTGTTCATGTACCATCACTCTGCAGCTTATTTTCCTTTGCCCTCCATTTTCTACACATCATATCTATATTTACTCTTACCATAAGGTTGGTGCTGAAGAAGTTTAGTTGTGCATTGCTCTTGGCTGTACCTTTTGCCTGTATCGCTGCACTTACATTTATAGCTACTTGGTTATGTAGCATCACTCTTCATCTTATCTTAAATATTCTCCATTTTTTGTATATTATCACATCTATATTTACTCTTAACAAAATGTAGAATAAAGGCAATGCTTTTGAAGAAGATTCGGTGGTAAACTTCTTGAATTGTCCCCCCCCCCCATCAGCATGGACAAGGCCTTTATAGAGCCTGTCTTCACCAATAATGTAAGTTTGTCCATCTCAAGCCTTCAAACTTTGTTGTATATATTTGGTTAGGCATGACTGCAACAGTTGTTTATTTTTGGTGTTTGCATCAAATTGCTTGTTTAAAGTTTATTATATGTAGTTCATAAACAAAAGTTTGTCCTTTCTCAATTTAAGTTTTCAGTTGTACAACCAAGTTCCTTCTTCATACCATGTAAATTAAACTATACAGAGCAAGTGATCTTCTTTTGCACTGCATGTATGCTTCTGTTCTTCATCTGTAATCCAGTGGTGTGGTGAACCTACCCACTACAACACAATGTCATATTCTGCAATGTCTTAACTATGAACAATGTCATATCATTCTACTATTATTTAAACCGTCTCTTTATTTGCCAATCTGAAATGGTATAAATTGACAGCACACTAACCATTGATACTTATGAGTTCTTGATATGTAATCCAGTGGTGTCGTGAAGCTGCCAACTCCTTCACAATGTCATTTCCTACCATGTCTTGACCTAAACAATACCATATTGTGTTAATGCAAATTTAAACTGTGTCACTTTATTCGTCAGTAAGAAATGTGATGAATTGTCAGCACTGATACTTTTATGTGCAAAACTTGTCATCTGTCTGCTTGTTTATCTTTCAGAGTGAGGAAGATATGAGTGTTGAACAAGCGCAATCTCATCATCTTGCTCAGCTGCTTGCGCTGCAGCTCCCCAGCAGGGCTAACCTTTCTTGAACTCTATTGAAGTGCTGTCAGTTTTGTATATTATTTTGTCGGCGTGTTTATTTGCACTGGTGGCGATCTTTGATGCCCAGTGTATGTAATCTGCTGTCTGCTTGTGCTTTATTATCATAGTGGCGAACTTTGATGCCCAGTGGATGTAATATGCCGTAATTTATTTATTGTATAGTATAGGTTTTTTCTTATTCATGATGCTGCAGTTAATTTACTGTATATATATCCCGTCTTCGCACTAAACTGGCCAAACCGTAAAATTACGATACATAATCGGGCTGTCATGCAATCACGATGTAGGTTGGGCCTGAAACGTTTCGATCAGCTCACGGACTGGCAGCAGCCCGAAATGAACCCCGGCCCATGATTGTGCGAATCAAATCACGGGCTTTTAACAGGCCGAAAAATTGTCTCGGTCCTTGTTTGGCCCAATCAGATATCGGCTGCGAGCAGGCCGGATGCAAACCGGGTCGTAGTTAGGCCCAACTATATGACGGTCTTTTAACAGACAAAAATTAATATAGGGCCGAAATGTTAAACGGGCCCTTAACAGGCCAAAACTAATATGAGGCCGAATTACTAAGTGGACCTTTAGCAAGTGGGCCCAAAAGCATAGTGTCCAGTTGACGAGCCGAATCTGATATGGGCCATAATTAGGCCCAAAACCTCTTAAAGGGCCGGACCTGATCTGGGCCGTAATTTGGCCCAAAACGTGGTAGGCTTTTAACGGGACGGATCTCATATGGGCCACTATTAGGCCCGGAGCGTGGCAAGCCATTAATAGACCGGATCAAATACGGGCCGGCATTTGGCCCAAAACATGGCAGCCAGTTAACGGGCCGGCCTACTAGGGTCCTCAAAATCTTGTGGGCCTACAGGTGGGCTGGCCCATTAATGTCGGTGAAATCTCGTGGGCCTTTAGCTGGGCCGACCCATTATGATCCGCAAGCATTTTGTGGGCCTTTACTTGGGCCGACCTATTATGGCGCACAAAAATCTTGTGGGCCTTTACCTGGGCCGGCCCATTATGGCCCGCGAAATCTTGTGGGCCTTTAGCTGGGCCAGCCCATTATGGTCCGCAAAATCTTGTGGGCCTTTAGCTGGGCCGGCCCATTATGGTCCGCAAAATCTTGTGGGCCTTTAGTTGGGCTGGCCCATTTAAACTTGTTGGGTCGTGCCATGTGTCGACGTATCATAGGCGCCTTCTGTCCCGAGATGAGCCGACACGTGTTTCCTCTAGCCAATGATGATTGTACACGTGGAAAATCCCCATTGGTCGGGGCTGTTAACGGGTTATCGGATCCAAAACCCGACCCGATAGCTTAACGGTGTTCCGTTACGATGGATGCCACGTGTCGGTCACCCTTGACGAAAGCACTTCTGTGACGCGTGATTTATCGTCATGGAAGTGGACACTTCCGTGATGATAATTTTGGTAATGTCATGGAACACTTCTACGGCAGCACAGGTATGACTATCTTGATTCTGTCATAAATTTGTCATGGATGTACATGCATGACAAAAAAGCGACCTACTGTGACAAACACGTATCATCACGGAAGTGTATTTTTTTGTAGTGATATTATTCAATAGCAATTCAGCTTGATCAACAATTCTTTCCCTGAAGACACAACCAACACAACTATCCAGGAGGTCTCTGGAAGCATCGGTTAGTCCATTATAAAAGATATCAAGTATTTCATTTTTCTTGAGAGGATGATCAGGCAAAGCATTAAGTAATCGGAGAAGCCTCCCCCAAACTTGTGGGAGACTCTCTTCTTCAATTTGCACAAAATTATATATTTCTCTTAAAGCAGCTTGTTTCTTATGAGCGGGGAAATATTTAGCACAGAAGTAATAAATCATATCCTGGGGACTACGCACACAACCAGGATCAAGAGAATTAAACCATGTTTTAGCATCACCCTTTAATGAGAATGGAAATAACTTAAGGATATAATAATAGTGAGTTTTCTCATCATTAGTGAATAGGGTGGCTATATCATTTAATTTAGTAAGATGTGCCACAACAGTTTTAGATTCATAGCCATAAAAAGGATCAGATTCAACCAAAGTAATTAACTCAGGATCGACCGAGAAATCATAATCCTTATCAGTAATAAAGATAGGTGAAGTAGCAAAAGCAGGGTCATATTTCATTCTAGCATTCAAAGACTTTTATTTAAGCTTAGCTAATAATTTCTTAAGATCAGATCTATCATTGCAAGCTAAGAAGTCTCTAGCAGTTTCTTCATCCATAACATAACCCTCAGGCACAACAGGCAATTCATATCTAGAGGGAGAGTCTTCATCATCACTTTCATCAATATTATCAGTTTCAATAATTTCATTCTCTCTAACCCTAGCAATTTGTTCATCAAGAAATTCACATACTGGCACAGTATTAGCAAACATAGAGGTAGTTTCATCATAAGTATCATGCAAAGTAGAAGTGGCATCATCAATAACATGCAATATATCAGAATGAATGGCAGGAGTAGGTGTCGCAAGTTTACTCAAAACAGAAGGTGAATCAAGTGCAGAGCTAGATGGCAGTTCCTTACCTCCCTCGTAGTTGAGGGAAAAATCTTGGTTCTTTGATCCTTCAAGTTCTTCATAGTGATCAGCAGATATAAATCCCAAGTGACTCAAAGAATAGAGCTATGCTCCCTGGCAACGGCGCCAGAAAATAGTCTTGATAACCCACAAGTATAGGGGATCGCAACAGTTTTCGAGGGTAGAGTATTCAACCCAAATTTATTGATTCGACACGAGGAGAGCCAAAGAATATACTCAAGTATTAGCAGCTGAGTTGTCAATTCAACCACACCTGGGAACTTAAAATCTGCAGCAAAGTATTTAGTAGCAAAGTAATATGATAGTAGTGGTTGTCGGTGTCAAAACCGACGGATCTCAGCTAGGGGGTCCCGAACTGTGTGTCTAGGGTCGATGGTAACAGGAGACAGGGGACACAATGTTTTACCCAGGTTCGGGCCCTCTCTATGGAGCTAATACCCTACGTCCTTCTTGATTGATCTTGATGAATATGAGTATTACAAGAGTTGATCTACCACGAGATCGTAATGACTAAACCCTAAAGATCTAGTCTGGCTATAATAATGATTGTCCCCCCTCCGGACTAAGTCCTCCGATTTATATAGACACCGGGGGATCTTGGGTTACATAAGGTCGGTTACAAATATAGGAATCAACTTATTCGATTGCCAAGCTTGCCTTCCACGCCAAGGAGAGTCCCATATGGACACGGGTGCAGTCTTCGGTCTTCGCGTCTTCACAACCCATCAGTCCGGCCCATGGCTAACAGGCCGGACGCCCGAGGACCCCTTAGTCTAGGACTCCCTCAGTAGCCCCTGAACCTGGCTTCAATGACAAGGTATCTGGCGCGTAGATCTGTCTTCGGCATTGCAAGGCGGGTTCCTCCTTCCGAATTCCAAGATAGTCTTCGGACGAAACAAACGTGTCCGGATCTACAACACACACCCGTAGAGAGTATAATATTTCACGAATCCAATATGCTAACAACTTTAGTAACATGACGTCATGCTTGCCCGGTCATTATTTCGAACCGTTTCCCGTCCCGCCGTTCCACGTTTCGGGGCGTGGTTTTTGTTGGCACGTCCTGTCGAAGCAGAGATCATGTCCCCTAATCGCAGGATTCTCATCAATGCGAGCGTGGGTAACCCAACCGTCCTGCGGGGAAAGATTCCTTAGGAATAGGTAGGTTCTCAGGCTTAGGAGGAGGCGTTCAATACCCGTTATCTTTATAAATGAACCAAGGGCCATCTATTTTACGCCAAACCTCTCCTCGGCTTTCCCAACCTCAAGTTCTAGCACCCAAGGTTCAACTTCATTGCTTCAAGCCTCCCCGTTATGTCCAGACCCAGCCCTCAAGGCCGATGGGTGGCTTCCTCCGTTACAGAGGAGGATATTGCAAAGCTTCGGGCGGCCAGATACTTGACCGCGAAGATCCACCATAGGCTTCCTGCCCAAGAACAGGTTATTTCGACCCCCAGATCCGGCGAGAGGGTCGTGTTCATCTCCCACTTCCTCCGAGGGCTAGGGTTCGCTCTTCACCCCTTCGCCTAGGGGCTAATGTTTTATTACGGACTAGATTTTCATGATCGAGCTCCGGAATCTTTCCTCCATGTCTCAGCGTTTATCATTACATGCGAGGCCTTCCTCTGAATCCCCCCACACTTCGTCTTATGGCTCAAGACTTTTAGTGTGAAGCCGAAGGTAGTCGATGGGGAACAGGCAGAGTGCGGTGGTGTTGTAGTGAACAAGCTTACCAACATTCTCTGGCCAAAAGGCTCTTTCACTGAAACCTCCAACCAATGGCAGCGAGAGTGGTTTTATGTCACGGTAGCACCAAGTGGGCAGCTATACCTATGTTCCGTTCTAGCCCTCCGCCACAGCTTGCATCATGGATTAACAAGGGGTTGGACTGGGGATCAGTTAACGAAGTGCAAACTCTGTAGAGCCGCATCTGAACCCTCCTTGAGAGAGACATCGATCTTTGTCAACGTGATTCAAGTGATGCTAGTTCGCCGAATCCTGCCATGACAGCGCAGGTCTCGCCGCATGTGGGAGCTTAATCCAGAAGGACCACGAACCCTCCAACACTTCTTCGGCACTACGCACGAAGGGATGTGGAAGCTGTTTTTCGGGAAGCGAAAACATTGGCCGGACACGACTGAGGACGCTGGCCTTGACTGCAACCGTCGGGATACCCCGGCAAGCACTTGTCTTCCGAACACCTTGTAGTTACGCATACCGTAATATGGTACTGAGCAAACTATCTTCTTCCAGGGCTGGATAAAGAAAGCGGAACTAATTCTGTGTTCGCCCCCCTGCCCGAAGGCCCAGCGAATCCTGTTTTAACAAGGATGCTGGCCCTGGCACCATACCCGATGCTTGTGGAGGGGGGCAAGGCGGAGAGGACCAAAGATGGCCTCCATCCCGAAGGTGTATCAGACATTGTGTCAGGAGGAATCAAGATCCCATCGTACGAAGACAAAAATGAGGGGGAGATCAACGCCTCTTCCCCCCATGGAAAGAAAAGGGCCGCCTCCGAAGATTGGGAGGAAAAGGCTCCTAAGCGAGGCAAGATGCCTCTGTCGGGCGGCTCGGGCTTGGAGGACGTCGATGCGCGGTCTCATGATGAGGACAAGCCTCAGGCTAAATCGTAAGTAAACAGGGATGTTTTAGACATGACCCGTTCTTTTTCTTGTAATGCCTAGAATATATATTTTTTGCAGTTCGGCACGCAGTCTTCTTCAACAATCCTCTTCCTCGGGGGACCTTCTCCCAGAGATGATGGAAAGCGAGACGCCTCCACCGGCCTTTCCGCCCAATAGGGTGGATAACTTCGAGGTGTCGTCGCGGAGGGTCTCCCCCAACCAACAGGCGGTGCGAGTGATGATGAAGATATTACCCGAAGGTGACGCTTCGGTGGCCCAGGGTCCGGGGACCAGTAATGAAGGCCCTGAACGATCCGGTCTACAGTCGGATATGAATAAACGGGTCCCTACAAAGGGTGGCCGTACTCCTACAGCAGCCTCTGGAGATCCATAGGCGCCGGATATACTGACGAACATGCTGCTGCAGGCGTCCGTCTCAGAGGAACATCGTATCTTGATGGGCACAGTGGTTGAAAAGGTCCTGTCCGCGAAGCGCGGATTGAATGAGGCCTTTATGGGCCTACTAAGAGGTTTCGAGGTTTGTACTGTAATATGTTCAATTGTGTTTTATTCAGAAAATGCACCTCTGTATAGATAGTAGCCCCTGAGACTCTGATTGGCTTCCCGAGGGAGGCAATCAGAGGATCAAAAGAAATGCCCAGGGACTGACCTGATTAATTGGAACACAGGTTGTTTCTCCCCTGACAACTGCCCGAACTACGGATATTGTCGAGCTGCAGCGGAAGCTTGATGTGCCAGGGGATGACATTGCGTTAATCAATGTCATCTTGACGAGTCGCAAGATATGTATTCGGAGCAGTCCTTACACGTGCGTGTTTGTAGTATAAGCGTGATGCTAAAAAGTGCATACTGGGATATATATGGCTGCATATGGTGTCGCCGCCGTTGAGATTCTTCGGGCGGAGCTGGCCCAAGGCAAGGAGCAGGCCCGGTTTAGTAATGCGGCTGCCGAAAAGGCATTGATCGAGTTAATGGCCGAACGAGCTGCTCGGCACCAAGACGCGGGGAAAATATCTGCGATGGCGCTCGAACTAAAGAATGCTACTAGCCGCTGTGAATTCCTTGAGAAGGCGAATAAAGCCAAAACGGCTGATCTTGACAAGGCCTTGCGAGAGGCGAAAGAAGCGCGGTCCGAATCTAGAGCGGTCCATGAGGAGATCCGGCAAGCTGGGGAGATTGTGGCTGGTAAGCCCTTTTATTACAGACTAAGTTCGGTGATCTGAATTATGCTCAGCTTAACCAAGTGTGGAGCTCTCCAGACGCGTTTTTGTACCTGTCGAAGAGTTCTTCCGATGCAGCGCAATTTTACCAGGCACAAGAGGGATATGCGACGAAGAAGCTTTTCTAGTCACAGTTTAGTGCATCAAAACACCCTCTGCTGCTAAATGAACAGATTTCCCAATGGACCAAGCTTCACAGGATGTATGGCGCTGCCATGGAGAATGTCATACTCCGGCTGTGGCCGACTGAGCCTATTCCGAATAGCTACTTCGGCTTGGTGCAGCGGCTTACTGATGCGGTGCCACGTATCGACGCCGCAAAGCGGTCGGCGTGCATTGAAGGTGCACGGATGGCCTTTGCTCGAGTCAAGACATACTGGGGGAAGATGAAGGCCATCGATATTGCAGCGAAGGGTCCACCCAAGGGCAAGGATCATCACGCACCAGAGCATTATTTTGAGGACGTCTTGGAGGCTGCCCGCTTGATAGAGGGTCAATGTTCGAAGGCATAATATTCGAATGAACTCTGTATGAATTGTAAAAGACAATTTTTATAATCAGTCTATATTTTAGTTTTTCCTAAAGGCTTTTATTCCTCCTGTGTGGACGTTTGTATATAATCTGAAAGTTTTCTAGTCGTCGGCTTCAGCCCCCTCGTAGGAAATACGGGGGTGTTCGGAAAAGCATCTGATCACTCTTGACCCAACATCTTGGTCCGTGCAGGAGGTGTCAATGCGGCGAACCAGGCAATCGTACTATAGGGCGTTAACACTTTCACTTAGCCATAGGAGTTTTATGGTGGGTCTACGATATAGCCCCTTGTATGTATGCGGCTTATTCATACGATGCTTTTACATATTTGACCGGAAAGAGGTCCTTCGTGTGACACGAAGGGAATCGTGAAAGATTCCAATAAGTCATTGAGTGGTTGACCAGCTCTCGCCGCATCATGACAGTCAGTTTTCGGCTTTCTCTACTGAGGTGCTTAACCAGGTGAACCGGAAGCACAATCACCGTAGTTCTCCCTTTACTACCCTAGCCGATAGACCGGAACGTAGGATAGCAAGCACAGGAGCCGGGCAACCCAACTATTGACCCAAGACATGATTTGGAGCTGATGCATATAAGGCCAAACTCGTGATGCAGAAGTACGCTATAGAGTTGTTCGGACTTATCGGCAACTCGTTTGTTCCCATACCGAGCCCCTGGCAAGTTATGCCGAGGTGTATGTTTAAAACCGCCGTAGGGGCAAAACTCGGTTCTTTAGAAAAGAGTGGATTATTTTTACTGGGATCTGAGTGATGTGCCAATCGTTTATATGGATAACAAAGCCGCAACCCCGGCTATTTGACATGCCAGGGGTCGAAGGCGGAGGAAAAAGGCACTTTACAGGCTCGAAATAGAGAGTGCGGTCTATAAAAAGTTATTTTGGACCTCCTGTCACACGTTTGCGCTGCCTGTCCTCGGTGAAGGGACTCCTTGACGGAAATAGCCCTTGGGTGAGTGTACGAATCCGAACTCCGGTAGAGTCTGTGGCCAGCCATTGAGCCACCTGTGGAGAGGAAAGAGAAAAAGGAAGAATAAAAAGTAGCTAGAGAAAAGGGGAGGTTATGGGAGTACTTGCAGGTCCGTCCGTATCGTGCTTCCGCCGGCGCCCAGGATATTTTAAGTGTATAATTATGTGTGCACGGTACAGACTTCGCAGGTATATCAGGTGAGCGGCGGAAGCCGAACTGCTAGGCCCCCGCTGTGTAGTTTGGCTGAGGAGGCCGTAGTATGGTCATCTGTACAGCGGGAGTGCTCCGTGCGTTCCCCTGTAGGGGAGTGTGTCACGTATACCATGTTCACTGTCATTACTTCGGGGGAAACTGCTTCTGATCCCCGGTGTTTGGTTGGCGAGTTTCTTCGTCGTCGCTGTCACCGGGCGGCCTCTTCCCCTTGTGTTCGACATTTGACTTGTCGGCCTATTTGAAGACCCAACAACTTCTGTTGGTGTGATTAGCTGGTTTATTGGGGTGGCCATGAATCTGGCAGGGTCTATCCAATATCTTATCTAAATTGGATGGTCCGTCTCTATTTGTCATAAATGACTTTTTCCGTTGACCGGGTTTGGGGCCGCTGAATCCGGTGTTGACCATTGTGTCGTGTGTTCCCTCGTTACTATTGCCACGTTTGTGTTTATTGCGTCGTGGTTTCCCGTTGCCGTCTCGAACTTCGGAAGTGCCCGGGTCGCTGGCGCTACTGCTTCTATGAGCGAGCCAGCTGTCCTCTCCCGTGCAAAAGCAGGTCATTAGAGCGGTAAGGGCTGACATGGATTTTGGTTTCTACTGACCGACGTGGCGGGCGAGCCACTCGTCCCAGACATTGTGTTTAAAGGCCGCTAGGGCTTCCACATCCATACAGTCTACGATTTGGTTCTTTTTAACTAAGAACCTAGTCCAGAGCTTCCTGGCTGACTCTCCTGGTTGCTGGACGATGTGACTTAAGTCATCGGCATCTGGTGGCCGGACATATGTACCTTGCAAGTTGTTGCGGAGGGCGTCTTCCAGATCCTCCCAGCTGCCGATAGAGTTTTCAGGCAGACTGTTTAACCAGTACCTTGCTGGTCCTTTGAGCTTTAGTGGGAGGTATTTGATGGCGTGAAGGTCATCTCCGTGAGCCAAATGAATATGGAGAAGAAAAACCTCGATCCATACCGCGGGATCAGTTGTTCCATCATATGATTCGATATTCACGGGTTTAAACCCTTCTGGGAATTCAAGCTCCATTACCTCGTCAGTGAAGCAGAGTGGGTGTGCGCCGCATTTATATTGGGCCACGTCGCGATGTAGCTTAGATGGAGTCCGTCAGCGGTTTTCGGCCCGGGCGTGACTAGACTTGTCACGTCCGAATAGGCAGCCGATGTTTTGCGTCGAGGCACGTCCTCGCGATCCGTAGATCGATCTGGTATGTTCTTCTCTATTGTCCGGGTCCCGCCGAGGGTCGTATGTATAACCCCAAGCTGTTTTATCTCTGTTTTTCTTTGGGGTGAGGCAGGCTGATATTCGGCTTGAGCTGCTGCTTTATCCCGACCGCATGGTGGTCGGTTAGCCGCATTGTCCCGACCGCGTGGTACAGGTTCCGGCGCCTCCTCATCAAACTAAGGTAGCAATCTGCGCTTCGGTAACCCTTGGTTGTGCACTTAAGGCCGTATTCTTCGGCTGTTAGGATGTCTGTCCATCTGTCGTTGAGCAGGTCTTGGTCAGCTTGAAGCTGCTGCTGCTTCTTTTTCAGGCTCCTTGCAGTGGCTAATAGCCGGCGTTTAAAGCGCTCCTGCTCGAGAGGTTCCTCGGGCACGATGAAATCCTCGTCCGCTGAGGCTCTCCGCATCCTCGGAGATCGGAAGATAATTACTGTCCTCCGAGTCTTCGTGTATGGCCTGTTCATCAGGGCTATTGTGCCCGTCTTCCCATTCATCCTGTTCGTATGTTGCCTCAACAGGGTCTTCATTGTCTTCGACATCGTTCGGGGTGTTGTTTTCTCCGGTGCCGGCATTGCTGCCTTTTGCACGACGTGACTTAGAGCGGCGCCGCTAGCGTCTGGGCTGTGTCTCAGGAGGTTTATCCTCAACTGGATCTTCTTTGTCATCGCCATTAGTTTCTTTAGGTGTATCCACCATGTGTACGTCGTATGAAGAAGTGACCGTCCAACGTCCGGTAAACGGAGGGTTTTGGCCCTGCTCCTCATCGGCATCGCCGTCTATACCGTCGAGGTCTTCAGAGTCGTAATCGAGCATGTTGGTTAAGTCCTCAACAGTGGCTATGGAGTTGGTGGTGGGTGGGAAGCGAAATTCTCCATCATCAGCCCCTAGTTCGAACCGGATATAGTTCAGCTGTGAGTCCTCTGCCAAGGACGAGTTCTTTAATGAGTTTAGCATGTCGCCCAAAGGCGAGTGATGGAAGATGTCTGTGGTGCTGAATTTGAAGATCGATAAACGAACAAGTTCGGCGTCCGCGGGCTCACATGGTTCGGAACTTATGACTGGAGATGAGTCCTGAGTTCCGGTGGCACAGGTATCGTGTGAGATCAAGTCTATGCGCGGCTCCAACGCCGGGGAACCTGTGGCCTCCGTGGAGGGGTTGAGCTTCCCGTCCTTGGATGGCGCTGTCTGCTCTGGATCTAAGGCCAGAGAGGTTATAGGAGCTATCTCTTGGATGCGATCCGATGACAAATTTAGGTCATGTCTATCGGGGTGACCAGGAGTGGTTGCCGCGGTCTCGAATCCGGCGAAGATCAAATCTCCACGGATGTCCGCAACGTAGTTCAAGTTCCCAAATCTGACCTGATGGCCAGGGGCGTAGCTTTCGATCTACTCCAGATGGCCAAGTGAGTTGGCCCGCAGCACGAAGCCGCCGAACACGAAGATCTGTCCGGAGAGGAAGACTCCCCCTTGGACAACATCGTTGTAGATGATTGGAGGAGCCATCGAACCCCTTGACGATCGCACAGTGGAACTCTCAATGAAAGCACCAATGTCGGTGTCAAAACCGGCGGATCTCGGGTAGGGGGTCCTGAACTGTGCGTCTAGGGTCGATGGTAACAGGAGACAAGGGACACAATGTTTTACCCAGGTTCGGGCCCTCTCTATGGAGGTAATTGAAGGAAATATGCCCTAGAGGCAATTATAAAGTTATTGTTTATTTCCTTATATCATGATAAATGTTTATTATTCATGCTAGAATTGTATTAACCGGAAACATAATACATGTGTGAATACATAGACAAACAGAGTGTCACTAGTATGCCTCTACTTGACTAGCTCATTGATCAAAGATGATTATGTTTCCTAACCATAGACATGAGTTGTCATTTGATTAACGGGATCACATCATTAGGAGAATGATGTGATTGACTTGACCCATTCCGTTAGCATAGCACTTGATCGTTTAGTTTATTGCTATTGCTTTCATGACTTATACATGTTCCTATGACTATGAGATTATGCAACTCCCATTTACCGGAGGAACACTTTGTGTGCTACCAAACGTCACAACGTAACTGGGTGATTATAAAGGTGCTCTACAGGTGTCTCCTAAGGTACTTGTTGAGTTGGCATATTTCGAGATTAGGATTTGTCACTCCAATTGTCGGAGAGGTATCTCTGGGCCCTCTCGGTAATGCACATCACTTAAGCCTTGCAAGCATTGCAACTAATGAGTTAGTTGCAGCATGATGTATTACGGAACGAGTAAAGAGACTTGCCGGTAACGAGATTGAACTAGGTATTGAGATACCGACGATCGAATCTCGGGCAAGTAACATACCGATGACAAAGGGAACAACGTATGTTGTTATGCGGCCTGACCGATAAAGATCTTCGTAGAATATGTGGGAGCCAATATGAGCATCCAAGTTCCGCTATTGGTTATTGACCGGAGACGTGTCTCGGTCATGTCTACATTGTTCTCGAACCCGTAGGGTCCGCACGCTTAAGGTTTCGATGACAGTGATATTATGAGTTTATGAGTTTTGATGTACCGAAGGAGTTCGGAGTCCCGGATGAGATCGGGGACATGACGAGGAGTCTCGAAATGGTCGAGACGTAAAGATCTATATATTGGATGACTATATTCGGACATCGGAAAGGTTCCGAGTGATTCGGGTATTTTTCGGAGTACCAGAGAGTTACGGGAATTCGCCGGGGAGTATATGGGCCTTATTGGGCCATACGGGAATAGAGGAGAGAGGCCAAAAGGAAGGAGGCGCCCCCCCCCCTATGGTCCGAATTGGACAAGGGGTGCAGCACACTTTTCCTTGTTCCTCTCCCCCTCTTTCCTTCTCTCCTACTCCAACAAGGGAAGGAGGAGTCCTACTCCCGGTGGGAGTAGGACTCCCCCCTTGGCGCGCCCTCCTCCTAGGCCAGCCGCCTCCCTCCCTTGCTCCTTTATATACGGGGGCAGGGGGCACCCCATAGACACAACAATTGATCATTGATCTCTTAGCCGTGTGCAGTGCCCCCCTCCACCATAATCCTCGATAATATTGTAGCAGTGCTTAGGCGAAGCCCTGCAACGGTAGAACATCAAGATCGTCACCACCCCGTCGTGCTGACAGAACTCTTCCCCGACATTCTACTGGATCGGAGTCCGGGGATCATCATCGAGCTGAACGTGTGCTAGAACTCGGAGGTTCCGTAGTTTCTGTGCTTGATCGGTCGGGCCGTGAAGACGTACGACTACATCAACCGCGTTGGCATAACACTTCCGCTTTTGGTCTACGAGGGTACGTGGACAACACTCTCCCCTCTTGTTGCTATGCATCACCATGATCTTGCATGTGCGTAGGAAATTTTTTGAAATTGCTACGTTCCCCAACAGTGGCATCCGAGCCAGGTTTTATGCGTTGATGTTATATGCACGAGTAGAACACAAGTGAGTTGTGGGCGATATAAGTCATACTGCTTACCAGCATGTCACACTTTGGTTCGGCGGTATTGTTGGATGAAGCGGCCCGGACCGACATTACGCGTACGCTTATGCGAGACTGGTTCTACCGACGTGCTTTGCACACAGGTGGCTGGCGGGTGTCAGTTTCTCCAACTTTAGTTGAACCGAGTGTGGCTACACCCGGTCCTTGTGAAGGTTAAAACAGCACCAACTTAACAAACTATCGTTGTGGTTTTGATGCGTAGGTAAGAACGGTTCTTGCTAAGCCCATAGCAGCCACGTAAAACTTGCAACAACAAAGTAGAGGACGTCTAACTTGTTTTTGCAGGGCATGTTGTGATGTGATATGGTCAAGACGTGATGAGATATAAGTTGTTGTATAAGATGATCATGTTTTGTTGAAGTTAACGGCAACTGGCAGAAGCCTTATGGTTGTCTCTTTATTGCATAAGATGCAAGCGCCAAATAATTGCTTTACTTTATCGCTATGCGATAGCAATAGTTGCAAGAGAAATAGTTGGCGAGACGACCATGTGACGACACATTGATATAGATCAAGATGATGGAGATCATGGTGTCATGCTGGTGACGATGGAAATCATGACGATGTTTTGGAGATGGAGATCAAAGGCACAAGATGATGATGGTCATATCATGTCACATATTTTGATTGCATGTGATGTTTATCTTTTATGCATCTTATCTTGCTTTAATTGACGGTAGCATTATAAGATGATATCTCACTAAATTTCAAGATAAAAGTGTTCTCCCTGAGTATGCACCGTTGCCAAAGTTCGTGGTGCCCAGACACCATGTGATGATCGGGTGTGATAAGCTCTACGTCCATCTACAACGGGTGCAAGCCAGTTTTGCACACGCAGAATACTCAGGTTAAACTTGACGAGCCTAGCATATGCAGATATGGCCTCGGAACACTGAGACTGAAAGGTCGAGCGTGAATCATATAGTAGATATGATCAACATAGTGATGTTCACCATTGAAAACTACTCCATTTCACGTGATGATCGGTTATGATTTAGTTGATTTGGATCACATGATCACTTAGATGATTAGAGGGATGTCTATATAAGTGGGAGTTCTTAAGTAATATGATTAATTGAACTTTAATTTATCATGAACTTAGTCCTGGTAGTATTAGCATATCTATGTTGTAGATCAATAGCTCGCGATGTTGCTCCCCGTTTAATTTTTATATGTTCCTAGAGAAAACTAAGTTGAAAAATATTAGTAGCAATGATGCGGATTGGATCCGTGATCTGAGGATTATCCTCATTGCTGCATAGAAGAATTATGTCCTTGATGCACCGCTAGGTGACAAACCTATTGCAGGAGCAGATGCAGACATTATGAACGTTTGGCTAGCTCAATATGATGACTACTTGATAGTTTAGTGCACCATGCTTAACAGCTTAGAATCGGGATTTCAAAGACGTTTTGAACGTCATGGACCATATGAGATGTTCGAGGAGTTGAAATTAATATTTCAAGCAAATACTCGAGTTGAGAGATATGAAGTCTCCAACAAGTTCTATAGCTAAAAGATGGAGGAGAATAGCTCAAGCAGTGAGCATGTGCTCAGATTGTCAGGGTACTACAATCGCTTGAATCAAGTGGGAGTTAATCTTCCAGATAAAATAGTGATTGACAGAATTCTCTAGTCACCATCACCAAGTTAGTAGAACTTCGTGATGAACTATAATATGCAAGGGATAACAGAAACGATTCCCAAGCTCTTCGTGATGCTGAAATCGACGAAGGTAGAAATCAAGAAAAGCATCAAGTGTTGATGGTAAACAAAACCACTAGTTTCCAGTAAAGGGACAAAGGGCAGAAAGGGGAACTTCAAGAAGAACGGCAAGCAAGTTGCTGCTCAAGTGAAAAACCCAAGTCTGGACCTAAGCCTGAAACTGAGTGCTTCTACTGCAAAGGGATTGGTCACTGGAAGCGGAACTACCCAAGTAATTGGCGGATAAGAAGGATGGCAAAGTGAACATAGGTATATTTGATATACATGTTATTGATGTGTACTTTACTAGTGTTTATAGCAACCCCTCAGTATTTGATACTAGTTCAGTTGCTAAGAGTAGTAACTCGACACGGGAGTTGCAGAATGAACACAGACTAGTTAAGGGTGAAGTGACGATGTGTGTTGGAAGTGGTTCCAAGATTGATATGATCATCATCGCACACTCCCTATACTTTCGGGATTAGTGTTGAACCTAAATAAGTGTTATTTGGTGTTTGCGTTGAGCATGAATATGATTTGATCATGTTTATTGCAATACGGTTATTCATGTAAGTAAGAGAATAAATTGTTGTTCTATTTACATATATGGTTACACACCCAATGAAAATGGTTCGTTGGATCTCGATCGTAGTGATACACATATTCATAATATTGAAACCAAAAGATGCAAAGTTAATAATGATAATGCAACTTATTTGTGGCACTGCCATTTAGGTCATATTGGTGTAAAGCGCATGAAGAAACTCCATGCTGATGGATTTTTGGAATCACTTGATTATGAATCAGTTGATGCTTGCGAACCATGCCTCATGGGCAAGATGACTAAGACTCCGTTCTCCGGAACAATGCAGCAAGCAACAGATTTGTTGGAAATCATGCATACTGATGTATATGGTCCGATGAATATTGAAGCTCGCGGCAGGTATCATTATTTTCTGATCTTCACAGATGATTTGAGCAGATATGAGTATATCTACTTGATGAAACACAAGTTTGAAATATTTGAGAAGTTCAAAGAATTTCAGAGTGAAGTGGAGAATCATCATAACAAAAATAAAAGTTTCTACGATATGATCGCAGAAGTAAAATATTTGAGTTACGAGTTTAGCCTTCAGTTAAAACAATGTGAAATAGTTTCACTACTCACGCCACCTGGAACACCATAGTGTAATGGTGTGTCCGAACATCGTAATCGTACTTTACTTGATATGGTGCGATCTATGATGTCTCTTACAGATTTGCCGCTATCGTTTTGGGGTTATGCATTAGAGACAGCTACATTCACGTTAAAAAGGGCACCATCTAAATCCATTGAGGCGACACCGTATGAACTGTGGTTTGGCAAGAAACCAAAGTTGTCGTTTCTTAAAGTTTGAGGTTGCAATGCTTATGTGAAAAAGTTTCAACTTGATAAGCTAAAACCCAAATTGGAGAAGTGTGTCTTCATAGGATACCCAAAAGAAAATGTTGGGTACACCTTCTATCACAGATCCAAAGGCAAGTTATTCATTACTGAGAATGGATCCTTTCTAGAGAAGAAGGTTCTCTCGAAAGAAGTGAGTGGGAGGAAAGTAGAACTTGATGAGGTAACTGTACCTGCTCCCTTATTGGAAAGTAGTTCATCCCAGAAATCTGTTTCTGTGACTACTACACCAATTAGTGAGGAAACTAATGATGATGATCATGTAACTTCAGATCAAGTTACTACCGAACCTCGTAGGTAAACCAGAGTGAAATCCGCACCAGAGTGGTACGGTAATCATGTTCTGGAGGTCATGTTACTTGACCATGACGAACCTACAAACTATGAGGAAGCGATGATGATCCTAGATTCCGTGAAATGGCTCGAGGCCATGAAATCTGAGATGATATCCATGTATAAGAACAAAGTATGGACTTTGATTGACTTGCCCAAAGATCGGCGAGCCATTGAGATTAAATGGATCTTCAAGAGGAAGACGGACGTTGATAGTAGTGTTACTATCTACAAAGCTAGAATTGTCGCAAAAGGTTTTTGACAAGTTCAAGGTGTTGACTACGATGAGAGTTTCTCACTCGTATCTATGCTTAAGTCTGTCCGAATCATGTTACCAATTGCCACATTTTATGAAATCTGGCAAATGGATAAACAAAACTGCATTCCTTAATGGATTTATTAAAGAAGAGTTGTATATGATGCAACCAGAAGGTTTTGTCAATCCTAAAGGTACTAACAAAATATGCAAGCTCCAGCGATCCATCTATGGACTGGTGAAAGCATCTCGGAGTTGGAATATGCACTTTGATAAGTTGATCAAAGCATATAGTTTTATACAGACTTGCGGTGAAGCCTGTATTTACAAGAAAGTGAGTGGGAGCACTACAACATTTCTGATAAGTATATGTGAATGACATATTGTTGATCGGAGATAATGTAGAATTATTCTGAAAAGCATAAAGGAATGTTTGAAAGGAGTTTTTCAAAGAAAGACCTACGTGAAGCTGCTTACATATTGAGCATCAAGATCTACAGAGATAGATCAAGACGCTTGATAAGTTTTTCAATGAGTACATACCTTGACAAGATTTTGAAGTAGTTCAAAATGGAATAGTCAAAGACAGAGTTCGTGCCTGTGTTACAAGGTGTGAAACTGAGTAAGACTCAAAACCCGACCACAGTAGAAGATAGAGAGAGAATGAAAGTCATTCCCTATGCCTTAGCCATAGGTTCTATAAAGTATGCCATGCTGTATACCAAACCTGTTGTATACCCTGCCCTGTGTTTGGCAAGGGAGTACAATAGTGATCTAGTAGTAGATCACTGGACATTGGTCAAAATTATCCTTAGTGGAATAAGGATATGTTTCTCGATTATGGAGGTGACAAAAGGTTCGTCGTAAAGGGTTACGTCGATGCAAGTTTTGACACTCATCCAGATGACTCAAAGTCTCAATCTGGACACATATTGAAAGTGGGAGCAATTAGCTAAAGTAGCTCCATGCAGAACATTGTTGACATAGAAATTCGCAAAATACTTGCGGATCTGAATGTGGCAGACCCGTTGACTAAACTTCTCTCACAAGCAAAACATGATCACACCTTAGTACTCTTTGGGTGTTAATCACATAGCAATGTGAACTAGATTATTGACTCTAGTAAACCCTTTGGGTGTTGGTCGCATGTCGATGTGAACTATGGGTGTTAATCACATGGTGATGTGAACTATTGGTATTAAATCACATGGCGATGTGAACTAGATTATTGACTCTAGTGCAAGTGGGAGACTGAAGGAAATATGCCCTAGAGGCAATTATAAAGTTATTATTTATTTCCTTATATCATGATTATTGGCATATTTCGAGATTAGGATTTGTCACTCCGATTGTCGGAGAGGTATCTCTGGGCCCTCTCGGTAATGCACATCACTTAAGCCTTGCAAGCATTGCAACTAATGAGTTAGTTGCGGGATGATGTATTACGGAACGAGTAAAGAGACTTGCCGGTAACGAGATTGAACTAGGTATTGAGATACCGACGATCGAATCTCGGGCAAGTAACATACCGATGACAAAGGGAACAACGTATGTTGTTATGCGGTCTGACCGATAAAGATCTTCGTAGAATATGTGGGAGCCAATATGAGCATCCAGGTTCCGCTATTGGTTATTGACCGGAGACGTGTCTCGGTCATGTCTACATTGTTCTCGAACCCGTATGGTCCGCACGCTTAAGGTTTCGATCACAGTTATATTATGAGTTTATGAGTTTTGATGTACCGAAGGAGTTCGGAGTCCCGGATGAGATCGGGGACATGATGAGGAGTCTCTAAATGGTTGAGACGTAAAGATCGATATATTGGATGACTATATTCGGACATCGGGAAGGTTCCGAGTGATTCGGGTATTTTTCAGAGTACCGGAGAGTTACGGGAATTCGCCGGGGAGTATATGGGCCTTATTGGGCCATACGGGGATAGAGGAGAGAGGCCAAAAGGAAGGAGGCGCCCCCTCCCTCTGGTCCGAATTGGACAAGGGGTGCAGCCCACTTTTCCTTGTTCCTCTCCCCCTCTTTCCTTCTCTCCTACTCCAACAAGGGAAGGAGGAGTCCTACTCCCGGTGGGAGTAGGACTCCCCCCTTGGCGCGCCCTCCTCCTAGGCCGGCCACCTCCCCTCCTTGCTCCTTTATATACGGGGGCAGGGGGCACCCCATAGACACAACAATTGATCATTGATCTCTTAGCCATGTGCGGTGCCCCCCTCCACCATAATCCTCGATAATATTGTAGCAGTGCTTAGGCGAAGCCCTGCGATGGTAGAACATCAAGATCGTCACCACGCCATCGTGCTGACGGAACCCTTCCCCGACATTCTGCTGGATCGGAGTCCGGGGATCATCATCGAGTTGAACGTGTGCTAGAACTCGTAGGTGCGTAGTTTCGGTGCTTGATCGGTCGGGCCGTGAAGACGTACGACTACATCAACCGCGTTGTCATAATGCTTCCGCTTTCGGTCTACGAGGGTACGTGGACAACACTCTCCCCTCTCGTTGCTATGCATCACCATGATCTTGCATGTGCATAGGAAATTTTTTGAAATTGCTACGTTCCCCAACAGTAATACCCTACCTCCTGCTTGATTGATCTTGATGAATATGAGTATTACAAGAGTTGATCAACCATGAGATCGTAATGACTAAACCCTAAAGGTCTAGTCTGGCTATGATAATGATTGTCCCCCCTTCGAACTAAGTCCACCGGTTTATATAGACACCGGGGGGGGCTAGGGTTACATAAGGTTGGTTACAAAGAAAGGAATATAGTTATTCGATCGCCAAGCTTGCCTTCCACGCCAAGGAGAGTCCCATACGAACACGAGTGCAGTCTTCGGTCTTCGCGTCTTAACAGCCCATCAGTCCGGCCCATGGCTAACAGGTCGGACGCCCGAGGATCCCTTAGTCCAGGACTCCCTCAGTGGTAACGGTGGCAAAAGTAACGGTAGCAGTTTTGGTTTTATAATGATTGTAACAGTAGCAACGGAAAAGTAAATAAGCGAAGAACAGTATATGAAAAGCTTGTAGGCAATGGATCAGTGATGGATAATTATGTCGGATGCGATTACTCATGCAATAGTTATAACATAGGGTGACACAAAACTAGCTCCAGTTCATCAATGTAATGTAGGCATGTATTCCGAATATAGTCATACGTGCTTATGGAAAAGAACTCGCATGGCATATTTTGTCCTACCCTCCCGTGGCAGCGGGGTCCTATTGGAAACTAAGGGATATTAAGGCCTCCTTTTAATAGAGTACCGGACCAAAGCATTAACACTTAGTGAATGCATGAACTCCTCAAACTACGGTCATCACTGGTAAGTATCCCGATTATTGTCACTTCGGGATTAATGGATCATAACACATAATAGGTGACTATCTTGCAAGATAGGATCAAGAACATATATTCATGAAAACATAATAGGTTCAGATCTGAAATCATGGCACTCGAGCCTAGTGACAAGCAATAAGCATAGCAAATTCATAGCAACATCAATCTCAGAACATAATGGATACTAGGGATCAAACCCTAACAAAACTAGCTCGATTACATGATAAATCTCATCCAATCCATCACCGTCCAGCAAGCCTATGATGGAATTACTCACGCACGGTGGTGAGCATCATGAAATTGGTGACGGAGGAAGATCGATGATGACGATGGCGACGGATTCCCCTCTCCGGAGCCCTGAACGAACTCCAGATTAGCCCTCCCGAGAGAGTTTAGGGCTTGGCGGCGGCTGATGAAGCTATGTACCTAGGGTAATGTCATGGACCTGTCCTAACTGCCCTACCGAAGGACATCTCTAGAAGAAATCACCTTTCAATCGACTTGGAGGTGTTCCACTCGAGAGACTCGAAGACACTCGACCAAGAAGCAATCACTCGACCAAGATCCAACCACTCGACGGCCAGGAGACCTAAAGTCACTCCGCACGCTAACGGTTGGTCATTAAGTAGCTTTTATGGTCATCATAGCACTTTATTACTAGCGTTACCAGTAACGCCCTGCCTTAATGTACATTGAACCCTTTGTAACGTGGGCTGGCCGGGGTCCTGGCGCACTCTATATAAGCCACCCCCTCCTCCGAGACAAGGGTTCGGACCTCGGTAATTCACACTCACCTAATCCAGTCGACTGCCTCCGGGCTCCGAGACATAGGGCTATTACTTCATCCGAGAAGGGCCTGAACTCGTAAACTTGGTGTTCTTAGGACTTCTCCACAGCTAAGATCTTGCCTCTCCATACTTACCCCCCTACACTACTATCAGACTTAGAACCACGACAGTTGGCGCCCACCGTGGGGCAGGTGTTTTAGCATTTGTTGGAGGAGTTGCGACCTTTTCCGACCCGAATCATCATGGTTTTCGGCAGAGTTTCGGTGGAGGGCCGCGAGATCCGTCTCGGCGCGCTCACGTTCATCGTCGACGACTCTTCTTGGCTCCAGGAGGCTCCGCTCGACGTGGACGCACTCCCTGCTCGCGGGGCAACGCACTTTAGCGCGTGCGTCCGCGGCGTTCTGCTGCGGCAACCGTCGACCCCCTACCGGTCGGCTTCGGTGTTGTCCTCCCTCCCCGTTTCCCGCCGGCGCAAGCGCTCCGGTCGGTCGAGACTTCAGCGGTGGGTGAGGCACGCGGTGGCACGTCAGTCAGCCACCCCTCAAGTCAAGGCAATTGAGCCCGACGAATCCCTCTACGGCATGTTTGTCCTGTCGACTGGCTCCGCAGAGACCGCATCCGAGTGCGACAGCAGCGATCCGGTGGCGGAGGTTCTGATGGTCGATGGACCGCCCAGTCCTCCCGGTTTTCCCTGCACCGACGGAGGCGCGGGTGGAGGCGGCCCATCGCATCTCCTTGAGGAGTATCTTCCCGAGCCTCTCACGTCGCTGCAGAGAGAAGAACTTCACCGCCGGAACATGGATGCACTGCACACTCCTATCGTTGGAGAAACCCCCGAGGCTCGCACCTTGGAGGATGCGCGCCTGGCAAACTTGGCCGAGCGCACTCGACTGGAGAACCTCCAGCGAGCACTCGATGTGCGTGCGCGACAACGGGTTCCCGAATCTAGTCGACGTCAGCTCTTCCCGCCCCCGCAGGTATATCGAACTCCGATTCAGAATTTAGCAGCTGCGGCCCGTATAGCGGAGTCAATTCAGCCTTCCCAGTCAGAGGCTGGCAGAGGCTTGCTGCAGATCAGAGCGTTACTCCGGGCAGCAGGAGATCAGAATTCTGCTGTTTCTCAGTCGTGGAACAGGATTCACAGCAGGTCCGTTGCCGCGGACACAGTCCAGTCGGCTCACAGCCCGAGATCGCCCCCGAGGCGTGAAGGACGTGGAGACCGGCGTGACCAGTATGGGAACCAGGAGCAGTATGATCACCGAGTCGATCATGACGGTCAATGTCGAGTGCCCACTCCTCCCCCGAGGAGCGGGTCATATGTGCCTCGCCAGCAGGGTGACAGGCGCCCTCATAGTGGTGGGCGAAGGATTCCAGTCGACCCCAGAGGGCCAGGCTTTGACGTGAGATCCATTCTCGTCCAAGGTTTGGTCGACAGGAACAGGGCTCACCGAGAAGGTCACGACAGAGATGCGCCTACCAGCAGCAGAGTACATGTTTCGGGGCCAGAGTGCTTTAGTAGAGCCATCAGGGCCGATGTGATTCCTCCCAACTTCAGATTGGCGACTGGAGTCAGTAAGTTCACTAGTGAGTCCAAGCCCGATACTTGGCTTGAGGACTACCGAGTGGCCGTCCAGATTGGCGGCGGCAATGATGAAGTGGCCATGAAGCACCTGCCTCTCATGTTGGAGGGCTCGGCTAGAGCATGGCTGAACCAGTTAGCACCTAGCAGCATTTACACTTGGGAATATATCTCCCGAGTGTTCGTCACCACGTTTGAAGGCACATGCAAGCGACCGGCAGGGATGACGGAACTGCGGTCTTACGTGCAGAAGCCGAATGAAACTTTGAGGGATTACATCCACAGGTGGATCACGTTACATCACTCGGTGGAGAATGTGCCCGACCACCAAGCAGTTTGTGCCTTCAAGGAAGGCGTCAAGTACAGAGAACTGAATTTGAAATTCGATCGAACCGGAGATATGTCCCTGAATCGGATGATGGAGATTGCCACCAAGTACGCTAATGGTGAAGTTGAGGATCGACTCAGGAGTGCCAAGCTCAAGTCAGTCGCCCAAGAAACCGGAGGAAATTCCAATCGGAAACAGAAGCGGAAAGCCGAGCCAGCGGCTCCCGGGGAAGCCTTGGCTTTAACCCAAGGAAAGTTCAAAGGGAAACCTAAAGGACCTTGGAACCCCAAAAAGGTCAAAGACCAGGACGGAAATGATGTGTTGGACTTACCATGTCTCGTCCACACAAAGAAAGATGAAGAGGGTAATTTCATTTACCCGAAACATACCACTCGACAGTGTCGACTCTTGATCCAGCAGTTCCAGGGCAAGCAGCCCAAAGGTAAGGAAAAGGAGTCGGACAAGGTCGAGGACAAAGAAGATAGTGACGACAGATACCCTCAGGTCAATTCCACTCTGATGATTTTTGCCGATGTTGAAAGCAAAAGTCGACTGAAAGTTATTAACCGAGAGGTGAATATGGTCGCTCCGGTGACACCTAGTTACCTGAAATGGTCTCAGACTGCCATAACATTCGACCAGTCCGACCACCCAACGCACATCGCCACCCCTGGGAGGCAAGCTTTGGTGGTCGACCCAGTTGTTGAAGGTACTCGACTGACCAAAGTCCTGATGGATGGTGGCAGTGGTTTGAACATATTGTATGCTGAGACGTTGAAAGGGATGGGCATTCCGATGTCCAGACTCAGTGCCAGCAACATGAGTTTCCATGGGGTCATTCCTGGGAACAAGGCTGAATCACTCGGCCAGATTGCTCTTGATGTGGTTTTCGGTGATTCCAAGAGTTACCGCAAAGAGAAGTTGACATTTGAAGTTGTAGACTTCCAGAGTGCCTACACGCTATTTTGGGCAGGCCGGCTTATGCACGCTTCATGGCCCGACCGTGTTATGTGTATCTCAAATTGAAGATGCCTAGCCCCAAAGGTGTGATCACTATTATGGGCAATCGGAAGAAAGCGGAAGAATGTTTTCAGAAAGGTTCGAAGATCGTCGATGCTCAGATGGCGGTGGTGGAGTTGCAGGAATACCAGAAGACTGCAGACCCACATGATTTGTTGCGAGCCAAGAAGCCCGCTACAGAGTCAGCTTTTCAGTCGACTGGCGATACGAAGACAGCTCACATCCACCCAACCGACCCCAGCGCTACTCCAACTCATATCTCGACAACACTCGACTCCAAATAGGAAGAAGCGCTCATCCAGTTCCTCCGTGAGAACTGGGACATTTTCGCATGGAAGCCCTCTGACATGCCGGGTGTTCCCAGGGAGCTGGCTGAGCACCACCTAAGAGTCGACTCAAAAATAAAACCTGTCAAGGAACATCTCCGACGGTCCGTCGTCTAGAAGAGAAAGGCCATTGGCGAAGAGGTAGCTCGGCTTTTAGCGGCGGAGTTCATCCGAGAAATCTACCACTCCGAGTGGCTCGCCAATGTTGTCATGGTCCCCAAGAAGGACAAGTCACTTCGCATGTGCATTGACTTTAAACATATCAATCGGGCCTGTCCGAAAGATCATTTTCCTCTCCCCTGCATCGACCAGATAGTCGACTCGACTGCGGGATGTGAGTGACTGTCTTTTTTAGATGCCTATTCCGGGTACCATCAGATCCGTATCTATGGGCCTGACGAGATCAAAACAGCTTTCATCACTCCATTCGGGTGCTTCTGTTATGTTACCATGCCATTTGGCCTCAAGAATGCCGGAGCCACATTCATGAGGATGATTCAGAAGTGTTTGCTCACCCAAATCAGTCGGAATGTGGAGGCGTACATGGATGATATTGTGGTCAAGTCACGGAAGGGTTCCGACCTGCTGACTGACCTTGCTAAAACCTTTGCCAACCTCAGAAGGTTTGATATCAAGCTTAATCCATCAAAATGCACATTCGGGGTTCCTGGCGAAAAGTTACTCGGTTTTCTCGTTTTCGAACGGGGAATCGACGCCAATCCATAAAAAGTCGGTACTATACTCCGAATGAAAAGTCCTGTGCGAGTGCACGATGTTCAGAAGCTTACTGGTTGCTTGGCCGCCCTAAGTCGATTCATATCTCGTCTCGGTGAAAAGGCATTGCCTCTTTAACGATTGATGAAGAAGTCTGACAAGTTTGAGTGGACTCCTGAAGCTAACGCAGTGTTCGCAGAGCTCAAAGGTCTGCTCTCCACCCAGCCGGTGCTTGCTGCCCCAATCAGCAAGGAGCCTTTGCTGCTTTACATTGCAGCCACACGACAAGTCGTCAGTACGGTACTTACGGTCGAGCAGGAAGAAGAAGGGAAAACCTTCAAAGTTCAGCGCCCAGTGTATTATATTTTTGAAGTCTTGACCCCATCGAAGCAAAGATATCCTCATTATCAGAAGCTCGTATATAGGATTTATATGACCACAAAGAAAGTTGCCCACTACTTTTCTGATCATTCCATTACAGTCGTCAGCGACGCTCCGTTGTCAGAGATCTTGCATAACAGGGATGCAACTGGTCGAGTGGCAAAATGGGCGATTGAACTCCTTCCTCTAGATATCAAGTTTGAGGCAAAGAAAGCTATCAAGTCCCAGGCAATCGCGGATTTCATCGCCGAGTGGATTGAACAGCAACTGTCGACTCAGGTTCACTCGAAGCATTGGACCATGTTCTTCGATGGTTCCAAGATGCTAAATGGTTCCGGCGCCGGAGTAGTGTTGGTCTCCCCCAGAGGATATAAACTCAGATATATTCTTCAAATCCACTTTGAGTCCTCTAACAACGAGGCAGAATATGAAGCACTTTTATATGGGTTGCGCATGGCCATTTCACTCGGCGTCCGTCGCCTCATGGTCTACGGCGACTCAGATTTGGTGGTTAATCAAGTGATGAAGGAATGGGACGTCAGAAGTCCAGCCATGACTGGTTATTTCAATGCAGTGAGAAAGCTGGAGAAGAAATTCGAGGGGTTAGAGCTTCATCACATACCCCGACTGGAAAATCAAGCAGCTAATGATCTGGCAAAAATAGGTTCCAAAAGAGAAGCCATTCCCAGCAATGTGTTTTTGGAACACATCCACACACCATCAGTCCAGGAGGATCCCTTCACTGAAGAGGCCCCGCAGCCAAAAAGCGCCACGGATCCGACTGAAGTTGAAGTTCCAGCTGTGGTTGACCTGATCATGGAAGTCTTGGTTATCACTCCCGTTTGGACAGAACCGTACATCGCGTAGATCCTAAGGAAAGAACTCCCAGAAGACGAAGAAGAGGCTCGATAGATTGTCCATCAATCCAAGGTCTTTACAGTCATAAAGGGACAGTTATATAGAGAAAGCGCGACTGGGGTCGGCCAGAAGTGTATTACACCAGAAGAAGGTCAGACGATCCTTAACGATATCCACTCGGGGACCTGTGGTCATCATGCGTCCTCTCGGACCATTGTGGCTAAAGCATACCGAGCGGGGTTCTACTGGCCAAGAGCCAATGAGATGGCAAAAGAGATAGTCGACAAATGTGAAGGATGTCAGTATTACTCCAATATGCCGCACAAGCCCGCGTCAGCCCTGAAAACCATTCCACTCGTCTGGCCCTTCGCTGTTTGGGTGCTGGACATGGTTGGACCACTGAGAACAGGCAGGACCGGCTTCACTCATGTGCTGGTAGCAGTCGACAAGTTCACCAAATGGATTGAAGCCAAGCCTATCAAGAATCTCGATGCTTGCACCGCTATCAGTTTCATCAGAGAGTTGATATTCAGATATGGAGTTCCGCACAACATCATCACGGACAATGGGTCAAACTTCGATTCCGACAAATTCAGGGCCTTTTGCGCCTCTCAGGGCACTCGAGTCGACTATGCTTCGGTCGCTCACCCCCAGTCGAATGGGCAAGCAGAAAGGGAAAACGGCCTAATTCTCAAAGGACTGAAACCTCGATTGATGTACGATCTCAAGCACGCAGCAGGTGCATGGGTCGACGAGCTTCCATTAGTCCTTTGGGGATTGAGGACAACCCCGAATCGATCGACCGGAAGAACCCCATTCTTTCTGGTCTATGGAGCTAAGGCAGTCTTACCGAGTGACCTGCTTCACAACGCTCCCCGAGTTGAGCTCTACTCTGAAGATGAAGCAGAACAAGCCCGGCAGGACGCAGTCGACCTCCTAGAAGAAGAAAGAGAAATGGCGTTGATTCGATCGACCATCTATCAGCAAGACTTGCGTCGATTCCATGCCAGAAACGTGAAGAGCCGAGCCTTCCAAGAAGGAGACTTAGTCCTTCGAGTGGATCAGCAGAAAACACACAAGCTCGCTCCTACTTGGGAAGGCCCCTTCATAGTCACCAGAGTCCTCCACAATGGAGCATACCACCTCTACAATGTCGATCGCCAGATTGATGAGCCACGAGCCTGGAATGCGGAGCTACTCCGCCCCTTTTATACTTGAATTCTCACTCGGATGAGATGTAATAAGAAAAACTCTTGTAGTTTATTTATCAAAGACAAGAGCGTTATAATTTTCCCAGTGATTATTATTGTTTCTGTTTGCATAAGAAATCCCCCAGTGGGTGGCTTAGCTGCGGATCCGCTTCGCCTAAGCTTGTAAAAACAGTTTCCTACCGAGTGGCGAGCCAGCCTCCTACTCGGGGGCTTAGCTGCGAATCCGTTTCGCCTAAGTATTTAAAAAAATCCTACCGAGTGGAGAGCAATCCTCCCACTCGGGAGCTTAGCTGCAGTCCAGTACTCGCCTAAGTTCTCTCACTTGGAGACTTAGCTCCAGTCCGGCACTCGCTTAAGTTTGAAAAAATCCTACCGAGTGGAGAGCAATCCTCCCACTCGGGGGCTTAGCTACAGTCCAGTACTCGCCTAAGTTCTCTCACTTGGAGACTTAGCTGCAGTCTGGCACTCGCCTAAGTTTGAAAAAAATCCTATCGAGTGGAGAGCAATCCTCCCACTCGGGGGCTTAGCTGCAGTCCAGTACTCGCCTAAGTTCTCTCACTTAGAGACTTAGCTGCCGTTCGGCACTCGCCTAAGTTTGAAAAAATCCTACCAAGTGGAGAGCAATCCTCCCACTTGGGGGCTTAGCT
>NC_041390.1:432262739-432322175 GCF_002162155.2 Triticum dicoccoides
CAATCCTCCCACTCGGGGGCTTAGGTGCAGTCTAGTACTCGCCTAAGTTCTCTCACTTGGAGACTTAGCTGCAGTCCGGCACTCGCCTAAGTTTGAAAAAATCCTACTGAGTGGAGAGCAATCCTCCCACTCGGGGGCTTAGCTGCAGTCCAGTACTCGCCTAAGTTCTCTCACTTGGAGACTTAGCTGCAGTCCGGCACTCGCCTAAGTTTGAAAAAATCCTACCGAGTGGAGAGCAATCCTCCCACTCGGGGGCTTAGCTGCAGTCCAGTACTCACCTAAGTTCTCTCACTTAGAGACTTAGCTGCAGTCTAGCACTCGCCTAAGTTTGAAAAAATCCTACCGAGTGGAGAGAAATCCTCCCACTCGGGGGCTTAGCTGCAGTCCAGAACTCGCCTAAGTACGAAACACATCTCAATCCTCAAGGACGACGAGGGGCAGGTCGACTGCCGCCTTCTCCTGGGGAGCTTCGCCACAAATACAATGTGCGATTCATCCCGCTCTACAGTAACAAAGTGCGGGTCGACTTCCACCTTCTCCTGGAGAGCTTCGCCACAAATACAATGTGCGCTCCGTCGCCGACCCGCACAGGCGACAAGACATGGGTCGACTGCTTCCCTCTCCTTCGGAGCTACGCTGCGAATACAAAAGTTGTCTCGAATGAAGAATGGGTTCACTCAGCAGGAGATTCATAAAGATATTCAACGGTAAACCAAGTTCAGATAAATTCTAAAGGTTCTGGATCGCAGATCAAAGTACTCGGCCATGCGGCCCGAAAAAGTTTAACGGTTACAAAAACCACTTGGCATTCTGAGGCAAATTTAAGGTGGGACATAAGAGTTTGGTCACTCCGCGGGAGGAGGGCTGGCAGGCTCGACGAACTCATCCAGGTCGACGTCGTCGGCTATCCGAGTGGCTGCAGCGATGAAAGTCTCCATAAAGGTTCGGAAGTCATGTTTCTGGGTGTTGGCGACCTTGATTGCTGCCAGTTTGTCTTGTCTCACCTCCTTGCAGTGGACACAAACCAGAGACAGAGCCACGTCAGCGCCACACCGAGCAGCAGACTTCTTCCACTCCTGCACTCGGTCTGGGATTTCATTTAGTCGAGTCATCAGGGAATCAAGATCATTTTGGAGCACAGCCTCTGGCCAAAGTGCCGGGTCAATCCGTGACATGGTGACCTTCAGTCGAGCCAAGTAGTCCACGGCACTGTCGATGCGAGATTCCAGACAGAGCAGATTTATGGCAGTTTCATCTTTCACGGGAGAGTTGATTGGATCCAAACCTGGTTCGATCCGCCCAGTCTCCTCTTCAAAGTTCTGACAAAACTCTGCATTCACAGTCCAAGGATAAGTCAATTTTCGTACACTGAATCGACACAAAAAAAATCAGTCGGAACAAAATGTGCACATTCAAGCTTGATGAACAACTTCTTGGCAAGACTTCTCAGATAGCTCTCCAGATCATCCCTCCTGCGAGCAATACCTTCCATTTTCTCGCCCTGGACGAGATTCGCCTTCTTCCAGCGTGAGCACTCCTTGTTGGAGTCATTCAGAGCGGTCTTCAGCCTGGTATTCTCTTCTTCCAACTGGCCGACCAAAGCCAGCTTCTGGTCGGCCAGAGCGGTCTTGTCGTCAGCCTCCTTACGAGCAACAGCCAAATCCTGATCCTTCTTCGCCAGAGCTTCTCTCAGTTTTTCTGCAAAGAAATGACGATTGATTCAGAAATAGCAGAAGGGTACTCGAGCCTAAAACTGACCAGTCGACAAACTCGTCTTACCAGCGGCGCCGTCTCTCACCTTTTGCAGCTCTGTCCTGGCCAGCTCCAAGTCAAGGTTCAGTTGAATCTGCGGCTTCTCCAAGTCAGCAAAGCGGGCTCCAAGATCAGAAGATTTCTGAAATCAAAGGGGAGAAGTTATTTTACAGCGAAAAACAACAAAGGCAATAAATGCTAAGACTATGGTCGACTGCCCGCAGTCCACCATAGTCTCGGGGACTACACCCAGTGGGTGCACTTTGCGTGCCCCCACCGGTTCTGATCCCACTCGACCGGCCCGCCGAAGTCGAGTCCAAAAAAAAGAGGCAGAAAGAGAGAAAGTAGAACTCAGACTACAGTCGACTGCCAGCAGTCCACCGTAATCTCAGGGACTACACCCAGTGGGTGCACTTTGCGTGCCCCCACCGGTTCTGATCCCACTCAACCAGACCGAGTGGAAGAGACAAACTATTTATACATTCGACAAAATACAAAGATTACAGTCGACTGCCAGCAGTCCACCGTAGTCTCGGGGACTACACCCAGTGGGTGCACTCAGCGTGCCCCCACTAGTCCAAAAAATTCAATCGACACACCCAGTGGGTGTACAGATGAAAAGATTTTCGGAAAGAATCTTCAGATAGCATATCCTAACAGAACAAGCGGTGACCAACTAACCTGGATGTTGCTCTGGAGAGCCGAGCTGGCATCATAGGCGGCTTGGCTGGCGTCCCGCACCATCTTCATCTTCTCCATCATAATGCCCGCCTGGCGTATGGCTTCCCTAGCAGCATTCACCTCGTCCTCCGGGGCATGATGGGTCGCAAAAAGTGAAGGCGGGTCGACAGGGGCTCGAGCAGTCGACGAAGAAGGCAAGGCACTCGACAGTGGCTCAGCGAAGGTAACAGAACCCCGATTGATGTCGCCAGTGTCCTGAACGACTGGTTCCGCCCTCGGCGTCGACTGTAGCACCTCACTTACAGGAGCTCGCCTACTCTTCCTCGTCAAAGGCCTCTCAGACTCTTCATCATCATTAGGGAGGTCAATAATGTTGGGAGCTGTGCAAAGTTCAATTGCCAAAATCACGTCACCCAATGAGGCACATTGCAGTTGAATCGACCGAATAAAGATAGTATGGCAAAAATCATACCCAGATTAGAAGTGACCGCATCCTCCATCACATCATCATCATCCCTGTAAGCTGAGGTCCCGGAAGTGGCAGCGCTGACAATTCCAAAGTTCGTCCAGTTAAAACAAGAAAAACAAACAGCGCGGAGCGTCGAGTGAATACAAAGAGAGACACTCACGCGGAGGCGACAGGGATATAAATCTTGATCTTCGGCAATGCCTTCCGAGTCCTCGGCTCTGCAACTTTGGGGTGCTTTGGCGCCTTCTCGGTCGGGGTTGGTGAAGAGATCCGAGGATGCTTCAAAGACTGACCAGCCTGAGTAGTTGCCTTGTCGCGGGCACTCGGCCGTTCTTGGTCGAGCTTGGATCGCCTCTCCCTGCGAGGGGGCGACTCGACTTCTTCTCCACCACTTGAGTCGTCGCTTCCTCCATCCCCTTCGCCATCGGAAGTCCACTCGCCACTGTCGCCGCCACTCGCCTCGCCTTCCAGTGCTTGTTCTTGCTCCCCGTTGGGCATTGAATACATTTCAATAATGGCCTGAAAGGAAGCAGGGAGAACAAAGTCAGTCGACGCAATATAGGCAGTTGCGCGAGTAAATTCAGATTACAAGCAAAAACTCAGAATCAGACCTGCTCTGGTGCATGAGACTGGTCGAAAGGGGGAACTCTCCTGGCTCCCCTGGGATTGTCCTTGTTCCCGGTAATGCCCGACAGACACTTCTCCAGTGTGTCGTCGTCGACCTCCTCTGGGTGGATCCGAGTGGAGTCTTCAAGACCCGAATACATCCACATCGGATGGTCTCGACCTTGAAGAGGCTGGATGCGCCACTGAAGGAAGACCTCCAAGAGATCCATACCAGTGACCCCGTCACAAATAAGCTGGACCACTCGATCGACCAACAGCTTCACGTGCGCCTTCTCCTCCGGGAGAACCTTCAAAGGGGAGGGTTTCTCCACTCGGTCCATGGTAAAGGGAGGGAGGCCAGTCGACTGCCCTGGCGTCGACTGGTCTTTACAGTAAAACCAGGTCGACTGCCATCCGCAAACTAAGTCAGGAAGAATCATGGCCGGAAAGGATCTTTTCCCTCTCGTCTGGATGCCAAGACCCCCACACATCTGGATCACTTGGGTCCTCTCATCACTCGGATTAGCCTTTTTCACTGTCTGGGAGCGACAAGTGAAAATATGCTTGAAAAGACCCCAGTGAGGCCGGCAACCCAGGAAATTCTCACACAAAGAAATGAAAGCGACGAGATAAACGATCGAGTTGGGGGTAAAATGGTGGAGTTGTGCCCCAAAGAAGTTCAGAAACCCTCGAAAGAAAGGGTGAGGAGGCAAGGAAAATCCACGGTCGACGTGGGTGGCAAGAAGAACACGCTCACCCTCCCGAGGTTGCGGCTCAGATTCCTTCCCCGGAAGCCGCGCCGAGTCATAGGGGATCAACCCCCCTTCGGCCAGGTCGTCGAGGTCTTCTTGGGTGATCCTCGAGTGGATCCAGTCGCCCTGGATCTAGCCCTTCGGCAGGCCGGTCCGCGAGGAAGATCCGCCCCGGCTGGTCGCCTTCCCCTTCGACCTCGCCGTCGCCTTCTTTGCCCGCTCCAGAGCCGTCGTCTTCTCCTTCCCCATTGTCACCGGCGAGACGCGTACGGAGCGGTGATGCTGGGGCGAGAGCGAGCGCAGCGGAGGGGCGTGAAGAGGAGAAGAGGAAATGGGAACGCACTATTCGGGAGACTCCGGTCCAACGCCTTATATGAGGCTGCTTCCGAGTGGCTGACAGGTAGGCCCAGGTGGCTCTGTCAAATCCCGTAACGATCGCGCGCGCGGTACGTGGTGAAAAAGGCGGCACGAGGATCGAGGCGTCTCCGCTCTATCCCATCCGATTACTGCAGCCTCCCCCGTCCCGCGCGCTTCCCAAAATTCGGATCCCACGAAATCTGCGAGCAGCAAACAACTTGTCAGACCAAAAGATCTCCTCCGCACCGTCACTCGGAGCCTTACAAGTAAAGAAACTCACTCGACGAAGAATTAAGAATGGATCAAGGCGACTGAAAAGGAAGTTGCTGTCATCACTCAGGTCCGTTGATCCGGAACAAGATATGCTCACGGCATGAAAAACGAGTCGGAGAGGTCCTCAACTCCTTCCCCACTCAAACCTCAATCCATTCGGGGGCTAATGATGAAGCTATGTACCTAGGGTAGGGTCATGGACCTGTCCTAACTGCCCTACCCAAGGACATCTCTAGAAGAAATCACCTTTCAATCGACTTGGAGGTGTTCCACTCGACAGACTCGAAGACACTCGACCAAGAAGCAATCACTCGACCAAGATCCAACCACTCGACGGCCAGGAGACCTAAAGTCACTCCGCACGCTAACGGTCGGTCATTAAGTAGCTTTTATGGTCATCATAGCACTTTATTACTAGCGTTACCAGTAACGCCCTGCCTTAATGTACATTGAACCCTTTGTAATGCAGGCTGGACGGGGTCCTGGCGCACTCTATATAAGCCACCCCCTTCCTCCAAGACAAGGGTTCGGACCTCGGTAATTCACACTCACCTAATCCAGTCAACCGCCTCCGGGCTCCGAGACGTAGGGCTATTACTTCCTCCGAGAAGGGCATGAACTCGTAAACCTTGCGTTCTTACGACTTCTCCACAGCTAAGATCTTGCCTCTCCATACTTACCCCCCTACACTACTGTCAGACTTAGAACCACGACAGCGGCTCCGTATCATAAAACGTGATGAATCATTCTCTCAGATTTTTTTCTCCCCAAAAGTGAATATATGGAGTTGGAGTTTAGGTCGGTGGAGCGTCAAGGGGCCCACGAGGCAGGGGGCGCGCCCAGGGGGTAGGCGCGCCCCCACCCTCGCGGACAGGGTGTGAGCCCCCTGACGTGGATTCTTTCGCCAGTATTTTTTATATATTCCAAAAATAATCTCCGTTGATTTTCAGGTCATTCCAAGAACTTTTATTTCTGCAGAAAGATAACACCATGTCAATTCTGCTGAAAACAGCGTCAGTCCGGGTTAGTTTCATTCAAATCATGCGAGTTAGAGTAAAAAACAAGGGCAAAAATGTTTGGAAAAGTAGGTATGTTGGAGACGTATCACACAGCAGTGGTTACTTCATCTCCAGACAGATCCCAGTGCCTCTGGTAAAAGTGAACTGGAAATCCATTAGGCCCAGGCGCCTTTGTCGGGAACATCTGGAAGAGAGCGACTTTCACCTCTTCTCGTGTGTATGGTGCACACAAGATTGAATTCATCTCTGGAGTTACCTTGGAAGGTACATGGTTCGTCACCTCTTCTATGTCATGCACCCCTTCGGTGGTATATAGGCTTTCATAAAACTCTTGGACCATGGCCTTTAGCTGCATTGGATCATCAACCTGCACCCCCAAGGCATTTGAGAGGACTTTAATCATGTTCTTTCTACGCCTGAGACTAGCCCTCATATGGAAAGATTCGATATTCCTGTCCCCTGTTGTTAGCCACTCTATCATGGCCCTCTGTCTCCACATTACCTCCTCGCGGTGGTACAATTCTACCAGGTTCTCATTCAGTTTCAGCCCCCGATGGCTAGGTCTGTCACGCAACGGGTCATCCCTCAACTGTTCCGGTTCTAGCTTGATGCGCTTGATCTCCTTTCTGACACTGCCGAAAGTATTAAAGTTCCACCTGTCTAAGTCTTGAGATAGTGCAGCCAACTTCTGCTTCAAGGACTCAATATTATTCGTCGGGTTTTCCGAGCTCCACATGGTTGTTATGGTCTCTCTCCAGGACTCATGTGTTTCCCACAATGTTTCATACTTGAAGCTTCTTTTCGGTACACCTTGGCGCTGTCCGACCTGAGTAAGCAGCAGTATTGGGCCATGGTCAGATGTAGCTGCTGATAGATGTGTCACTTCTGCCATTGGGAACCTGGTCATCCAATCTGCACTTGCTAGAGCCCGATCCAGTCGCACCCGAGTATAAGTTCCTCCGGTGACTCCAAAACCTCCCATGATAGCCAACATCCATAAGCATGCAATCATCAACAGCGTCTCTAAAGCCTTGTATCTGTGCATTACTCCGGTAGCAACTCCTTGGTGTTCTTCCGGACTTAGCACCTCATTAAAATCTCCTATCATAGCCATGGCAGGGCGCTCAAACTGCACATACCTCTCATGAGGTCCCATGTTTGATGCCTCAACCGTGTCTGAGCGTCCCCATAAAAGCAGGACAGCCTCCACGGATCGATGCCTGTTTCAGTTATCTTAGCATCAATATGGTACACCGAGTCACCCAAAATTTCAACGTCCAATGTATTATTCCAAAAAATTCCAATGCCTCCACTTCTACCACTACTATTAATTGCATAAGCTCTATCATAACCAAGAGTACTAGCTAGCGCTTCTACACGTGCACCACTTATTTGGGTTTCGACAATACATAGCACGGTAGGGGCAAATTTCCTCGCGAGATCGCGAAGCTCTCAAACTGTCACGGCTTTGCCCATGCCACGGCAGTTCCAACAGAGGGCACTCATTGTGCTTGGCGGCGCTCCTCCTGGGAGCCCGCCAAATTTGGTTTTGTGACGCTTGAGCTACTGCCCTTGCTTTCCTTGCCATCAGTGCGCGATCTCTTCTGATCCCTCTTCGGGGGAGGGCTAACCGGGTTACCAACGTGAGGAACCAATGCTAGCTGATTCTTGTGGTCCAAAACATCCACTGGATCAGACTTCTTTCTATTGGCCTCTTCCATCTCCACATCCAGTGATGATGAATTCATGTTTTCCTCACCACCAACCAGCATGAGCCGTTCGTGCTCATGTTTCCCTCTGAACGCCCACCAGCATGAGCCGTTCGTCCTCCTCTCCGTCCACCGCGGTGGCCTCGGCCTCCACCTGGGCCTTCCCCTATGCGCATTGCCCATGATGCACGGAGGTCCTTGAAGTACAAAGCAGACGGGGGATGAACATCATCCCCATGCTCCTTATACATGTGCCCTAGATGGCCACAGACAGCGCACCAGTCCGGCAGCTTCTCATAACAAACTCTGTATATCTGGCACTTGGAGTTCCTAATCATTGACACAACGTTTTTCAGAGGTTTGTGGACGTCTATCCTCACCCATATTCTGAAGAAGTTGCCGGCAAAGTCATGCGATTGGTTTTCTTTTACTCACATATTTTATTTTAAATGTGTTGGCCTCACTGGGCCGCGGTTGGGCCATCCTGCAGCCCATGCAACGCTGGCTCGTCTAGCTCGAGCGGATCGGATCGGGGACGAGGCATACGGGTGGCGGGGTTTGAATCCAGTGACGGTTCCGGCGATCGCGCCGCCCTTAGCCCTTGTCGCCTAACACTAGCCCCTGCTTCGGCGAGCCAGCCACTGCTCCGCTGCTCCGGTGACCTAGCGTCTGGGCACCGGCGAGCCAGCGATGGGGCTCCGGCGAGGTCGAGGCAGCAGGGCTTTTGAGTGATTACATTTACAACAAAGGTGTTTTCTGCAAAAAAATATGGCAGGTTGGCTCCTGACACACGGGTCCCGGTGGTCAGATACACCGTCAATACGCGTTTATACGTGGCTTAGACTGTTTTGTGACACTTAGGATGTATGATGGTACTGATATTCAAAAAAGATGACTAATAGTACTGATCCCTTACAACGTGTCGAAACGTGGTAGTTCATTGCAATTAACTCGGGCGGGGGATGTCGCGGTAGGTCACCTCCAGGCTCGTGCCGGGCTCGAAGCACTCGTCGCGAATGGGGCTCCATGACGCGATGCGGAGATTGGGTCCTGCTTTTTTTTAGGGTATTGAGTCCTGCTACTCTCTCCATTCCACAATGTAGTGCTTCCTCTATTTCCGTGCTTTAACTTTGACCGTAAATTTAACTAGCAAGACCGATTGCGGTGGGAGCAAAAATTATGTCAGTGAATTCGTATTTGAAAGAAGTTTTCAATTATATAATTTTTTTCTCCCGCCGCAGTTGGTCTCGTTGGTTAAATTTATGGTCAAAGTTGGACATCGGGAAGCGCGGGCGCACTATATTTTAGAATGGAGGGAGTATTATATATATATATATACACACGTGTGTACATGCGTGTACGACATGGCATACTGGCAGGACACGTGTCCACCTAATGTGATCGCAGCACCTAATTAGAGACCAGATCATGTACACATGACACTCGTATTCCAATTAAACTGTGGAAACACGTTAGATCCGTAGCAGATGTATGAGCATGTTTACTACACCAAAGCTTCGTATTTCAAAAAAAAAAACAAAGCTTCGCACGTATATTTGTCAATCTGTGCCATTGCCCAACTCATGGACGTAGGGCACACAAACACCGGATAACCAACGCCCTTCACGTCCTATATATACTATACAACGTAGCCGCACACAACAGGCCAGGCCAAGAAGAAGAGGGAAGCCAAGCCCGCCCGGAGAAGCCAACAGCGCGCGCCATGGCGGCAGCTCGAGACGACGACATCGACGGCGGCGGCGGGTGCGATCCGCGTAAGTGTCTCGGGGACGCCTGGCCGGCCATCCTCGGCGCCCTGACGGCGCTGGTGATCATAACGCCCATCCTTCCCTGGTTGTACGCGGGCTCCGAGGACTCGGCCAAGATCCCGGAGTACACCGTCGCCGTCGCCGCCTTCTCGGGCCTCGACCCCGACGTCGACCTCGCGCGCGCCACGCTCGACCCCGCCTTCGACCTCACCTTCCGCATCATGGAGCCGCGCAAGTACAGCGCCGAGTGCGTGGACCGCGGCACCACGGCGTCAGTCTCCTACCGCCGCGTCGTGCTAGCGAGCGGGCCCGTGCCAGAGTTCTGCGCGAGGAAGGAGAACGTCACGGAGGTGGGGTCCGTGATGGCGTGGGGCAACGCCGTGCCCGTGCCGCGGTTCGCGCGGGAGCGGCTCGCCGAGGAGCTCCGGCGAGGGAACGCCACGGTGGACGTGGCCCTGCTGGGGCCGGCGGCGCCGAGGCAACTGCAGAAGGTGGTCGAGTGCACGGCCGTCTTGGGCCGCGGCGAGGCCTCGCCGACGTGCAAGGTCACGTCCCAGTATCCGATCTCGCCCGAGCCCGAGTACCCGCTCGGGCCACGGCCGGCGAGGAAGCTTCTTGAGTCATGGAACGACTATAGATCACTACTCCTAGTTAGCTAGGGTTTTGTGTTAGCTTAGACTCAATTTTTTCACACTAGCCCTACGAGATTTTGCTTCTTGTTATAGTAGTATTTTGTTTAGGCCTTATACGTGTGATCTTTGCATTCACATTGTGTGATTTTTCGAACGCGTGCTTGTGCAACAATTTCAACAAACCTACCCTACACCACAACAATTTGAACGTGCCCCAGTCGTCCATGCACAAAATATTTAGACCGGAGCAATTGAACAAAAAGCACATCAGCAGATAAGCTTGCGACGCGCCTTAAGGCGACGAAGCAGAGCATCATCAGAGACCAACAAACAGTTCATCATCAGAGACCAACAAACAGTTCACCGAAACGCGAAATTGGATCCATAGAACTGCATCGCATTGCACCCCCGAAAACTCAAAATTTCCAAGGTTCCATCACACCAGACGAGACCAGACCATCTTATCTACATTACCAAATACCTAACGAAAATTGTTCACCGATAAAGCAACTTAGTGACAACCTAGCCTACCCTAGACCACACCCACTTCCCCTTGAAGCCATTATACCAATCTCCAGCCCCCCTCCTACTTACTCCCCAACCCTTATTCCTTGACACCACAGGAGTATACCCCCCACAATGTATTTACCACCGTGAGCCCTCCATCACCTTCTCCAGTATACCACCCCCACAACATATATACCTCCAAGCCCGTCCCACCCCCACCTTCTCCGGTATACCGCCACCACCACGACTCAAACCAGAAAAACAAAAGACGGATACTAAACTACTACATTTCGACCTACCAAGCGTTATTTCTTCACCATCATCCGTGTGCTTGCTTCACGGGATGATGGCGTGCTGCTACCTTCTACCTTGGCTGAGGTTTCTGGATGAATGACCTTGTTGGTACGATGATCTGTGGCCTTGGGATCTGAGGCGAAGGGCACTGGTTCTGCGAGCGCTGCAGCATCTGAACCATGGATGGTGTTTGATACGAGTAAACAAGTGAACTGCTGTCCGTGGAGTCACCGCGTGTCGTGGCTCTCTGCCAAGAATGCGAGCTGAGCCCCGACAGCAGGTATGCCCTTCCTGAAGCCTCATAGCGTTGCCGGCTAGCCATCCTCTCCTGCATCTCCCTCAGCTCCGCATCAAGAGCCATGCATAAACGGTCCCCATTCCGGCTTGAAAAGGACTCTAACAACACCCTTCGGCACTCCTCAAGAATAGCCACTGCCTCAGAAAGAACACCTCTCTCAGCAGCAGCCCTTGCAGCCTCAATAGAATCCGCGGCACGGACTCGGTTCCTCTCACGATCAACCTCCATGCAAACAAGTTCAGGTGTGCGTGATCTCGGCCTCAGGATCATCACCTCGTCACCTTGGATCTTGATACACTCATTTGTCACCAGATCTCTGTAGGAAAAGGCAACCTTCAAGAGTATGGTCTGTTCACGGGATTGCGGGAAGCTCACAGACAGCAAAAAGTCCCTCTCCTCGTCAGCATAAAGATGTCCAACATCAATTGAACCATTTCGCCCATCTCCAGCCACCTTACTCAAGTAGCTGCCAGATTTGATGGAGCGAAGCTGAACACCAGTATGCACACACTGCACAGTTAAGCGCATATCCTGAACAACAACACTAAGAAGACCACCAATGCACTGAGCAAATGCATCCTGAATCACACCCTCGTCCTCAATGAAGGAAAATGTACCACCAGAGACCTCGGCAATTGAGTGCAAAGCATCTGAATCATGATCTGCTCCAAAACCAAACCCATGGACAGGTACTATGCCTACAGCTTGGTTTAGAATGGAAGATGGAACAAGGGACCTATAATCAGGACGGGTTCCCCTAACATTTGAGGAAATATTATAGGTATCTTGACCATCTGATAACAGAGTAATACTGCATACTGGATTCTTATAACTGCGATCCTCAATAACCTTAGCAGCTTTCTTCAACGCATCAGCAATATTTGTGCCGCCACCAGCACCAAGTGAGTTAACAGCCTGCAGGGCCTGCTGTCGGCCAGAGTGTGACATGCGTCGGAGATGGAACAACCTTTTGGCAGTAGACGAGAAAGCAATGACTGAAAGGCGATCAGATGGACCAAGGTGTTGAATAACAAAACCCATTGCTCGCTTCAACAGCGCCAACTTGGTTCCTGCCATACTGCCGCTAACATCAAGCAAGGTAACAAGATCAACAGGGGCACGAGATGTCGGATACCCAACTGAGGTTGCATTAACCGGTCTGCTTGTGATCTGCTCTGGGTTAGCACAGGGGGCCTTCAGATGGATCAGAACAGCGAAATCATCTTGAGATGATGACTGTGGAATGGCCGAGAACTCTGAATATGTCTTCATTTCCACAGTTTTACTGGAACTAACATCACAATTGTCAGCAGCCTCCATCAGCTGCAAAGGTTCATCATCATTGAACTCTACTGGCTCAGAAGTATGCAAGGTGGGTACTTCTCGCTGCCGGGTTGGAACTTGACGAAGGAGAGCCATGTAAGCATCTTGTTGGGGTAATCGAGCTTGGTTCACATTCAACCCACTTCTTCCACGAGGAACAATAGAAGATAGCGAGCGATTAAATGGTATCTCTTTCCACTTTGCTCGGCAAACTGGGCATACATAATTCCCATGTTTTACACTGGAGGAGATGCAGTGAAAATGGAACATGTGAGAACATTCAGCAGTGAAGAGGGCTTGCCCATGACCTGGCTTCATGGAATCAAAACATATCGCGCACGTTTTCTGTTGGAAAAGAAACAGAACATGTATTAATTTAATTGTATGTCATCAGAATTTATCCCTTAGCAGCAGTTAAACAAAAGAAACACAGGAAATGTTTAATAATGATGGACATAATCTCAGAAAAAAGGATCGCTTTGAAACATTTATAGCAAATACACCAAAACATACCATTTTGAGAAACTGATGTCAAAGTTACAAAATCAACACCATCCGTTTTTAAATCCAACCAATGTTTGACAATATTGCATAGTTGAAATGTCAATTTGACAAGCCCTTATAAAATACTTTATATCATTTGGCAACCCAACACCCCAACGACACTTATCAAGTCCAATTCAAAAGCCAGCAGGACACTCACACCTAAGATGCCCTATATAAGTTGCTGACTATATTTATGGATTCCAGCACACATAGTTATTGTGTCAGGCACTCTAGCTAAGCAGACATGTCAGGTTAAAGAGTTAATTTGTACAAGCAATGAGCTGATAATTAAGCACTATAAATGGTACTCCCTCCGTCCCATAATGTAAGACGCTTTCTGTCCCATAATGTAGACTAGTGTCAGAAAACGTCTTACATTATGGGACGTCTTACATTATGGGACAGAAAACGTCTTACATTATGGGACGGAGGGAGTAGGAAACATTTATCCTAAAGCTTCCAAATCTAAAAGCAGCTTACAAAGGTACTCCTGGTTCAGCATGCAGTCGGATTTCATTCAACTAATATTAGGATGGTTTTCCATGTTTTTATTAGGATGATGGGGCTGTTATCAAGAAACTACCTTCATTAACGAGCCTATTCTAATGAATGAATGGTCTTGCCAAGAACCACCAAATCTTTTGAAAGGTATTTATTTCAGAAAGTTGACCACATGAAAACGAAAGCTCATCTCAATCAACTTGTAGATTCATAGATGTGTCTCAACCTCATGCATGCATTTGACACATTTATTCAAGGCCACTCTGCATGCTATATCCTCCCACCCACCCTCTAGTTAGGTGGTCTCAACCGTGTCCAATTTATAATTATCACCAGTGTACCAACACTATAATTATAATTTTAATATTTTATAAAAAAAATAGTGGAATAGACAAAGGATGGTACTATTTCTTTAATGATTTTTTAATAGTACTAATGCAGAAAACCAATTAGAAGTAAAAAAACATATTGCCGATACATAACAAAGGTCAAAGGATAACAATTAGGGACTTATTTTAGGAGTTTGACAAAACCACGATCAAATTCAACTGCCCTCCAGTGCTTGCTGGATGTATCTATTTATCAGCACTGCTGTATAGATTCCAACTAATATTGGTTTGACCAAAGCATAAAACTGGACAACTTTAGACCAATACCTACCACAAATGTCAGAGTCAACACAAAATTGCTGATAACAATCCATATATCACTATGCTAAAGCCTAAAGTAGCTCCTGGTTGTCTTTATCGGGGACTGCCGACACCGCAAAAACCAGTGGAATCAGCATTTCTGTCATTGTGGTTTTCCAGCTGGACAGTTTGGCAACTCTTAAACAAGTTAGGAAGACATTAGTTCAGGCATCACACTATTTCACAAGTAGAAACCTACCTTCACACACAAAAATGAATTTCTTGGCAGAGATTTGAAACATTGCAGATTTAGCGTTTGCATCACAATAAATAATGAATCTAGTGTTTATTCTCTCAAATATTTTGCATTTATTTCTGAGTTCTGACCAAGCAAGCAAAATAAGCACCGTCAAAGCTAACACCATGAAGATAAATGTCAACCCTTTTAAGAGATCCTTCTCCCAGAGAAAATACTGAGGAGATCCTAGTGAAGTTGCTGGTCAATTCTTTCGCTTTTCCATGCACAATATTTCACAAAGTCAGACATACTACTAGTAAACAATAAAGTGTGAACCCGTCGATAAAGGCATCAACGAATCGTCGTCACCACACGAAAACATTAGCTGTTATGTAAGAAAAATTCAGATCCTGGACCATTCAAAGTAATCACGTGCTTGCCATGACAACTAGCGATACAGGATATTATAAATATAAAAGTGCCAATAACATCTAAGGCAAGGCTGGCCATTCAGGGACTGCCGACACCACAAAAACGAGTGGAATCAGTATTTCTGTCATTGTGGTTTTCCAGCTGTACAGTTTGGCAACTCTTAAACAAGTTAGGAAGACATTAGTTCAGGCATCAGACTATGTCACAAGTAGAGGCCCTACCTTCACACATAAAAATGAATTTCTTGGCAGAGACTTGAAAACATTGCAGATTTAGCGTTTGCATCACAATAAATAATGAATCTAGTGTTTATTCTCTCAAATATTTTGTATTTATTTCTGAGTTCTGACCAAGCCAAGCAAAATGAGAACCGTCAAGCACCATGAAGATAAAAATGTCAACCCTTTTAGGAGATCCTTCTCCCAAAGAAGATATTGAGGAGATCCTAGTGAAGTTGCCGGTCAATTCTCCACGCTTCCGTGCACAATATCTCACAAAGTCAGACATACTACTAGTAAACAATAAAGTGTGAACCCATCGATAAAGGCATCAACGAATCGTCGTCACCACACGAAAAAAATAGCGATTAATGTAAGAAAAAAATCAGATCCTGGACCATTCAAAGTAATCACGTGGTTGCCATGACAAACTAGTAATACAAGATAATAAATAATTATAAAAGTGCCAATAAAATCTAGTGCAAGGCTGGCCATTCAGCGTCCCTGGTAATGGATAACAGCTCAAGTTGGAAGGGTTCGCCTTTAGCAAATTAAGAAACGTGATGGTAAGATGATACACGTGACCATGTGGATATTGTTGACCACAGAGGCCAACTTTCCCTTTCGGGCAGGAACAAGTGGAGACAACTGATTGAAATGAAGCTTACGTTAAGCTACATGTATCCCACGGAAAAAGAGCAAGTGGAATTGACCATCGTCGAACCAAAGCGCCTTGGAGGATAGGCACACAAAACTAAAATCTGATCGACATATGACTAGGAAACAAATTGGGCATTTTTGCACTTTGTTAGAAATCTACCTATATGTACTGAAGAAGATGGGAAACAAAATAGCATCATTTTGTCAATGACATGTGCAAACAAAACTGGGATATTCCCTTGGAATAATGTTAAAAGGGGGTAGTTTGACAAAATCATCGAATATGCAAATAAAACTTTTATGTGAAAATCTGCGGACTCGTGTTCCCTCGGGGACAGGAGGAAACAGCATTAGAAACAAAATGGAAATGGCATATCCAAATTAGTACAGGTGGAGCTCGAGACAAAACATGATACTCCTGATTAAAAAAGTCAGATGCATACAAAACTGTTGCTAGACTCAAAGCAAGATAAACCAAAACGGAACTGCCATCACTTCAACCAAGATTTGCCGGCAAGAAGAACCACATCAGGACCTAAATCTTTCACTGATGAAGCCACATTACTCCAACCAGCACCTGGACTCAACCACTGGTAGGGGAAGCCTCTGGTGTCCGCAGCATTTCACATCTAGCGTAGCGTACAGTAGTACTGCAGTAGTATGTCCGGGTAGCCCGCACGCAAACCAAGGACAAATCTTAACGCAATGGCCGGGAGAGAAGGTAGATGCGGGGGGAAAGGGCTCCTCACCTTGGAGGACTTGGCTCCCGACTTGGACCTGCGGAGCAGCGCGCCGGCTGCCTCCGCCTGCGCCGGCGTATTGGGCGCGGACGCGTGCGCCAACGCCGCCAGCGCCGCCGAGTCCTGGGAGAAGGCGTCGGACGCGCGGCGCTCGCTGGCGCAGTCGTCCCGGTCGCCGGCGACGGCGGGGAGGTGCGCGCAGAAGCCAATGCCCATCGCCCTCTTGGCCTTCCTCCACATCCCCTCCATGAGCGGCGGCACTCGACAGATTCGCGTCCACGGAACTCACACAGAACGCTTCTTCCTCCCTCTGACCTGACCTGCTTGCCGGCACTACTAGGACGAGGGGAAGGGTGCGAGGGACGGGCGGTGGTTTTGAAGGGGGGAGGGAGCCGCCATTGGGGAGCGCGGCGGGCGGTGGAGTGCGTGCTGCTTTTGGTTTGACCTCTGCGGCGAGAGAGACAGGCGACAGACAGACAGCCAGGCAGGCAGCAGGCAAGCGGCGCACAGGAGGAGGATGGTGGAGAGGGGAGGCGTTTTGACTATGGTGGGAGAAACGAGAAACTGGCGGAGCGGATTGCGGTGCGGCCAAGCCTTGTGGTTGTGGCTGGTTTTGGGCGGGTTCGGTCGCCGGTTGGTGGGCGCCATAAATCGCAGCGGAACTTGCTGTTGCTGCTGTGGGCGGCAATCCATCCCATCCCATCCCACCCAGACCTGAGCTCCAAGGACGAAATGTCAAATCTCACTAGTAGTACTAGTAGCACCCGTGGTGTATGCACACACGTCAGACGAATTGTCTCGTATTGAGTTGAGTATTTCTCCATTTCAAAGTTGATGTAATCCTGCATTGGTATATTTTTGACCGAACCATGCCGGAAATCAGGACTGAGTTTGTAGACTTTGTATGTTCTTACTTATTACTTGTGGTGAACTGCGACCATCTCCTTTGTCAAACCAGCCAGTGGTTTACAGGATAAGTTCATTGAGAAACAATTCTACAACCACATACTGCTGAAACTAAAATGTGCTAAGGATGGAATTGTATTTTGTGATACATGCCCGAGAATATACATTTTGTGAGGATATGCCCACGATGTTGTAAGTTGTGACTTGTGAGAAACTAGATGTGCTAAGCTCTAATAAAAATCGAAAATGTTAACGCCCACACGTGTGGGCGTTTGCACATCGCCCACACGTCTCCATCACCACTCATTTTGCCACGTATGAATAGATGACATCAGCAGGATTTTTTTTTATTTTCGGCTTAAAAATGTTGTATCTCCTAAATAAAAAAGCGAACTAAAAATCCGTTTTCACCATTAAATCCGCTTTGACGAGATCTTCAAAACTAGACCCCATGTTGATATGTTTCGACGAATTTTTTTTTTGCCCAGAAGTTGCCATGATATTTACACTGCAGTTGCCATAGGGCTTAAACTAAAGTTGCCATGTGGCAATTTTAGTTTGTAGATCATGGCAATTTTAGTATTTTGATGATGGCAACTCCAGTATTTTGACCATGAAAATTATTTTTTGTATGAACCATGGCAATTTTACGTGCATGTATCATGGCAATTTTAGTTTATGGTTCATGGCAAGTCTAGTTTCTTAATTCCCCGTTTTATAAATGTCAAAATTTACTTTTAAATGTAGAGGAAAATAGCTGAAACATATCATGGCAATTTCAGTGTAAACATCATGGCAATTCATATGCAATAGACATGACAACTTTTAATTCAAAAAACAATTTATCAAAACATATCAACATGGGATCTAGTTTTGAAGATCTCATCACGAGGGATTTAATGGTGAAGACGGATCTTCAATCGGATTTTTCGTTTAAGAGATAAAACATTTTAAAAACTGAAAATCCAAAAAAATTCCTACATGCATGCATGCGATGACGTGGCAATCTGTTTGCATTAGAGATGTGTGGTGCGTCTCCCTTCTTGCCACACGTGTGGCAGTTAGCGGCGTCCATAAAAATAGGGTTTGTATGAGTATGACATGTTTACATCTCTTCTATATGAGATTACATGGTTATGATCATACTAAGTACTAGATGATGCCTTGCGCGTTGCTTCAGGGACCTTGTTAAAACATGTGCGTGAATAGATACTAAAATACTAAAACCATTGGAAAAACAAAATTTAAGAATGCTCTCGGCAAGCCTGGCTCTCAGGATATATTTTGAAAGAAGTATACGAAGCGGTCACAAAATGTTGTATAACACAACGAAATTTATTGGATAGAGGTCAAACGGCGCCGTTTTTAACAAAAGTGTGTGATATGATCTACATATATTTGCTCCAAGTGTCCAAAGTACAAATATGTGTAGATCGCGCTAAAAATGTGTAACATGACAGTCTATGTTGCGCATAACAATTAGTGAAACAAATCCATGCATGATTGCTGAGGTGGCATGGTTGCATGAATAGATTAGTGCACAAATTATAACTTATGCATGAAAAGAAAAAATAAATAGTGGTTTGCAACTATTTAAGAACTTATGACCACATGCATGACTTAATGATGTGGCATAGTTGCATGAGATTAGCCACAATGGAGAATAACATACACATATTCCTAGACTATATTACTACCTTCATAATGGGTAGTAAGGCTAGTCATAGTGGGGAGTAACTTAGACTAGTAACATGTATATGTTACTAGTCTATATTACTACCTCTATAGTGCATAGTATTATAGATTAGTATCATAAGTGGCCTCATTTATTGCCATGCATGACACACACTAGCACCACATTTATTATGTTATGGTATCTACCTATGTTACTATAACCATCTCTTTTTTCTTTAATTGCCTGCCACATAAGCATGTTTGTGAGTCCCAAGTACATGATACTACTTATGTTACCCCCACTATGGCCAGCCTAACATAAGTGTAGTGTCAGGCTGGCCATAGTGGAGGTAACATAAGTAGTAACATGCACTTGGGACTCACAAATATGCTTATGTGGCAAGTAATTAAAGAAGAGAGAGATGGTTATAGTAACATAGATAGATACTGTAACATAATAAATGTTATGCTACTATGTGTCATGCATGGCAATAAAGGAGACTACGGGGTTGTTTGGTTTGAGAATAAGGTTGACACACCTAAGGTTAGGCAAGTTTGACCAACTTAGATGGGTGTTTGGTTCAAGCGACACCTTAGTCAAGCCATGTTAGGGTCCCACATCACATACACTCAAAAAGTGTGACAAGATTCCCTTAGGCTTGCCAACTTGTGGCTCTTATTTTGAAGAACTAACCTTAGACAAGTGTGGCAATATTGTATGGTAAAGTGTGGCATGATTAGGGCTAGAACCAAACAGCCCCTACCTATGATACTAATTTATGATACTATGCGCTATGGATGTAGTATCATACACTAGTATTATATGCATGATACTAGTATATGATACTCCCCACTATGACCAGCCTCGTGCAAAAGTTCATTTATTAGGTTATAGACTCATATTGCATTGGAACATGTGATGTTACAGTAACTAGCCAAGTTACTGTAACTACCTCTCTCCTCATTAACTCATTGCCACATAAGCAAATTTGCTGAGTTGGACTCGATGTTACCGCTCAAGTTACTCCTACTGTGGCTAGTCTGAAGAGGAAAAATAAATAGTGGGTTGCAACTATTTAAGACTAGAGGATACACATTTTAATAGTAGAAGCTAACTAAAATATGGTACTTTTTGTCCAATAAACGAAGAATAAAACTATAATGGCATAAGAATTACAGACCTAGGAATTATTGATTATAGATGTACTGAAACATAATCCTCAGTACCAATATTGGGTACATTTGACTAAAACGGGTTAAACATAATAATAAAATGTCGTTTGAATAGGTATTGGTTCTTATTTTTACATATATATCCTTACTTCAAATATTACTCATGTGAAAACAAACTGTCATGATTTGGACTAGAATGCACAACAAATTTATATGCATGTACGTTGAACATTGTAGTTTGATAATTTATTACAATATGCATATCTTGGAAATGAGAATATGAACTTATTTGTTTATTTTACCTGTATAAAGCAACATCACATGGGTACCAAAATTTTCAACCCCAAGAGTTAATAAGTGTGAAATTGAATTGGAGACACTACAAAAAAATACACTTCCATGATGATACGTGTTTATCACAGTAGGTCGCTTTTTTTGTCATACATGTACATCCATGACAAATTTATGACAGAATCAAGATAGTCATACCTGTGCTGTCGTAGAAGTGTTCCATGACATTACCAAAATTATCATCACAGAAGTGTCCACTTCCATGATGATAAATCGCGCGTCACAGAAGTGCTTTCGTCAAGGGTGACCGACACGCGGCATCCACCGTAACAGAACGCCGTTAAGCTATCGGGTCGGGTTTTGGATCCGATAACCCATTAACAGCCCCGACCAATGGGGATTTTCCACGTGTAAAATCATCATTAGCTGGAGGAAACACGTGTCGGCTCATCGTTGGGACAGATGTCAACCACTCATTGGACGGAAGGCGCCTATGATACGTCGACACGTGGCACGGCCCAACAGAGGACCATTCCTGTGAAAAGGCCGGCCCGTTTGACTTGGTCAAAAGGTGGCGGGCCGACCCATGGAAAGCCTGTTAAATGGCCTGTTCGCATATAGCCCATTTACAGCCCGCTAACCCAAGGCCCGTTACGCCCTATCCGAATTAGCCCAGTAGCGTCATCTGGGCCATCCAATATGATTCCAGCCTGTTTTCACTTCTGGCCCATGTATGGCCCATGATGTCTTCCGGCCCATATGAGGCCCTATGTAACTCTTGGACTATTAACGGCCCATGGTGAAACTGGCCCGTAATGAACAGTGTATCACTTTACACCCATTAACGGCCCGTGGTGAAACTGGCCTGTAATGAACAGTGTATCACTTTATACCCATCAACGGCCCGTTATTCCGTTGGGCCGTTTCCAGCCCATGTTATCTTTCGGCCTTCTCAGAGCCCATTTATTCTTGGGCTCATTTCCAGCATTCGTTTACTTACGGCCCGTTACTGTCATTTTCTGCATGTGGGCCAAATTCAGCCCATGGTTACAGTCGGCCCGTTTATGGTCCGTTAATACGTTGGGCCGTTTTCATAGCGTCATCAAATACGGCCTATTAACGATGGCCCGTTATGGTCAGCCCATGAACAGACGATTCCAACTCTAGCCCGTTTACGGCCATAATGCGGCCTGTTATTGGCCCATGTATGGCCAATCGGTCATACGGCCCGTATAAGGCCCATTGTTTCTATGGCCCGTAGAAGGCCTACTGTTTCTACGGCCCGTAGAAGGCACGGTGTTTCTACGGCCCGTAGGAGGCCCAATGCCACTACAGTAAATATTAGCCCATGGTTATTGTGGCCTAATTTTAAAAAATAGGTTATTGCAGCCACTAGTTAACCGCGGAAAAAGAACTGCAATTACTACAAGCAAACAAATAAACAAGACAACAAGGAAATAAATAAGCAAGCAACTAACGCTAGGCTATCACGGCTATTACACATATTACATCCACTGGGCATCAAAGTTCGCCACCAGTGCAAATATAGGGAACAAAGCAGCATATCATATACACTGGCCGTCAAAATTGGCCACCAGTGCAAATAAACACAGCAGCAAAACAAGAGCATAACTGAAACAACTTCAGAAGAGCTCAAGAAACGTTATCCTGGGTATCCACCATGCTGGCAATAAGCTTAGCAAGCTGATTAGCTTTGTCCTGTTTGGCGCTAAAATCCTCCAACGCTTGCTGTTGCACCAGAAAGTATGCATCTGAATGCTACAGGGACTTCTGCAGCCCTTTCGCTTCTTGTCGCAGCACAGCTGATCGATGTCTTTCAGCTAGTAGTTGAGACTCAAGAAACCGAACCAATTCAGACAGTGAGTTTGAATAGCTTGTGCAAGCGGTAGTGGCCAGTAACTCCAACACTAAACCAAGACAGGATGTGTCACTATCCTGAACCTTATCTGCATTACTTCCTCTACCGTTGCTTAATAAGGCACTCTTCCTCAATATTCTGTCAGCATTCTAAAAGAAGAAACAAGCAGACACATAACAAGTTTAGCATGTACTAGTATATGAAACTCATTTCGGTGAACCAGTTCATTAGTAAGGTGGACATGATTAAACTACCAAGTCTTCTATTGCCAAGTACTAGTACATAATAAAAGTATCAAACAAACATATATCTATGTCCTATGGTAGCAATGGAATCTTAAATTAGAACATTTGTTCTTTAGGTTTAGGCACTTGTTCTACATGAACAGAGTACAGTAAGACGCAAGAATATAATACTTAAAAATAGAAAATGAGCTCATAGACCTTACCACATTCTTGGTTTGGGACCAGTACAGAACAAGGCGTTCCCAGTCATCGTCCAGTAAATGTGTCTCAGGAGAACATAAGGGAATTTGATGAGTTTCTTTGCCGGTGAAGTACGTTTTCTTCAGGTAATTCCGATACTGCCACCAAGCATTCTTGAAGATAGAAGAGGTATTAGCACAGGTTATCTCATCCTGAGTTTCCAAATCGGTCCTTCTCTATAGAGAAAAATGGGAAAATTTGTTGTATTATAACCATCATGGAGGTAGGATGTATGAGACGAAGCAAAGTAATTGCCATGAATAACATTACTTACACATAACTCCTGGACAAACACTTGCAACTGACATTTTCCTTCATCTTCAGTATAATATTCCCAAGATGGGAAGATACGCACATACGATTTAACAACATCAAATGCGATAGATGCTAAACTATGACTAGCTGGTTGTGCTTCCTCCACAGGAATAGGCGTACTAACTGGTGGAGTTGGGGTTCGCCGTGATAGTACTGGCCCTATGGGCACTGGAGCTGCCTTACTAATTGCTCTTGTTTGGGAGCTCTGTGATGGAGATGGTGTTGTGTCAACAGGAACTGGGTTACTATCGGCTGGGGTTGGGGTTAGATTGGGTGAAGTTGGTTCTCTGTCCATCGTAGTAGGGGTACAATCTGCGAGAGTTTGGGTTATGTGTAGTAGGGCTGGTTCTTGTGCATGTACAACCGGGATGCTATTTCCACCAAGAGGTAGCACTGTTTTATTTGAAGACCGTGTCTTTAGTCCGCTAGATACTAGCATCACCCGCTCCAATTCAAATGGCTGATAAACAGGAAACATAGTTGAATGTACAGACATTGTATGAGAGACAGATGCAATAGATAGTGTGGAAAAAGAGGGCATGAAATAGTTGACATGTATATTTTTTAACTAAAACGGATAGCATGACATAATTTCACATATATGATGTCTCTCTAAACTGGATAGCATAGCATAACATAATTCAAAGATATGATGAATAACTAAACAGGATCGCATGACATAATTCACCTACATGTTATCTAAGTAATCAGGATCGCATCATTTAATTCACATATGTGATTTATATGCTAAACAGAGGGCATTCGATATGATGTCTGAACTAAGAACATGGTGTTGAATATTGTGTATATGATGTCTAAACTATGCAATGCAAGACACCGTATGCATGATATGAGCAGTATAACCGTGCCAAGTTAGAGCATACACCTCAGTGGGGGAATAGGACTGGTCATCTGTCTCTGAATCCATCTCTGAGGAGCTATCGGGACCCAACAAGAGATTGTTAGGGAACGTTGCAGAAAACAAAAAAAATTCCTACGTTTCACCAAGATCAATCTATGGAGTCAACTAGCAACAAGAGGATAGTGCATCTACATACCCTTGTAGATCGCGAGCGGAAGCGTTCAAGAGAACGGGGATGATGGAGTCGTACTCGCCGTGATCCAAATCACCGATGACCAAGTGCCGAACGGACGACACCTCCGCGTTCAACACACGTATGGAGCGGATGACGTCTTCTCCTTCTTGATCTAGAAAGGGGAAAGGAGAGGTTGATGAAGATCCAGCAGCACGACGGTGTGGTGGTGGATGCAGCAGTGATCGCAGCAGGGCTTCGCCGAGCTTCTGCGAGAGGGAGAGGTGTAGCAGGGGAGAGGGAGGCGCCAAGGCTTGAGGTGCGGCTGCCCTCCCTCCCCCCCTTTATATAGGCCCCTAGGGGGGTGCGCCGGCCCTAGGAGATGGGATCTCCTAGGGGGGGTGGCGGCCAAGGGGGTGGAGTACCCCCCAAGGCAAGTGGAGGCGCCCCCTCCCCTAGGGTTCCCAACCCTAGGCGCATGGGGGGGCCAAGGGGGGGGGGTGCACCAGCCCACTATGGGCTGGTTCCCCTCCCCACTTCAGCCCATGGGGCCCTCCGGGATGGGTGTCCCCACCCGGTGGACCCCCGGGACCCATCCGGTGGTCCCGGTACAATACCGGTGACCCCGAAACTTTCCCGATGGCCGAAACTACACTTCCTATATATAATTCTTCACCTCTGGACAATTCCGGAACTCCTCGTGATGTCCAGGATCTCATCCGGGACTCCGAACAACTTTTGTATTACTGCATACTCATATCTATACAACCCTAGCGTCACCGAACCTTAAGTGTGTAGACCCTACGGGTTCGGGAGACAAGCAGACATGACCGAGACGACTCTCTAGTCAATAACCAACAACGGGATCTGGATACCCATGTTGGCTCCCACATGCTCCTCGATGATCTCATTGGATGAACCACGATGTCGAGGACCTAATCAATCCCGTACTCAATTCCCTTTGTCAATCGGTACGTTACTTGCCCGAGACTCGATCGTCAGTATCCCAATACCTTGTTCAGTCTCGTTACCGGCAAGTCACTTTACTCGTACCGTAATGCATGATCCTGTGATCAACCACTTGATCACATTGAGCTCATTATGATGATGCATTACCGAGTGGGCCCAGAGATACCTCTCCGTCATACGGAGTGACAAATCCCAGTCTCGATTCATGCCAACCCAACAGACACTTTCGGAGATACCTGTAACTTACCTTTATAGTCACCCAGTTACGTTGTGACGTTTGGCACACCCAAGGCACTCCTACAGTATCCAGGAGTTGCACAATCTCATGGTCTAAGGAAATGATACTTGACATCCAGAAAAGCTACAGCAAACGAACTACACGATCTTTGTGCTATGCTTAGGTTTGGGTCTTGTCCATCACATCATTCTCCTAATGATGTGATCCCGTTATCAATGACATCCCCATGTCCATAGCCAGGAAACCATGACTATCTGTTGATCAACGAGCTAGTCAACTAGAGGCTCACTAGGGACACATTGTGGTATATGTATTCACACATGTATTACGATTTCCGGATAATACAATTATAGCATGAATAATAGACAATTATCATGAACAAGGAAATATAATAATCATTTTATTATTGCCTCTAGGGCATATTTCCAACAGTCTCCCACTTGCACTAGAGTCAATCATCTAGTTACATTGTGATGAATCGAACACCCATGGAATTCTGGTGTTGATCATGTTTTGCTCTAGGGAGAGGTTTAATCAACGGATCTGCTACATTCAGGTCCGTATGTACTTTACAAATCTCTATGTCTCCATTTTGAACACTTTCACGAATGGAGTTGAAGCGACGCTTGATATGCCTGGTCTTCCTGTGAAACCTGGGCTCCTTGGCAAGGGCAATAGCTCTAGTGTTGTCACAGAAGAGAGTCATCGGGCCCGACGCATTGGGTATGACTCCTAGGTCGGTAATGAACTACTTCACCCAGACTGCTTCGTGTGCTGCCTCCGAGGCTGCCATGTACTCCGCTTCACATGTAGATCCCGCCACAACGCTTTGCTTGCAACTGCACCAGCTTACTGCCCCACCATTCAAAATATACACGTATCCGGTTTGTGACTTAGAGTCATCCAGATCTGTGTCGAAGCTAGCATCGACGTAACCCTTTACGACGAGCTCTTCGTCACCTCCATAAACGAGAAACATTTCCTTAGTCCTTTTCAGGTACTTCAGGATATTTTTGACCGCTGTCCAGTGTTCCATGCCGGGATTACTTTGGTACGCTTCCTACCAAACTCACGACAAGGTTTACATCAGGTCTGGTACACAGCATAGCATACATGATAGACCCTATGGCCGAGGCATAGGGGACGACACTCATCTTTTCTCTATCTTCTGCCATGGTCGGGCATTGAGCCAAGCTCAATCTCGTACCTTGCAATACAGGCAAGAACCCCTTCTTTGACTGATCCATTTTGAACTTCTTCAAAATCTTGTCAAGGTACGTACTCTGTGAAAGACCAATGAGGCGTCTCGATCTATCTCTATAGATCTTGATGCCTAATATATAAGCAGCTTCTCCAAGGTCCTTCATTGAAAAACACTTGTTCAAATAGGCCTTTATGCTTTCCAAGAATTCTATATCATTTCCCATCAACAACATGTCATCCACATACAATATGAGAAATGCTACAGAGCTCCCACTCACTTTCTTGTGAATGCAGGCTTCTCCATAAGTCTGCATAAACCCAAACACTTTGATCATCTCATCAAAGCGAATGTTCCAACTCCGAGATGCTTGCACCAGCCCATAAATCGAGCGTTGGAGCTTGCACACCTTGTCAGCATTCTTAGGATCGACAAAACCTTCCAGCTGCATCATATACAATTCTTCCTTAAGGAAACCATTAAGGAATGTCGTTTTGACGTCCATTTGCCATATCTCATAATCATAGAATGCGGCAATTGCTAACATGATTCGGACGGACTTCAGCTTCGCTACGGGTGAGAAAGTCTCATCGTAGTCAACCCCTTGAACTTGTCAATAACCCTTAGCGACAAGCCGAGCTTTATAGATGGTCACATTACCATCCGCGTCTGTCTTCTTCTTAAAGATCCATTTATTTTCTATGGCTCGCCGATCAACGGGCAAGTCAGTCAAAGTCCATACTTCGTTTTCATACATGGATCCTATCTCGGATTTCATGGCTTCCAGCCATTTGTCGGAATCCGGGCCCGCCATCGCTTCTTCATAGTTCGAAGGTTCACCGTTGTCTAACAACATGATTTCCAAGACAGGGTTGCCGTACCACTCTGGTGCGGAACGTGTCCTTGTGGACCTACGAAGTTCAGTAGCAACTTGATCTGAAGTTTCATGATCATCATCATCAACTTCCTCTCTAGTCGGTGCAAGCACCTCAGGAACATTTTCTTGAGCTGCGCCACTTACCGGTTCAAGAGGTAATACTTCATCAAGTTCTACCTTCCTCCCACTTATTTCTTTCGAGAGAAACTCCTTCTCTAGAAAGGACCCATTATTGGCAACAAAGATCTTGCCTTCGGATCTGAGGTAGAAGGTATACCCAACAGTTTCTTTAGGGTATCCTATGAAGACGCATTTTTCCGACTTGGGTTCGAGCTTTTCAGGTTGAAGTTTCTTGACATAAGCATCGCATCCCCAAACTTTTAGAAACGACAGCTTAGGTTTCTTCCCAAACCATAATTCATACGGTGTCGTCTCAACGGATTTCGCCGGAGCCCTATTTAAAGTGAATGCGGTAGTCTCTAAAGCATAGCCCCAAAACGATAGTGGTAAATCGGTAAGAGACATCATAGATCGCACCATATCTAATAGAGTGCGATTACGATGTTTAGACACACCATTACGCTGAGGTGTTCCAGGCGGCGTGAGTTGTGAAACTATTCCACATTTTCTTAAGTGTGTGCCAAATTCGTGACTCAAGTATTCTCCCCCACGATCTGATCGCAAGAACTTGATTTTCATGTCATGTTGATTCTCAACCTCACTCTGAAATTCCTTGAACTTTTCAAAGGTCTCAGACTTGTGTTTCATTAAGTAGACATACCCATATCTACTCAAGTCATCGGTGAGGGTGAGAACATAACGATAGCCACCGCGAGCCTCAACACTCATTGGACCGCACACATCAGTATGTACGATTTCCAATAAGTTGGTTGCTCGCTCCATTGTTCCTGAGAATGGAGTCTTGGTCATTTTACCCATGAGGCATGGTTCGCACGTGTCAAATGATTCGTAATCAAGAGACTCTAAAAGTCCATCTGCATGGAGCTTCTTCATGCGTTTGACACCTATGTGACCAAGGCGGTAGTGCCACAAGTATGTGGGACTATCATTATCGACCTTACATCTTTTGGTATTCACACTATGAATATGTGTAGCATTACGCTCGAGATTTATTAAGAATAAACCATTCACCATCGGAGCATGACCATAAAACATATCTCTCATATAAATAGAACAACCATTATTCTCGGATTTAAATGAGTAGCCATCTCGTATTAAAAGAGATCCTGATACAATGTTCATGCTCAAAGCTGGCACTAAATAACAATTATTGAGGTTTAAAACTAATCCCGTAGGTAAATGTAGAGGTAGCGTAGCGATGGCGATCACATAGACCTTGGAACCATTTCCGACGCGCATCGTCACCTCGTCCTTCGCCAGTCTCCGCTTATTCTGCAGCTCCTGCTTTGAGTTACAAATGTGAGCAACCGCACCGGTATCAAATACCCAGGAGCTACTACGAGTACTGGTAAGGTACACATCAATTACATGTATATCACATATACCTTTTGTGATGCCAGCCTTCTTGCCCGCTAAGTATTTGGGGCAGTTCCGCTTCCAGTGACCACTTCCCTTGCAATAAAAGCACTCAGTCTCGGGCTTGGGTCCATTCTTTGACTTCTTCCCGGCAGCTTGCTTACCGGGCGAGGGAACTCCCTTGCCGTCCTTCTTGAAGTTCTTCTTACCCTTGCCTTTCTTGAACTTAGTGGTTTTATTCACCATCAACACTTGATGTTCCTTTTTGACTTTACCTCTGCCGATTTCAGCATTGCAAATACTTCAGGAATGGTCTTTTCCATCCCCTGCATATTGAAGTTCATCACAAAGCTCTTGTAGCTTGGTGGAAGCGACTGAAGGATTCTGTCAATGACCGCGTCATCCGGGAGATTAACTCCCAGCTGAGTCAAGCGGTTATGCAACCCAGACATTTTGAGTATGTGCTCACTGACAGAACTATTTTCCTCCATCTTACAGCTGAAGAACTTGTCGGAGACTTCATATCTCTCGACCTGGGCATGAGCTTGGAAAACCATTTTCAGCTCTTCGAACATCTCATATGCTCCGTGTCGCTCAAAACGCTTTTGGAGCCCCAGTTCTAAGCTGTAAAGCATGCCGCACTGAACGAGGGAGTAATCATCAGCACGTGTCTGCCAAGCGTTCATAACGTCTTGGTTCTGTGGGACGGGTGCGTCACCTAGCGGTGCTTCTAGGACATAATCTTTCTTGGCAGCTATGAGGATGATCCTCAGGTTTCGGACCCAGTCCGTATAGTTGCTGCCATCGTCTTTCAGCTTGGTTTTCTCTAAGAACGTGTTGAAGTTGAGGACAACATTGGCCATTTGATCTACAAGACATATTGTAAAGATTTTAGACTAAGTTCATGATAATTAAGTTCATCTAATCAAATTATTCAATGAACTCCCACTTAGATAGACATCCCTCCAGTCATGTAAGTATAACATGATCCGAGTTGACTAGGCCGTGTCCGATCATCACGTGAGACGGACTAGTCAACATCGGTGAACATCTTCATGTTGATCGTATCTTCTATACGACTCATGCTCGACCTTTTGGTCTTCTGTGTTACGAGGCCATGTCTATACATGCTAGGCTCGTCAAGTCAACCTAAGTGTATTGCGTGTGTAAATCTGTCTTACACCCGTTGTATGTGAACGTTGGAATCTATCACACCCGATCATCACGTGGTGCTTCGAAACAACGAACTGTCGCAATGACGCACAATTAGGGGGAACACTTTCTTGAAATTATTATGAGGGATCATCTTATTTACTATCGTCGTTCTAAGTAAACAAGATGCAAAAACATGATAAACATCACACGCAATCAAATAATAGTGACATGATATGGCCAATATCATATAGCTCCTTTGATCTCCATCTTGGGGCTCCATGATCATCTTGTCACCGGCATGACACCATGATCTCCATCATCATGTCTTCTTGAAGTTGTCTCATCATCTATTACTTCTACTACTATGGCTAACGCTTTAGCAATAAAATAAAGTAATTACATGACGTTTATGTTGACACGCAGGTCATAAATAAATAAAGACAACTCCTATGGCTCCTGCCGGTTGTCATACTCATCGACATGCAAGTCGTGATTCCTATTACAAGAACATGATCAATCTCATACATCACATATATCATTCATCATTCATCACAACCTTTGGCCATATCACATCAGAAAACACTTGCTGCAAAAACAAGTTAGACGTCCTCTAATTGTTGTTGCAAGTTTTTACGTGGCTGCTATAGGTTTCTAGCAAGAACGTTTCTTACCTACGCCAAAACCACAAAGTGAATTGCCAATTTCTATTTACCCTTCATAAGGACCCTGTTCATCGAATTCGATCCGACTAAAGTGGGAGAGACAGACACCCGCCAGCCACCTTATGCAACTAGTGCATGTCAGTCGGTGGAACCGGTCTCACGTAAGCATACGTGTAAGGTTGGTCCGGGCCGCTTCATCCCACGATGCTGCCGAATCAAGATAAGACTAGTAACGGCAAGCAAATTGACAATATCGACGCCCACAACTACTTTGTGTTCTACTCGTGCATAGTAACTACGCATAGACCTAGCTCATGATGCCACTATTGGGGAACATTACAGAAAACAACAAATTTTCCTACGTTTCACCAAGATCAATCTATGGAGTCAAATAGCAACGAGAGAAGAGTGCATCTACATACCCTTGTAGATCGCGAGCGGAAGCGTTCAAGAGAACGGGGATGATGGAGTCGTACTCGCCGTGATCCAAATCACCGATGACCAAGTGCCGAACGGATGGCACCTCCGCGTTCAACACACGTACGGAGCGGATGACGTCTCCTCCTTCTTGATCCAGCAAGGGGAAAGGAAAGGTTGATGAAGATCCAGCAGCACGACGGCGTGGTGGTGGATGCAGCAGTGATCGCAGCAGGGCTTCGCCGAGCTTCTGCGAGAGGGAGAGGTGTAGCAGGGGAGAGGGAGGCGCCAAGGCTTGAGGTGCGGCTGCCCTCCCTCCCCCCCCCTTTATATAGGCCCCCTAGGGGGGGTGCGCCAGCCCTAGGAGATGGGATCTCCTAGGGGGGGCGGCGGCCAAGGGGGTGGAGTACCCCCCAAGGCAAGTGGAGGCGCCCCCTCCCCTAGGGTTCCCAACCCTAGGCGCATGGGGGGCCCAAGGGGGGGGGTGCACCAGCCCACTATGGGCTGGTTCCCCTCCCCACTTCAGCCCATGGGGCCCTCCGGGATGGGTGGCCCCACCCGGTGGACCCCCGGGACCCATCCGATGGTCCCGGTACAATACCGGTGACCCCGAAACTTTCCCGATGGCCGAAACTACACTTCCTATATATAATTCTTCACCTCCGGACAATTCCGGAACTCCTCATGACGTCCAGGATCTCATCCGAGACTCCAAACAACTTTCGGATTACTGCATACTCATATCTATACAACCCTAGCATCACCGAACCTTAAGTGTGTAGACCCTACGGGTTCGGGAGACAAGCAGACATGACCGAGACGACTCTCTGGTCAATAACCAACAGCGGGATCTGGATACCCATGTAGGCTCCCACATGCTCCTCGATGATCTCATCGGATGAACCATGATGTCGAGGACCTAATCAATCCCGTACTCAATTCCCTTTGTCAATCGGTACGTTACTTGCACGAGACTCGATCGTCGGTATCCCAATACCTTGTCCAGTCTCATTACCGGCAAGTCACTTTACTCGTACCGTAATGCATGATCCCATGATCAACCACTTGATCACATTGAGCTCATTATGATGATGCATTACCGAGTGGGCCCAGAGATACCTCTCCGTCATACGGAGTGACAAATCCCAGTCTCGATTTGTGCCAACCCAACAGACACTTTCGGAGATACCTGTAATGTACCTTTATAGTCACCCAGTTACGTTGTGACGTTTGGCACACCCAAGGCACTCCTACGGTATCCGGGAGTTGCACAATCTCATGGTCTAAGGAAATGATACTTGACATCCAGAAAAGCTACAGCAAACGAACTACACGATCTTTGTGCTATGCTTGGTTTGGGTCTTGTCCATCACATCATTCTCCTAATGATGTGATCCCGTTATCAATGACATCCCCATGTCCATAGCCAGGAAACCATGACTATCTGTTGATCAACGAGCTAGTCAACTAGAGGCTCACTAGGGACACATTGTGGTTTATGTATTCACACATGTATTACGATTTCCGGATAATACAATTATAGCATGAATAATAGAAAATTATCATGAACAAGGAAATATAATAATCATTTTATTATTGCCTCTAGGGCATATTTCCAACAGAGATCTGCTTCGATAGGTAGCACTGTTTGCTCTGAAGGCCTTGTTTTCACTCCAGATTTTTCCATCTCCCACCTAAATGGCTGATTCACAGGAAGAGTAGTTTAATGTACAAACATTGTCGACAAATGGAAATGTAATGAAGAAAAGGATGGGCAAGATATCACTCAAATATATGATGCCTGGTTAAACAGGATGGCATTGCACATTTCACATATATTATGGCTGGCTAAAAGACATGAGACTGCATAATTCCCATATATGATATAGAAACTAAACAGGTGGCATTACAGAACATGTCTAAACTAAGCAGATGACATATATGATATTAAAAGTAGACACTACAAGGCAACATATGCATGATATGACTAACATCATCATGCCAAGGTAGAGCAAACACTTTGAGGGGTAAATAGGAGTGGTCAGCGGCGTCCGAATCCGCCTCAGAACAAATATCTTCCTCTGGATTACAATCTGGAGAGGGGTGGGGAGGGTTTGCCATTGAACCCACCATGGAGCGATGTCTGCATGACATTGTATTGCCGCGCAAAACTCATCTCTTTTTCTCTACATGTTCAGCATGACTGTGTACAATATCTGACATGCATACAAAAAAAAATATGGTGAGATTATGTAAGGAGAGCATGCAGAAATTTAGAGTGATGGTAACAACCAGTGGATCGATGTTTTTTCGTTGAACCAAAATAGCCCTAATGGATCGACGTGAATGTATAGTAATAAGTGATGCAACAAGTGTAGAACCTCTTTGCCGTAGCCGTGTCGATCTCAGCATCATTGGGTTGGTCACTGAAGCAGTTGAGGCAGAGGTGGCTATCGGAGGTGTGGAGGAAGATCTGAGGAATTTGTAGACGGCGTCCAGGGCACTGCTCTGTTGTGACGGTTAGTTCTGTCGTTGGAGCAGCTCCGGTGAGCCGTAAGACGTCAAGGATGAAGCAGCACAAGACAAACATCGTCAATCTCAAGTGGGATTCTAATAGCATCTCCAATAGATGATGTAAAATGGATGTAAAATTAACATCACTAAAAACCACATGACTACAACAGATGAGGTAAAAACTGTTGACTCTGAAATTAACTGTCGAAAATGAAATTTACTGTGGAATCTGAATGCTACTGTCGAAACTGAATGCAATGGTAGCAGAGAGGCACTTGACATGTAGTTTATGGAGGGCCTGCAGTTCATCTTCAACCTGCACCCCCCTGAGCCGCCAGCCACCACCGGCCGAACCGCCGGCCCCAGCGCCGCCTCGCCGCCCCGAAACAACTCGCCACCGCCGCCCCGGCCAGCCCTCTAGGCCCCTCGCCCCCACCCTGAACCCTAAGATAGATAGTGGGGTACCTCTCTGGCGAGCCCCCCTCCCCGCTGCGGGTGGTTCTTCATTAACTCCGGCGACCCCCCCTGTCGGTGTCAAAACCGGTGGATCTCGGGTAGGGGGTCCCGAACTGTGCGTCTAGGCCGGATGGTAATAGGAGACAGGGAACACTTTGTTTTACCCACGTTCGGGCCCTCTGATGGAGGTAATACCCTACTCCTGCTTGATTAATATTGATGATATGGGTAGTACAAGAGTAGATCTACCACGAGATCAAGGAGGCTAAACCCTAGAAGCTAGCCTATGGTATGATTGTTGTGTATGGAGTTGATTGCCTACGGACTACAACCCTCCGGTTTATATAGACACCGGATAGGGTTAGGGTTACATAAAGTCGGTTACAATGGTAGGAGATCTTGAATATCCGCATCGCCAAGCTTGCCTTCCACGCCAAGGAAAGTCCCATCCGGACACGGGACGAAGTCTTCAATCTTGTATCTTCATAGTCCAGGAGTCCGGCTGAAGGTATAGTCCGGCTACCCGAACACCCCCTAATCCAGGACTCCCTCAGTAGCCCCTGAACCAGGCTTCAATGACGACGAGTCAGGCGCGCAAATTGTCTTCGGCATTGCAAGGCGGGTTCCTCCTCCAAGTCCTTCGTAGAAGATTGTAAACACCAAGAGTAGTGTCCGGTTCTGCAAAATAAGTTTCCACATATTGCCATAGAGAGAATAATAATGACACAAATCAAATCTGCCGACGTATTCCGCAGTGCGTCATCACACTACGACCAAGTCCTTTACTCGAATCGTTTTTACTTTTCCACCTCAGCATGTTTTGCGAGGCGGTTTCCTTGGCACGTCTTGTCAAAGCAGAGATCGTGTACCCCCTTTACAGGATTCTCATCAATACGGATGTGGGTAATCCAACCGCGCCACTTATCATGGCGCTTTGGAGGCAAGTGAGTTTTACTAGGCAGGCGGGGACGCACAACCGCATCCGCCCATATAAGGGGATAAGGATCCACCTTTTTACCTACGCCTTCTTCCTCCTTTGCCCATCCATCTCCTGCGCACTCAAGCTCCAGCGCTCAAGCCCGCACTTCCCACCTCGACCTTCTCCAGCAATGTCCGGAGCGGGAGGCAAGTGGAAGGTCTCCTCCGTCACGGAGGGCGACGTCAAAAAGCTTAGGAAGGCCGGATACTTGTCCAAAGACATCGCGCACCGGCTTCCCGAGAAGGGGCAGCTCCTCCCCACCCCAAGGCCCCACGAGAGGGTAGTATTCCTTCCCCACTTCCTCCGCGGACTGGGTTTTCCACTTCACCCATTCGTCCGGGGGCTCATGTTCTACTACGGCCTGGATTTCCACGATCTGGCCCCGAACTTCATCCTCAACATCTCGGCGTTTATCGTCATGTGCGAGGCTTTCCTCCACGTCCGCCCCCATTTCGGCCTCTGGCTCAAGACCTTCAACGTCAAGCCCAAGGTGGTGTGTGGCAACCAGGCGGAGTGCGGAGGCGCCATGGCGGGCAAGATTGCCAACGTCCTGTGGTTCGAGGGCTCCTTCGTAGAGACCCTAAAGGGGTGGCAAGCCGGGTGGTTTTACATCACCGAGCCACGCGATCCGAACTGGATCGCACCCCCCGAGTTCTGATCCGGACCCCCCACGCGGCTTATGTCCTGGAAAGAGACGGGCATGTCATGGGGTGACGAAAAAGAGGTGACCGGATTGCAAACATGCATCCAGTCCCTGGTGAACAAGCCAATCCGGCTTTTTAATGTAATCCAGGTTATGCTCGTCCGCCGGATCCTCCCGTGCCAACAACGGGATTTTAATCTGTGGGAGTTCGACCCGACGCAACACCAAACCCTCAGCAGGCTCTTCGACACGACGTACGAAGATGCCTGGAAGGTGCTATTCAAGGGCGCCAAGGCTCCCGCATCCGTTTCCGAGGACCGCGGATACAGCTCACAGCGTCACGCTGGCGACGTAAGCTATCTTCACCTTTTTCAGGATGTTAAGCTTTTTCCATAGTTTGACTCTATGCGGGATCTAAACTCCCTTGCCTTTGACAGGCTTGGCGGGCGATATCCGGACCGATTAACTGTCCGGCTCCGCTGCCCGAAGACCCAGCCCCAGCTCTACTAGTGAAGCTGCTGGCTCCGGCGCCTTATGTGGTGCCAGAAAAGAAGGCCAAGAAGAAGAAGACCACGGGGACTCGAAAGAGTGCCCGTAACATGGTGGGGTCGGACTCGTCATCTGACGAGTCTGAGACGCCCTCCTCCCGCGAAAACGAGGAGGAGGAAGAAGAAAACTCTCCCCCTCTAGCGGGGGGAGGAAGGAAGAGGAAGGTTGCCCCAGTAGAGGGGGCCGAAGGGTCCAAGAAGAGGTAAACCACTCCGCCGGACTACGCCCCCGACGCCGACGAGGACGAAGAGGAGTGGCCGGACAGGGCCAGGCGTCCGACGAAATCGTAAGTGTTCGGATACTAGAGTAACTCATGATATTCCTTTTGTTGCACAGCTTTCCCTAATGTCGAATATAATTATGCAGCCCACCCCGGGCCGAACTCAACGAGTCGTCGAGCGGCTCCCTGGATTCATCAGACGTGAACTCAGTTCCGCCCGCTGTCTCCCTCCGCACTGCGGACGACGCCGAAGTGGCGTCGCGACAAGCTCCGGGGCAGGAGGAGGTGGTCCTCGAGGAGCCGCAAGGCAACCTCCCGGACTCCAGGAGTAAAGGGGACGAGACTCCCCAGGGCTCCAAGTCCGGCTTTGAGCCGGACACCGTGCCGGAATATTCAACAATTCCGGACCGCGGCAGGCGAACTCCTTCCAAGAGGAGCAAGCCTTCTGAGCCGGCAGCTTCCGTCCAACCGGAGGCGCCGGACAATCTGCTGGAGGTGCTTGAAGGCGCCTCCATCGACGAGGAGCACCGTACTATTATGAGTACGGTGATCCAGAAGGTTCAGTCCGCCAAGAGCGGACTGGCTGAAGCTTGCGCTAGCCTTCTAACAGGCTTTGAGGTAAGTAAAAATATATAAAAATAGTACCGCATAGACAGTAGCCCCTGATGCTCTGTTTGGCGTTCGGAAAGAAAAGCCGAATAGAGGATCTTGTAAATTTCACAGGAGTCTAACAATAAAGAGTCAACATGCGTGTGCAGGCTTCGCTGCTATCCACCGCCGCACTGACTGCGGAGGTGGGTGTCCTGAAACAGGACCTCAAGCGGACTGAGCAAGAGCTCGACCTTGCCAAGCGGCAGCTAAAGGAAAAAGAAGGTAGGAAATACCTTACAGAAAAAGTGTCTATAGAGAGGCGTGATTGCAAAAAATAACAGGATTGCACTGCTTATTATAGGGGCCACGAGTGAGGTGGCGACCCTCAAGCAGGCGCTGTCCGAGGCCGAAAAGAAAACGGCCGCGGAGCGCACCGAGCGAGAGAAACTTGGGGTTCAGGTCGGCGAGGTGCAGCAAGAGCTTCAGGCTCTCATGAAAAAACATGAGAGTTTGGAGCTTGAGTCAAAGACCCAAGCGTTCGAGCTCGCGGCGGCCCTTGAGACTGCCAAGTCTGCCAAGGCCGAAGCCCAAAAGGCCCTTCGAGAGTTGGAGGAGGTGAAGAAGATAGCAGTGGGTAAGGCATTCTTTATGCAAAGCAGAAATATAAAAGTAAACTACTTGTTACTTACCCGAATCCGGAGTTCTCCAGGGGCATTCGCAGATCTTCCCCGCAGCGTATCCGCCGCCGCCGCATTCTACCGAGCTGAAGAGGGCAGCTCGACGGAGAAGGTGTTCTGGTCTCAGTATGCTGAGGCCGGACACCCTATGCCCTTGAGCGACCAGCTGAAACAGCTGGTCGAGCTCCACAAGGCGGCCGAACAGGCCATGAAGGGCTTCATAGTTTGGCTGTGGCCCGGAGAGGCCCTGCCTGGGAGCTACTTCGGGCTGGTGCGGCGGCTGGTGGAGGCCTGTCCAAGGCTCGAGGTCATCAAGCGCTCCGTCTGCATCGAAGGTGCCCGTCGGGCCCTTGCCCGTGCAAAGGTGCACTAGGGTAAGCTGGACGGTGAGAAGCTTGTGAAGGATGGGCCACCGCCGGGGAAGGAGCATCGCAAGTCCGAGAACTATTACAAGGATGTTCTTGCGGGTGCCCGCCTTGTGGCGGATGAATGCACCAAGGATGTAATTTTTGAATGAACTCGCTCGTGTTTATCCTGTGCGCTGAAAACTTGTTCATATGCGCTAAGCAATGCTTATTGAATTTAAAATATTATTTTCTGTGCAACCGTTTATCAAAATTTGAGAGATGGCCAGTCGTCGGCTTCTGCCCCCATGCCACTAGTACTGGGGTGTTCGGGATAAACCTGAGCGCTCTTTTTCCCATGGTTGGGTCCTTCGAGGGAGGCGCTCAGCACAACGAACCAGGCAATCGGACCATAATGCTTGAACACTCTCACTTAGCCATAGAACTTTATAATTTTAAATTTCGGCGAAGCCCCTAGTTTGGAAGACCGAGTTCGGGGCGCTATCCACGCCTTGGCCGGGGTTATCCAGCTCCTCGCTCGAAGCGGCATAAGCCTTTAGGGACTCGAAAAAACCTCTCGAACAGCGACCGGTCTCTCGCCACATCATGATAGTCAGTTTTAGCTTTCTCCACTGAGGTGCTTAAACCAGCTCAACTGGGGCACAATCGCGGTGGTTCTCCTAGTGCTACCTTAGCCGATATAGCGGAACGTAAGGCACCAAAACATAGGAGCCGGGCAAACCCAACTATTGACCCAAATCATGATTCGGAGCCGATGCATATAGTGCTATAAGTTCGGGGTGCCGCACTTGTGAAAGTGTACGGACTTCTCACGCCATATTGAAGGGTACTGAAGCCCCTGGCGTATTTGCCGTACCACCGTGTACGGGTGCAACATGTCATTAATGAACATATATATGAAAAGAGCATAATGCAAAAAATAGACAAAAAGCTATGCATTGTTTATAGAGAGGCTATTTATCAAAGCCGAACGATACAAGTAGTGCGGTAAGCAAAAGATATTGGACTATTCAGTATGTCCTGACCAGGGGCAGGCCGCGGAATTATATTTAAAACAGGTATACCGCTCGTAACAGAGACCACCTGGGAGTTCCATAATGCGGCATGGCTTGTCTGCCTCCCTGGATCTTGCATCGTTTGTGCGGCAGTCGAATTGCCGAACATGTCATCTGAAGTATGGAGTCCTAAAAGTAAGAAAAAATTAAAAAAAGAATCCGGCAGCCCCTAGTACGTTTTAAGCCGTATTTTGGGCGTGCCGTTATTGTGCCCCTTCCCCTGTGCCCATGGTATTTCAAGGGTGTAGTTATGTACACAAGGTACTGGTTTCGCTATGTCACGAAAGCTGGGGTTGGGGCCGCATTGCTACGCTTGCTCAGAGTGTGCCAGGCGGCCCTGCTGTGGGTTACTCCGGGCGCGCTTGGCAGTGTCTGGCTTTTTAATGGCCGGACTGGAGAATTGCCTGAGAAGGCTACTTTGTACCTCCGCTGCGAGAGCCGCCGTATGCTCCTCCGTACGGAGGGAGCGTTCGGTGTTTTCGTTGACCGTAATTACTCCTTGAGGGCCTGGCATCTTGAGCTTGAGATATGCGTAGTGCGGCACCGCATTGAATTTTGCGAATGCGGTTCGTCCGAGCAGGGCGTGATAGCCACTGCGAAACGGGACTATATCGAAGATTAACTCTTCGCTTCGGAAATTGTCCGGGGATCCGAAGACCACGTCAAGTGTTACTGAGCCTGTACAGTTGGCTTCTACACCTGGTATGACGCCTTTAAAGGTCGTTCTTGTGGGCTTAATCCTTGAGGGATCTATGACCATTTTCCGCACTGTATCCTGATAAAGCAGGTTCAGGATACTGCCGCCGTCCATGAGGACTCTCGTGAGATGAAATCCATCGATGATTGGGTCGAGAACCAATGCGGCGAAGCCGCCATGATGGATGCTAGTGGGATGGTCCCTTCGATCAAAAGTGATCGGGCAGGAGGACCATGGGTTGAACTTTGGGGCGACTGGCTCTATCGCGTATACGTCCCGTAGCGCACGCTTCCGCTCCCGCTTGGGAATGTGGGTTGCGTATATCATGTTCACCGTCCGCGCTTGTGGGGGAAAGCCCTTCTGTCCATTGTTGTTCGGCGGCTTGGGCTCCTCGTCGTCGCTGTGCAGCCCCTTGTCTCTGTTTTCGGCCCTTAACTTGCCTGCCTGCTTGAACACCCAACAATCCCTGTTAGTGTGATTGGCTAGCCTTTCGGGGGTGCCATGTATCTGGCACAAGCGATCGAGTATTCGGTCCAAACTGGACGGGCCCTGAGTATTCTTTTTGAATGGCTTTTTCCGCTGACCGGATTTATAGCCTTTGAATCCGGCATTGACTGCCGTGTCTTCATTGTTGTCGCTGTTAACACGACGTTTTTGCTTATTCCGACGTGTCCTGCCACTTTTGTCCTTGATATCCGAATTACCAGGGTTTTTTTGATAAATTGTTACTGCGAGCTAGCCAGCTGTCTTCTCCCGCGCAAAAGCGGGTCATGAGTGTCGTGAGGGCTGCCATGGATTTCGGCTTTTCCTGTTCCAGGTGCCGGGCAAGCCACTCGTCACGGATGTTATTCTTGAAGGCTGCTAGGGCCTCTGCGTCCAGACAGTCGACTATCTGGTTTTTCTTTGTTAGGAACCGTGTCCGGAATTGTCTGGCCGATTCTTCTGGCTGCTGAATTATGTGGCTTAAGTCGTCGGCATCCGGCGGTCGCACGTAAGTGCCCTGGAAGTTGTCGAGGAATGCGGCTTCCAGGTCCTCCCAAGAACCGATTGAGTCTGCCGGCAAGCTGTTAAGCCAATGCCGGGCCGGTCCTTTAAGTTTGAGCGGGAGGTATTTGATGGCGTGTAGATCATCGCCGCGTGCCATGTGGATGTGAAGGAGATAATCCTCGATCCATACCGCCGGGTCTGTTGTGCTATCGTATGATTCGATGTTTACGGGTTTGAAACCCTTTGGGATTTTATGATCCATTACTTCATTTGTGAAGCATAGCGGGTGTGCGGAGCCTCTGTACTGGGCTATATCATGACGCAGCTCGGAAGAGCTATGTCTGTTGTGTTCGGCCCGGCCGGATTTGTTGTATCCGGCGTGAAGATCATTGTCACATGCCGTAGGGCACCTACGCGATCCGTAGATCGATCTTGTTTGTCTTGCCTTATCCTCCAGTATGTCTCGTAGGTCGGGCGCATTTTCTCGTGCCTTAGTTGAGCGGCGTCGAGGCATGGCTTGGGTGGAGGGCCGACAGGCCTCTCTGTCGCGGCCATGAGGTGGCCGGTCTGCCATGTCATGCGCTAGTGATGTAGGTGCTTCCTCCTCTGATCGGGGTAGCGGCCTGCGCTTCGGGTAACTCTTGGAGGGGCGTTCGAGTTCATACTCTTCGGCCGCAAGGTCTTCAGTCCATCTGTCAGCTAGCAATTCTTGGGCAGCTCTAAGCCGTTGCTGCTTTTTCTTGAGGCTGCTTGCCGTGGCTAAAAGCCTGCGTTTAAGATGCTCTTGTTCGACGGGGTCTGATGGTATGACGAATTCGTCGTCATCGAGGCTTGCCTCGTCTTCGGAGGGAGGCGTATAGTTATCATCCTCGACCTCTCGGTCTGCCGCTCTCTCGTGAGGGCTGGATTCTCCATCTTCCTGTGCCGAATCTTGCTGAGGTGGGTGTTCTTCGGTGCAATCTGGGGTAGTATTATCTCCCGTGCCGGATCACCGTTTTTGCTTTGGCGAGATTTAGAGCGGCGCCGCTGATGCCGGCGCTTTGGCTGTTTCTTGGGGGCGTCATCCCCCACTGTTCCATCGCCATCTCCATCTTTTGGAGTATCCACCATATATATGTCATATGACGAAGTGGCCTTCCAGCGCCCTACAGGTGCTGGTTCTTGTTTGTCTCCTGCATCGTCGTCCATGCCGTCGATGTCTTCGGAGTCGAAGTCAAGCATGTCGGTTAAGTCGTCGACAGTGGCTACGAAGTGGGTGGTGGGTGGGTTTTGAATTTCTTCATCGTCCGTATCCCAACCTTGCTGACCGTAGTCCGGCCAGGGCTCTCCTAATAAAGAGAGAGACTTTAGAGAATTCAGGATGTCGCCGAAGGGTGAGTGCTGAAAGATGTCCGCGGTGGTGAAATCCATTATCAGTGCCCAATCGGGTTCGATCGGCAAGGGCGCGGGGGGCTCGGAGTTCGAAGAGGAATCCGGCTCCTCGGAGTCACGGGCCATGCGGAGTGCGGGGCTGGAGCAGCTCGATCGCCTCTGAGATCGCAGCCCCTGAGGCAGCGTCCAACCGCTGATCCGCGATATATGCAGTAGGCTCCGAATCAATGGTCGAAACCGATGCATGTACGGCCTCCAGGATACTGTTCGGCGGCAGATCTATATCATAACCATCGAGACAGTGCGGCGCGCTTGGCTTTGGCTCGAATCCGTCGAAGATCAAGTCTCCGTGGATGTCAGCCGTGTAGTTTAAGCTTCCAAACCTGACTTGATGGCCAGGGGCGTAGCTTTCGATCTGCTCCAGGTGGCCGAGCGAATTGGCCCGCAGAGCGAAGCCGCCGAAGACGAAGATCTGTCCGGGGAGAAAAGTCTCACCCTGGACCGTATCGTTGTTGATGATCAAAGGAGCCATCGGTCCTAAAGGCGACGACACAGAGGAACTCTCAATGAAAGCACCAATGTCGGTGTCAAAACCGGCGGATCTCGGGTAGGGGGTCCCGAACTGTGCGTCTAGGCCGGATGGTAACAGGAGACATGGAACACTTTGTTTTACCCAGGTTCGGGCCCTCTCGATGGAGGTAATACCCTACTCCTGCTTGATTAATATTGATGATATGGGTAGTACAAGAGTAGATCTACCACGAGATCAAGGAGGCTAAACCATAGAAGCTAGCCTATGGTATGATTGTTGTGTATGGAGTTGATTGCCTACGGACTACAACCCTCTGGTTTATATAGACACCGGATAGGGTTAGGGTTACATAAAGTCGGTTACAATGGTAGGAGATCTTGAATATCCACATCGCCAAGCTTGCCTTCCATGCCAAGGAAAGTCCCATCCGGACACGGGACGAAGTCTTCAATCTTGTATCTTCATAGTCCAGGAGTCCGGCTGAAGGTATAGTTCGGCTACCTGAACACCCCCTAATCCAGGACTCCCTCACCCCCCAACCCTTGAAAATCGACTGACCCAAAAGTCGATTCAGTCGACTGAAGTGTGGCTTAATCAGAGCAGAGCAGCATCATGAGCGAGGGGGAGAGCAGCAACAGCAGCAGCAGCTGGGCGAGTGAGCGATCGAGCCAGAGCCAGAGCAGCAGCAGCAGATCTAGCTGGTATGGCCGCCGCCGCCGAAGGGGTCTCGCACTGGGGGAGAGCCGCCGTGGAGATGTCGCCCGCGGCGCCGGCTTCAAGGTAGCCGCTCCATGGGGGTGCGGGATGGAGCACCGTCGGCGCCGGGAGGTCGAGTTAAGGAGAAGGTGCAATGCGATGGGTGTACAACCTCTTTGGTGGCGCCGAGTAGGCCTCGGCTTCGTCCGAGGAGTCAGTGAGGATGCTGCGGTTCCGGTGGAGCAGGTTAAGGCGGCGCTGTGGGGATGGAGCAGCCGTGATAGACGAGGCGATCGTCGGAGCAGCTCCTTGGAGGTGGAGGACGGGGCAGCTAAACCGGCGGGACAGCGAGATGGACGACGGATCCTCATTCGGGGAGGTGGACAAGGGACATCGAGCTGTTGCGGTGGACGACGTCGTCGGGGAAGAGGCTCCGGCTGGGCAGCGGTGACGTGGCGGACGGAGGAGGGTGGGGTTTTGCGGCTGGAGCGGAGAAGTCATGGCGGCCTGGGATTTCGAATGGCGAAAAGGGGGCGATGGGAGGTGGTGAAGCATGACTTAGGAACGCGCTTGTCCAAAATGTAGGGTGTGTTACAAAAGTACCCCCCACCGATTTGAACTAGCGGCCCTTTCGGCTTAGGGTTAGAAGGGGGATTTCGCGTGTCAGGATTTGGCAGCTGGAGGGAGTTTTAGCGCCCATTGTAATTTCGTGATAGCAAGGCGCGGGTTGTGAAGGCGCCAGTTTTGGGAGCACGATATCTGAATTTTCAGGATATAACAAGACGCGGGTTGAATTTAGGGACAAGCCTAACGTGTAGTAATATTGTACTTGTACGTACCAAATCAATTCGCACTTCCCTCAACCAAAAAGAAAATGAAAAAAATAAAACTATTCACACCACACAAAGAGAGACTCTTGCCCCGTTTTACTATACAAATGCTATCAAAGCTACCCCTCCTTCCATCTATATAGGGCCTAATGCGTTTTTCGATGCTAACTTTGACCAAATATTAGAGCAATGATATATGACATGCAACTTACACAAAGCACGTCGTTAAATTCATCTGTGAAAGGTTCTTTCAATGATATAATTTTCAGATTGTGCATGTCATGTACTATTAATCTTGTCAATAGTCAAAGGCGGTCTTAAAAATCTCATTACGCCCTATATAGATGGAAGGAGGGAGTATGAATCCATGTTATGTCCGATTAAATTTTTTTGCTTGTTGTATAATGCATGTAACCTACTCATACCAACATTTTAGTGCATTCCAAATGTCTATACTACCGCTGCAATTCGAACTAAATTTGAATTTGTTTCTCTATTTCAATAAGAATCTACAATCATGATTGTTGCCAACTTCAACCATCATAGTTTCCTTGCTATCTGCCAAATATAAATCAGACGGCCTATAATGCAGGATGGCAGGCACACCATCATCAACAACTCCGTTTTTTATAAGAGTAGAGATAAAACATATTAAATGTAGTATACCATGTTTATAACCACACCATGTGTATCACCATTATATATATTCACACATCCGTCGGTTTGAAACACTATGATAAATTTTTCAACTATCCGAATTCCCTTTTTATAATGAAGTATATATGATCTCTATTCGTCTTTTACACGCACACAACCCTCTTATCTTTGTAGCTAGCGCTAACTTTCTCTTGTGCATGCACACACCCGCATCCCTCTCACCCTCCCTCAGCATTCTCTAGCTCCATCGCAAATTTGTCTTTTCACTTTAGGTCGTTCACCCACGATATGTGTAGGCCCCCCAGCTCCTTCTTTACGGCACACATCGATCGATATGCCTCTCTAGACAGGTGTGCCTAGCACAAACACAAGCTTCCCCTCTTCTCTTGTCACCGTCCATGCCTCACTCCCACCACTCTTTTCATCATTCTCGTACTCGCACACTCCTCCCCCTCGATATAGTATGCCTCTCGTACCACCTCCTACATGCATCCCTCTCTCTCTATCCTTCTCCTCGTGCCTCATTTGCTTCTAACACACACATGCATGTATACCGATCGATCTCCCAACATATACCTAGATCGACTTTAACTACCCCCCATCGATCGACGTACCTCACAAGTTATGTCTCTCCTTTCTCTTACAAAGGGCGATTGATCTTCCTACGTAGTTACGTCTGCTTACCACAGCCACATCATCCCCCCTCATCATTCGTGCATGCCTCCTGACCCGTCTCTCACACGCACGTGCACAGACAACAAGCAGCCATCTCCTCTCTTATTGATATTGCGGGCGTGCCCTCCGTTTGTCTAGCAAGCCTATCCCACCATTTGTTAGAAGCAACTCCACTACCACCCCCTCCAACACTCTAGCTTTGTCTCTCTCCCAACCTTATTCATCTCCTGCACATATGCATGGATGCCGATCGATCTCCCTTAATACATGAGGCAGATCGATCTCCTTAATACATGAGGTAAGCCTCTCTCCTCCTCCACACATATACCAGCCATTGTACCTCTATAGTTAATTGGGCCTCCCTCTTCCCCCACCACACACCGATAGTCGAGCGCTGCAGGTAGGTATCCATGCCACAGAGACAAACTGCACATGTCCCACCTCACATTCCAGTAGGCCAGCCACTCTATATCTTTGACGTGGGCACACACAAATTCGATGGCACTCTTTATCGATTGCGCGCACGCACAAACACACACATCATCCCTCTCTTCGATTCTATGGACACCTCAAGCCGATGATACCTCCACTCTCTTCTTGTGGATCGCCCCCTCTATATATATGTTATATCCAGGACTCTATTTCACACACATTGCATATGTTAAATTTTTTGATTGACCCCCCCCCACAAAAAAAACTCTCAAGAACCCACACACTATATCTCTCTAGGTTTGTATCTCTCTCACACAACCCCACGTAGGTGGTGTACGTATACAAGAAGCGAATAGGTGCACCGTGCACGTACTCACGCTTCGTGCCCAGCCACACCCGCGCGGGTACACGGTGGAGCTCATTTCTCTGCAGAAGCTGAATTTGTTTTTGAAACATCAAGTGGCCAGAGACTCGAAAACTTATTTGCCCGTTAGTGACTTGTCAGGGCGGTGGATTTTAGTTTGTACAATAATGCTGCATCCACCTAAAGTAACGAAAGTTCTTACGTAAACTTCCTAGTAATTCCCTCTTCGTAGGTGCAACATTACTCCTAACATTTGTAATATCAGTTTGAAACTTGTAATATTGCCGTGTCCTATTCCTCACTCTGTGCATTTAAAAACCGAACCGAAAAACCATACCGAAAATAAACCAAACCGAACCAATTTTATGGTTTTTATGGTTTCTGGTTTCGGTATGGTATGAACTTTTCATACCGATTTGAACTTGGTTTTTATGGTATATACCGGAAAACCGAACGGTTAACCGAATAAACCGAAGTAAAAAATAAATTTATATTTCTTGAGATGAACAACCATACAAGTTGTCATTTTTCTTGTACATGAGTCAAATGCACTACTAAGCGCGTAATTTTTTCTTGTAACATAGTCATTTTTCTATTTTTAAAATGCTAAGCACGTCCATAACCATCAACAGATGAATCAATGCATGCATATATACTTATATATATAGTCATATACTATTTGTGTAGAATAGTATGTGTTTTGAGTCATAAATTTGCTAATTATTATTACGTCATTTCCAAATTCGCGTCAACTTTGGTTTTTATGGTATATACCGAAACCATACCGAAATAATTTGGTATATACCGAAACCGAACCGTATTTTAATTTCATACCATATTTACCGAAGTATTAATACTGTACAAACTGAAAAACCGTATAAATCGAACCATGTAAACCGAATAAACCGAACACGCAGGTTGACCTATTCCTGCGTTTTCAAAATCCTGCGAATCAAATAGGTCCTGAGTTGGTGATGATGTTGTGCCTCCCATCTTTCACCAATAGCCGTCGGATCTAGATATGACGCATACAAACCAAGCTTCTCCATTTTTGCAAAAAGATGCCCGCACTTGTTTCCTATTTACAAACAACTCCTTGTCTCTCACAATCAACCTCATCTCCTCCCCACCACATCTAGGAGTAGAAGGTCGTGGAAAAATGTGACGCGATGGCCGCTGCCGGAGCCGTCCACCCCCAATCTTGGTGTTCCGTGCAATGCACGGGCATCTATGCACGGGAAATTATGTTGAACAGGGCTAGTTGTAAGCAGGCTAGCTCTACAGCCATGATGATAGTGACTGCAGATGGTGAGGCTGACTATGGTATGCCAATCACGGCGCCTATACTCAGGTGTCATCTCCGGCGCAGGGTCTTGTCACTTCACTGTGAGGAGCAGCACGTAATAATTTGACCAACGGATAGTACAGTGCTAGTACTCCTACTACTACATTGGTAGTACTACTACTACTACTAGTAGCACCACCGTCTAGATTTAGGAGTACTACCACGTCCATCTGGATTTTAGTATTTGACTAGCAATATCTAGTAATGCATGTCACCAAAAATGTACTACTCCCTCTGTAACTAAATACATGGTGTTTTATTCCTATCGGCGAGAGAACTTAATGTTTTTTGCTACTCCTAACTAGAGTACTAATAGGATTACATGCAATGAACTAAACACTGCATGTCATGTTTGGTAGTCTCAAGTCATTGAAAGCATGCACGGCCCACATCTCTCATTGGTTGATATGTCAGGAAATAAGAAACAAGGAGGGAGTTAATGCACCGTGCCTAAGTATTTTGGGATTATTTGGTTTTCGTAAGGTGACTTACACAACATTTTTGTTTACATGCATTAACATTTAATAGTTAAATCAAAGGTCAAAACTTGGCGCAAAATGCAAAGGGGACCAATAAACCAGTAAACATCAAACTTCTCTCGTTTGGCCCCAACTAGAGGTCAGGTGAGATGACTATACTGCACCGGCACGGAGGGGGGCGCAACTTCATTGACTTACGACAACTGCCTTTGGGTGAATGACACGTGGCCCCAGGGGGTGGCTGGCCCACCTATCATACAGCCAAAGGCAGGTGCAGTAGAGGGCCGAGGAGTAGTACGAAATCCTACGCACCTACGCACGCTAACCAAGGGCTGAGTGATCACTCGAATCGCAAGATCAGTTGACTAGAAGCTACGCTAGACCCATGGAGGCGATGAGCGCGAGCATCAGCCGGCTGTGCCAGATGGTCCACGACGCCGGCCTGCGGCCCGGCACCGAGGAACGTCTCCAGGTAGTATTGCTTGAGGCCGCCAAGGCGAGGGGCCGCTTGGACGACAGCTTCGTCTCCTTGTTCGACGAGGTCCTCGTCGGTTTCCTCGACAAGTTCACCGTCGTCAAGAAGCTTGCGGACGACTTTGACATAAGCCTCCAGCCGACGCGCCCAGGCTCTGTGATGCCCGCCACCCTCAACAGCCACTATGGTAACAACCTCTTCGACGCACTAGTGGCCCTGCGACTACCCGCCGTCGCGCCAGAGAATGTCCACCTCGAGGTCGCGCTCGCCGCGCAGCGCCTGGCGCAGCAAGACACCATCGACATAATCACCCACGTCTACGCGCAAATCGTCCACAAGGACTACTACATGCAAGAGGAGGACGATAGGACGCTGGCCTTCTTGGAGTGCAGGGCAACCTTGGACGACATTGTTCAGAAGCACGTTGAGCTCGCCGCCAATGCCGCTGCTCCTCACACGTCGGTTGGTGACCCGGCGCACTAGGGCATGAGGATGTCATTGAACGTTGATGGATCTGTATGTATTTTTATCTTTCCATCAAATCCATGTAGTAGTATATGATACTACAGTAATTATCTTGTCGGATGGCTGAGAAAACAGGAGGGAGAAGAGATGGCTGTAGTACAGACTCCAAGAAAATTGGTGTCGGATGGGACTCGTGTGGGTGGAGTGTGCCGTACTGCTAGACGTGAATGCTACTGAGTTATGGCCCATGCCACCCCACTATATCGAGGTACGTAGAACAAAATTCCTGCAGTCCATGCTCAGCCCTCCTCTATCTCTCTTCTCAGCCAGCCAGCGGACGCGCGGAGCCCATCGTTTGTTTGCTCACATGCGGCCCCACATGTTAGTGAAAATGCAAGAGGACCCACTGAACCCGCACATCTTTCACCTCAACATGCTGGTGATGAAAAACAAATCCAATAAAGATCTTCGGTGGCTGCTTTTGGAGTTACTGAAGAGTAGTAAGATTCTATTTACAGTTTAACCCAAGATGCACATCTCGTGGCTTCAACTACCACTCTATTTTCTTTCATGACACGACCTGGATGCTGGATGTCCCACGTGTCGGCAAAAGGTGGAAGAACCCGACCAAATCTTCGGTTCTGCTATCGGATGAGATTAGTGCACTTGTTGATACTCCTACTATAATAGAGGCTAGACATGAGACTAGATGCGAGGAAGCAACATCTACTTCTTTACACTCGAAGAAGAAAGAAGCACGCAAGATCGAGCCTCCACAGATCAACAATGAATGCATCAAGAAGGCACTAATCCAACTTACAAGAGTAGTAAAATGTATTCTTGTGGTTCTTGTTTTCTTTGGTCTTGCTTTTCTAGTCAAGATTATCATTGGAGTTCGTGCAAAACGGAGGTCCGTTTGGGGTCGTGCGTTGGAGTTGGCCTTACAAGTGGGACCGCCGTTAAGGAAACCGACTATCGGCAAACCCCCACCTCGCCCGCCGCGCGATGGCTGAAGTTAGGCTGGTCATAGTGGGAGTAACTTAGCAAGTAACATAGCGCATTTCAAGACAAGTTTGCTTATGTGGCATATAGTTAATGAGGAGAGAAATGTTTGGAGTAACATAATATGTTACTATAACATAGCGCAAACCAAAGCAAAATGAGTCTATAATGTAATAAATGCAATCATCTATGATACTACTTGTATGTTACTTTGCACTATGAAGGTAGTAACAAAGACTGGTGTCATATGCATGACACTAGTCTAAGTTACTCCCACTATAACAAGCCTTAGAGAAACGACGAGGTTGAAGAGATTGCTCTAGCACGGACTCCAAGAAATAATATGGTGTCAGATGGATGTCGTGGTGGTGGCGTGTGTCGTACTCCTGGACGTGAATGCTTGTTCTGGCCCATGTCACCCTACTACTCCTACTACTTACTCCTACTAGTATATAGTATACTAGTATCGAGGATTCGAGGTGCTGGTTACGTACAATGAACACATTAACATATGGCTACAGTAAAAACACCCGCCCGACGCGCGAAGCATTGAAGCTAGTACAAATTTAGAGAAGCGACTCGAAAGCCATTCATAAATTTAGTAAGTTTATCACAAGCATATCATTTTATTACATACAACAGGTCATCAACCCACATCGACAACGAGGATACATTATAAATATTAAAGTTTTCACCACACAACAAATAACAAGCCATGTAATGAACTTCAACTCAACCATTCCGCGGCGTTGGAAACGCTTGCTTTGAACCACAACTGATTCTCTGGGACGAGCCATCTGTTGTCGATCTGGAGACCAACACAGGACCGATCATCCTGGCTGAAGCGGCCTACTATATCAGTACGAGGGTAGGGAACCACCCAAATGTCCAAGGAATAGACACAGTTGCTTCTCATAAATGTGTCAGCAGCAGTTGGATCGCCTTTCACCATCATCGGATAGTTTTGTCCAAGGAAGAGCGAGTTTTCTCCAAGACTATCAATTCTGTGCCAGGGAGAAGGAGTTGGCGCTAGCACACTAGTATCCATCCCGAATACCATGCAACGGGTGTTGGAATAGGTCCGGAGAGTGCGACCATGGGAGACACCTGCTTCCTTACCAGTAACATCATGAGTGGATTGTATACACACAAGAAGAGGTGATCCAGCAGAATTAGTTGCCAGGCGCCACAGAGTATATCGGCGCTGCTCGTCCTCATGCTCGTGATCATCACCATCGTCATCTCCCCCTTGGTTATAAAATTTTTCAAGTATAAGTGGTGGGATGTTCACAGGACCTTGGAAACACAAGAAGAAGGTTAATTAGTAAAGGGAAACTTGCTAACCCGCATGCATGTGGATGAAACAATTATAATTACGGTGGAAGACAAACGTACCGAAACTACTAGGGTGCCATGCAAAAACAGTGCCACGAGTGGTGGCAGCAAACACAAGGTCATCGTATTGAATTGCATCATAGTACTCATCCGTGTACAAAAACAGATTTTTGAGCAATATCCATCGAGTTGAACCACGAATGACGGCAACAAGCTTGTCGAAGATAGCAACAACTTGATAGTTGTTGTAATTCCAAGAGCGGTTGGGAACTCGACAAATTGCTATCTTTCATAGAAGACAGTCACCATGATCGTATTTGAACGTGCGTACATTACCGGTGTGCTCAACATCTGGGCAGTGTGCTGAGATTTTTGGAAGTGGAACCCGGTGACGAATGTACACATTCACAAGTTCCCACTCGCAGTTGGACCCAATGTAAACAACCCAATCTCCATTTGCGCCCGCCCAAGCCTTGCCCTCGAGCGATGGCATCTTAACATCATACGTATCATTATCAAGCGACATCAACTGGCACAGGGCGAGGCCTCCGTCGTGCCGGCGCCAGTCATCAGGGTCACGGCAAAGAAGATAGGGGAGATCAAACCGCTCCTTGACTCTTGGGTTCTTTGTAATGATGTTATTAGTTGAGTCGAGAATGGGCTTGAACGAACCTGCCATGCTAGCCGAGGTGATGACGTCGCACCGATCAATGAGTTCCTCCAACACGTCATCTTTCAGATCGGGGCAAGAATAACAGGGTCGTTTCCGGCCTGTTCCCTCCATGGAGAAGACGATCGAACAATGGCAGAATAAAGGGCGAAGGGCTGAAGGAAAATGGAGGAGGGAGAGGAAGAGCGTGCAACAATAGTTCCAAATTGAGAGGGAAAGGCGAAGAGTCGGTGGATGATTGCGAGTTTGCCACGGTTCACGAAAAGGTGCCCCGGCCTACACGTCCATTCGGAAATACTGGGCTGTGTGGGACACTCTGGCCTGTCTAGAGAGCCTTTTCTTTTATGTTTACCACAGACCAGCCCGGTAGTTTTTTTTTCTTTCTGAAAATGGCTGGCCCAGTTCTTTTGTGATTTGTCAAGTAAGTCGCTTTATTAGGCCTGCTGGGCTGCAAATCTTTCAAGACGAGGAGAGATTCATTCGGCTGGCCGAGAAAATAGCCTATCAGTAATGAGAAATGGGCTGTACATTTTTAAAACACATCAAACCGGCAATTATTTTCAAATATCTTTTTTTCATTTCGAGATTTTAAATTGCATTGATTTTTATGCGTGGACAATTTATTGGATTTTATATTGATATACATTTATTTTTAAAATCAGTCTGAATGTGACTCGAAATTTCGGGATTAAAAACAGTTCAGACCACACCGACATATGCAAAATTTCGTATAATTTTTTAACCGTGACCACAATATGGGTTGTAATGCTAACATAAAGAATATGGGCTCCAAAAAAACCGTAAGAATTAGCAAATGGGCTGTAAATTATTTGAAATAATGGCAGATGGGCTGTATGCTGTTTTCCACAGATTTGAGGCTTTCCTAAAAAAAGGTTGACGCACAAGCACTGACTGTTGGATGTCCATCCAACGGCCGTCGTGCTTCTTCAATCTCTGCTCTTCCTACTCCAGCCGCTCAAACAAGCGCCGGTGGGACTGCCTGCTCCCTCCTCCTCGTGGCCGACTGTGCTGCCGCGCAGGCCTCACCGCTTGACCGTACTCCCATCGCTGGCCTAGCCATCCCTCTACTCACGCACACCTGCTATTATTCTCCGGCGACGGTAGACGAACTAGTAAACCCTCGTACAGTTGTACTCCCCTCCGCGTGGGAAACAACTTCCGAGTCTTCCCTGCCTCCGTGTCGTCCCCTTCCTAGGCCTCGCCGTCGTCCACCGCCCTGGTGCTCTCGGCGCGGCGTGGTCAACGTGCTCAAGGAACGACTTCCATCGGACGTGGACTGTACGTGGAGAGGCTGACAGCTGGGTCCACGGCCGCAGCAAGGAAGTGCCTCCTTATTATGCGGAAAATAATGATTCCTCCACCTGACAGCTGGGATCCACCGGACGGGCCACTGTATTTTGCGAAAAAACATTTCCCCCTGACTGCTGGGACCCACCAGCTACATCTTCGCACGCAAGGAAGTGCGTACGGGCAAAAAAACGATTCGCCCCCTGACTGTTGGGACCCACCAGCTACATCTTCGTAGGCAAGGAAGTGCCTGACAGTCGGGACCCACCTGGTCGAAGCGTACGTAACATTGTCATTCTGGTCGCGAACGTGTACGTACATACTGGTCGATGTAGAGGCGCGCACGTGTCGTAGTAGAGGCGCGCACGTAGCATGTACATGTACGTACAGCGGCCAGGGTGCAAGAAAGAAAATACGGCCACGTATGTGTACATACGGGCGGGGTCTCGAACGCCTACTCGCGCATACGTACGGCGAGGGCTCGTGTACATGGCTGGGTCGGAACGGAGAAACAGCGTCGTCGTCGTGTTCATGGGGAGGCAACAGAATGCGTCGTGTTCATGGGGAGGCAACGAAATGCGTCGTGTTCATCAGGAGGCAACGGAACGCGTGGGAGCCAACCGGCTGGGTCGGAACGGAATGCGTGGTCGTGTTCATCGGGAGGGCTTGGACGGAACAGGCAATGGAAACGAGGCCTGGCGTACCGCACAACGGAGGAAACGGACCTCCTACGTTCGGAACGGGGTCCTATTTATCGGGAGGGTCTGGCGTATTGCAAAACGGAGGAAACGGACCTCCTACGGTCGAAACAGGGGTCCTGTTGATCGAGAGGGGTGTGGCGTACCGCAAAACGGACGAAACGGACTTGTGTTGGAGCGCTACGGTCGAAACGGGGGTCCTGTTCATCAGGAGGGGTGTGGCGTACTGCAAAACAAGACTCCACGGGATACTGTTCATCTCCACCGTCGACCCCCTCCAGCCTCCACGAGCTACTGTTCATCCACCGTCGACCTCCTCCAGCCTCCACCTACGACTGTTCATCCACGGGCTCCTGTTCATCCAGCCTCCACCGCGCGCTACTCCATCGGCTACTGTTCAACCAGCCCTCTCCACGGGCTCCTGTTCAACCACCCCTCCACGGGCTACTGTTCATCCTGTCCTCCACCGTCTACTGTTCATCCTGCCCTCCACGGGGTGGTCCTGTTCATCCAGCCCTCCACGGGGTCCTGTTCATCCCGCCGCAACTCGCTTAATCGATCGTGGTCCTATTCATCCAGAGGCAAGACCACGGGGTCCTGTTCATCCACCCCCACCGCGAACTGTTCATCCACCCCCCGCAACGCTCACTGTTCATCCAGAGGCAGCATCGATCGGCTTTAGTTAGCAGCAGTAGTGAAGGAATCGCTCGATCGGGTTCAGTTAACAGCCATCGATCGATCACTCGGGTTCAGTAACGCGTAGCCTGCAGTGCAATCGCTCGGGTTCAGTTAGAGCCCAACGCCTCGCTCGGGTTTAGTTAGAGCCAACGCCTCGCACACACGCGCGTACGTGTACGAGAGAAATGCGCATCGCTCGACCCCCGACCTCCCACCATAACCGGGAACTCCCTGAAATTTTCCTCCCCCTCGCTTCTACCATGGTTTTTTCCGTCATGGACGGCCCAAAGAATGTCATGCAGCCGCGTCTCCGGCCCGCCTAGGACGAAAAGCCCATTTTCTGTCATGATTTTTTGTCATAGAAGTAGGAGCCCGCCACATCTATGATGATACCGGGTTTTGTCACAATTATCGTCATAGAAGTGTCATATGTATGACAAAAAAAATTCATTCGGCCCAAAATGTCATGGATGTGTCTTTTTTTGTAGTGAGAGCAGTTAAAAAGGCAAAAAGTATGTGATTAAAACAGTTTGCCCACCGCCATTGGGTACATGATTATGAAATTGGGTTAAAATTCTGACAACTCAGTTGAAGAATACCACATCATATTTCGTGGTTTCGATGCTTTCAGTTCTTAAACCGGCTATACACAACTTGTGTACTTTGTTGGACATCAACGACTACATACAACTATGAAACCATATTCCTGCAATGGACTACTCCCACCTCAATGTAGGAGCCGCGGGGCATCTATCTTGGCGAACATTGGTGGTGAGCTCTCTTCAGCAGAGCATTTTGCATCTATCTCCGACGATGGTACTCTTCATGGTCACACCCAAAAATCCTGAAGTAAATGGGGTGACCGCAAAGAGGTAAGATGAAACTCTCGGCTGGAGGGCGACCAAAGATGGTTCGTATTAACCGCACTTCATCTTGTGTGTCTCCAAGACAACTCAGGAGGCATGATGTGGTGTGGGTAGCCCTCTCTGTTTGCCCTCTTTGCATGTGTTTTGAATCCTTCATAGAGTTACGCATGGTATTCTTAATTCTTTATCGTCTCGGGACAAGTGCTGAAAATAGTCACAAAAGACATTGCATATTGTCAATTGTTAGTAGGTTAGTCTACAACCAACTAAATATATAAATAAAATAAGCAAATTAACTCCTAAGGACTAAGTATGTTTCCAACCTCACATGATTAATTACTCTTGTAGTGCTCCATGAGGGATATCGTTCATTCTGACAAGGAAAAATCATTATCACTAGTTTTCGATCCTTTTAAGATATTTTTTCAAACCTTGCTTTTGAGGGGGGGGGGCTTGGTGGTACTGAAGGGATCGTACTGGAGGTAGTTCAAGCTATTGGACAAGCCGCCCAACAGCCGAGGTCGATTTGACGTGTGGGAGGTGACAACAACTAGGGTTGGATGGCTCTGAGATGGCATGGCTCTCTTTTGTTTTTGTTCTTCCTCAGGCATCTATTTTTGTTAGCCTTCTATTTTTGCAAGCGTCAAACCTTCTTCTTCAAGCACCCAATCATCTAGGTTCTCATCCTTCAACACGAGCATACCCATATGTGAGGTCATATTTATAATATCATGCTAAGTCTCTGATACGTCTCCAACGTATCTATAATTTTTGTTTGTTCCATGCTATATTATATTCTGTTTTGGACATTATTGGGCTTTATTATACACTTCTATATTATTTTTGGGACTAACCTATTAACCGGAGGCCCAGCCCAGAATTGCTGTTTTTTTTGCCTATTTTAGGGTTTCGCAGAAAAAGAATATCAAACGGAGTCCAAACGGAATGAAACCTTCGGGAACGTGATTTTCGGAACAAACATGATCCAGAGGACTTGGACCCTACGTCAAGCAATCAACAAGGAAGACATGAGGTAGGGGGCACGCCTACCCCCCAGGCGCACCCTCCACCCTCGTGGGCCCCCTGTTGTTCCACCGACGTACTCCTTCCTCCTATATATACCTACATACCCCCAAACTACCAGATATGGAGCCAAAACCCTAATTCCACCGCCGTAACTTTCTGTATCCATGAGATCCCATCTTGGGGCCTTTTCCGGAGCTCTGACGGAGGGGGCATCGATCACGGAGGGCTACTACATCAACACCATAGCCCCTCCGATGAAGTGTGAGTAGTTTACTTCAGACCTATGGGTCCATAGTTATTAGCTAGATCGCTTCTTCTCTCTTTTTGGATCTCAATACAATGTTCTCCCCCTCTCTTGTGGAGATCTATTCGATGTAATCTTCTTTTGCGGTGTTTTTGTTGAGACCGATGAATTGTGGGTTTATGATCAAGTTTATCTATGAACAATATTTGAATCTTCTCTGAGTTCTTTTATGTATGATTGGTTATCTTTGCAAGTCTCTTCGAATTATCAATTTGGTTTGGCCTACTAGATTGATCTTTCTTGCAATGGGAGAAGTGCTTAGCTTTGGGTTCAATCTTGCGGTGTCCTTTCCCAATGACAGTAGGGGCAGCAAGGCACGTATTGTATTGTTGCCATCGAGGATAACATGATGGGGTTTATATCATATTGCATGATTTTATCCCTCTACATCATGTCATCTTGCTTAAAGCGTTACTCTGTTCTCTTGAACTTAATACTCTAAATGCATGCTGGATAGCAGTCGATGTGTGGAGTAATAGTAGTAGATGCAGGCAGGAGTCTGTCTACTTGTCTCGGACGTGATGCCTATATACATGATCATACCTAGATATTCTCATAACTATGCTCAATTCTGTCAATTGCTCAATAGTAATTTGTTCACCCACCGTAAATACTTATGCTCTTGAGAGAAGCCACTAGTGAAACCTATGGCCCCCGGGTCTATCTTCCATCATATTAATCTTCCAATACTTAGTTATTTTCTTTGCCATTTATTTTACTTGCATCTTTTATTTCTCTTTATCATAAAAAATACCAAAAATATTATCCTATCATATTTATCAGATCTCACTCTCATAAGTGACCGTGTAGGGATTGACAACCCCTTATCGCGTTGGTTGCGAGGATTTATTTGTTTGTGTAGGTGCGAGGGACTCGTGCGTGGCCTCCTATTGGATTGATACCTTGGTTCCCAAAAACTAAGGGAAATACTTACGCTACTTTGCTGCATCACCCTTTCCTCTTCAAGGGAAAACCAACGCAGTGCTCAAGAGGTAGCAGTCTCTAGGGACTAGATTGTAATATTTTTTATATTTTGGATCTATTTTTGTTTTTTGATGGGTCTGTGGTTTGTGTGTGTTTCCAGGGTTTCCGTATGTTCATGTGTTTGTTTAGAGCATCTCTAGCAGACCCCGCAAAATCCCGACCCGCATAAGCCGTTTATAGTTCATGGAAAAGGGTATATGCCGGCCGGCGCGAGCGAGGTCAGACTCAGCCCCGCAAAACGGACCCGTAAAAAGGATATTAGGTGAATATGCTCTTTTACGGGTTGGCTACGCGGGATCTGCTCGGACACCGCTGCGTCGACCCGCAAACCGAAGACGCCCAATTATCAAATTTGACATCAATCCCGAGAAATGAGTTCAAATTCAAACAATAGAACATAGTTCACACGCAAATAAAAGCTTAGTTTTGTAGGACAAACGCAAAAGGGGGTCTTGCAAAAGTGACGACCATGTGTGACATCATCTTGATCGATCTTCACTCCGCGCCATCAAGTCCATGGAGGTCATCGGAACCACCGAGTCCACCTCTAGCGCTTGTTCCAACTCCCGCACCAAAATCATCGGCTGGTGCACTGAATGCATCGGCAACATTGGTCCGAACCCCGTTGAGAAAACATGTCCGACATTGTAACACGCACTGGCTGACGCAACCATTCTCCTCTTCAAGATTTCTCTTCTTGCCATATCATGCCATTCTTTGGTGAGGTCGTCCATGTCATTGCGGTTCAATGTCACGATGTTGTTCTCTTCGGCAAGCAATTTGGACATGGCTTTGTTTTTAGCGGCACGTGCTCTTCTCTCCTCAATGGCCGCTTTGCGCAACCCCTCGTCCTTGAGCAATTGCCATTTTTCTTGCTTCTCCCATGCCTTCTTCTCGGCCAACTCTTTCTTAATCTCCAACATCTTCGCTAACATCAACTCATTTGATTGCATCATCGCATCAATCTTGTCCCGCAAGCTCGACGCTTCGTGCTCCCTCTTCGTCTTCTCCTTAGTCTTCTTGTCGCCATCGGGCTTGTTCAAGTTTCTTGGGCCATCATCATCTGCATCTTAATCCATGTTTGTAAGTGAACCTCTCTTCGGTGGGGATTCTTTGTCAATCAACTTCCATTTCTCGCACTCTTTGAGCAAGTCCCAACAATGCTCTAGTTTGAAGAATTTGCCATCCGAAGCTTCCATGTCTTTATATCTTTGTTGGGCATTTCTGTCCTACACAGTTTAAACAATGTCAAATTATGCAATCACTTTGAATGCTACAAATGATTTGCACCACTTGGAACATGAACTCACATAGTCGGATTCCACGGTTCCAC
>NC_041390.1:432322602-432432821 GCF_002162155.2 Triticum dicoccoides
AACTTGTTCCAAGCAAGCAGCGCAACGGCTACAAATCGTCTTGATCACGTCCCAACGACCTTGGAGTGACCGAAAGGTTCGTGGAGTCCTATTAGGATACTTTTGTTGGGGAACATAGTATTTCAAAAATTTGCCTATGATCACGCAAGATCTATCTAGGAGAATCATAGCAACGAGCGGGGAGAGTGTGTCCACGCACCCTCGTAGACCGAAAGCGGAAGCGTTATGAAACACGGTTGATGTAGTCGAACGTCTTCGCGATCCAACCGATCAAGTACCAAACACACGACACCTCCGCGATCTGCACAGTTTCAGCTCGGTGACGTCCCTCATACTCTTGATCCAGCTGAGGCCGAGGGAGAGTTTCGTCAGCACGACGGCGTGATGACGGTGATGATGAAGTTACCGATGCAGGGCTTCGCCTAAGCACTACAACGATATGACCGAGGTGGAATTCTATGGAGGGGGCACCACACACGGCTAAACAATCAACTTGTATGTCTATGGGGTGCCCCCTCCCCCGAATATAAAGGGGTGGAGGAGGGGGCCAGCCGGCCACCTTGGGCATGCCCCAAGCGGGGAATCCTACTCCTACTAGGAGTAGGTTCCCCCCTTTCCTAGTCCTACTAGTAGGGGGGAGGAAGGGAGAGAGGGGAGGAAGGAAAGGGGGGCCAGCCCCCCTCCCAATTCGGATTGGGCTTGGGGGAGCGCCCCTCCTCTTGGCCTTCTCCTATCTCTTCCACTAAAGCCCATGTAGGCCCATTAAGCCCCCGGGGGGTTCCGGTAACCTTCCTGTACTCCGGTAAATGCCCGAACTCATCCGGAACCATTCCGGTGTCCAAACATAGCCTCCCAATATATCGATCTTTATGTCTCGACCATTTTGAGACTCCTCATCATGTCCGTGATCACATACGGGACTCCGAACTACCTTCGTACATCAAAACACATAAACTCATAATACCGATCGTCATCAAACGTTAAGCGAGCGGACTGATATGTCTCCATCATATCTACTTTTCCAAACACTTTTGACCTTGTTTTGGACTCTAACTTGCATGATTTGAATGGAACTAACCTGGAATGACGCTGTTTTCAACAGAATTGCCATGGTGTTATTTTTGTGCAGAAATAAAAGTTCTCAGAATGACCTGAAACTTCACGGAGAATATTTTTGGAATTTATAAAAAATACTAGCGGAAGAATCAACACCAGGGGGCGCACACCCTATCCACGAGGGTGGGGGCGAGACCACCCCCTGGGGCACGCCCCCTGTCTCGTGGGACCCCTGAGGCTCCACCGACCTCAACTCCAACTCTATATATTCATGTTTGGGGTGAAAAAAAATCAAGGAGAAGGATTCATCGCATTTTACGATATGGTGCCGCTGCCAAGCCCTAATCTCTCTCAGGAGGGCTGATCTACAGTCCGTTCGGGGCTCCAGAGAGGGGAATCCGTCGCCATCGTCATCATCAACCTTCCTCCATCACCAATTTCATGATGCTCACCGCCATGCGTGACTAATTCCATCGTAGGATCGCTGGACGGTGATGGGTTGGATGAGATTTATCATATAGTTTTGTTAGGGTTTGATCCCTGGTACCCATTATGTTCTGAGATTGATGTTGCTATGACTTTGCTATGCTTAATGCTTGTCACTAGGGCCCGAGTGCCATGATTTCAGATCTAAACCTATTATGTTTTCATGAATATATGTGAGTTCTTGATCCTATCTTGCAAGTCAATAGTCACCTACTATGTGTTATGATCCGGTAACCCCAAAGTGACAATAATCGGGACCACTCCCGATGATGACTGTAGTTTGAGGAGTTCATGTATTCACTACGTGTTAATGCTTTGGTCCAGTACTCTATTAAAAGGAGGCCTTAATATCCCTTAATTTCCAATAGGACCCCACTGCTACCTCTTGAGCACTGCGTTGGTTTTCCCTTGAAGAGGAAAGGGTGGTGCAGTAAAGTAGCGTAAGTATTCCCCTTAGTTTTTGAGAACCAAGGTATCAATCCAGTAGGAGACCACGTGCGAGTCACCTCATACCTACACACACAAATAAGAACCTCGCAACCAACGCGATAAAGGGGTTGTCAATCCCTTCACGGCCACTTGCAAGAGTGAGATCTGATAGAGATGATAATAATAAGATAAATATTTTTGGTATTTTTATGATATAGATTGAAAGTAAAAGATAGCAAAATAAAGTAGATTGGAAACTTGTATGATGGAAAATAGACCCGGAGGCCATAGGTTTCACTAGTGGCTTCTCTCAAGATAGCATAAATATTACGGTGGGTGAACAAATTACTGTCGAGCAATTGATAGAAAAGCGAATAATTATGAGAATATCTAGGCATGATCATGTATATAGGCATCACATCCGTGACAAGTAGACTGAAACGATTCCGCATCTACTACTATTACTCCACACATCAACCGCTATCCAGCATGCATCTAGAGTATTAAGTTCATAAGAACAGAGTAATGCCTTAAGCAAGATGACATGATGTAGAGGGATAAACTCATGCAATATGATATAAACCCCATCTTTTTATCCTCGATGGCAACAATACAATACGTGTCGTTTCCCTTTCTGTCACTGGGGTCGAGCACCGCAAGATTCAACCCAAAGCTAAGCACTTCCCCCATTGCAAGAAAGATCAATCTAGTAGGCCAAACCAAACTGATAATTAGAAGAGACTTGCAAAGATAAACCAATCATACATAAAAGAATTCAGAGAAGATTCAAATATTGCTCATAGATAATCTGGATCATAAACCCACAATTCATCGAATCTCGACAAACACACCGCAAAAGAAGATTACATCGAATAGATCTCCAAGAGAATCGAGGAGAACTTTGTATTGAGATCCGAAGAGAGAGAAGAAGCCATGTAGCTACTATCTATGGACCCGAAGGTCTAAAATAAACTACTCACACATAATCGGAGGGGCCATGGAGTTGATGTAGAGGCCCTCCGTGATAAATGCCCCCTCCGGCGGAGCTCCGGAAAAGGCCCCAAGATGGGATCTCTTGGGTACAGAAGGTTGTTGCGGTGGAAATAGGGTTTCGTGGTGCTCCTGGATGTTTGCGGGGTATATGGATATATATAGGAGGAAGAAGTAGGTCGGTGGAGCAACGAGGGGCCCACGAGGGTGGAGGGTGCGCCAGGGGGGTGGGCGTGCCCCCCTGCCTCGTGGCCTCCTCGATTGTTTCTTGACGTCCACTCCAAGTCTCCTGGATCACGTTTGTTCCAAAAATAACGCTCCCGAAGGTTTCATTCCGTTTGGACTCCGTTTGATATTCCTTTTCGTCGAAACACTAAAATAGGCAAAAAACAACAATTTGGGCTGGGCCTCCGGTTAATAGGCTAGTCCCAAAAATAATATAGAAGTGTAAAAATAAGCCCATTAACATGCAAAATAGATAATATAATAGCATGGAACAATCAAAAAAATATAGATACATTGGAGACGTATCAAGCATCCCCAATCTTAATTCCTGCTCGTCCTCGAGTAGGTAAATGATAAAAACAGAATTTTTGATGTGGAATGCTTCCTAACATATTTCTCAATGTAATTTTTCTTTATTGTGGCATGAATGTTCACATATGAAAGATTCAAGATAAAAGTTTAATATTGACATAGAAATAATAATACTTCAAGCATACTAACTAAGCAATCATGTCTTCTCAAAATAACATGGCCAAAGAAAGTTATCCCTACAAAATCATATAGTCTGGCTATGCTCTATCTTCATCACACAAAATATTAAATCATGCACAACCCCAATGACAAGCCAAGCAATTGTTTCATATGTAAGCCCCGGACACACCCGCCGGTGGTCTTTACTCCTGGCGGGATCTAGACTGGCCCCATAGATCAATACTAGTCTTTTCTGTGCACTTTGTCCTCACTCGTGTGCAGCCGGGAGCAACTTCCCGGTCGGTCACCCATCCTGACACTACTCCAAGCTGAGCACGCTTAACTTTGGAGTTCTGTCCGAATAGGCTCCCAGAAAAGAAGGAATTCCTTATTGATATGAGTAGTCTATCATCCCTATTAAGCTAGGCTATCACATACACCCCCACTCAGAGGAACCGACGTCCTCGTCGGGCCACAGGAACGTTCCCTCTTGGCACATACGTCTGTGCATCCAGTCCGGTACATGTGCCATGCCGGGTGCCATGACGGGTCACAAACATCATGAACAACATGACCGCGCACCTGTCCGCAAACATCCATGTAACCGCGAGGGTCGGCTCTGATACCAACTTGTAACGCCCCGGACACACCCGCCGGTGGTCGTTACTCCTGGCGGGATCTAGACTGGCCCCACAGATCAATACTAGTCTTTTCTGTGCACTTTGTCCTCACTCGTGCGCACCCGGGAGCAACTTCCCAGTCGGTCACCCATCCTGACACTACTCCAAGTTGAGCATGCTTAACTTTGGAGTTCTGTCCGAATGGGCTCCCAGAAAAGAAAGAATTCCTTATTGATATGAGTAGTCTATCATCCCTATTAAGCCAGGCTATCACATATTGTAACGCCCCATATGTTACTTGCCATATTTGTATTCCAACTCTTGCCATTTTTGGCACTAAGTTATGATATTCCTCGTTGTTGGGTTTTGTCTTAGTTTTGCATTTTGTCCTTTTCATGCATCTCATATCATGTCATCATGTGCATCGTATTTGCATACGTGCTGGTCTCATGCATCCGAGCATTTTCCCTGTTGTCCATTTTGCATTCCGGCACGCCTACATCCTCCGGTCCCCCCTTTTGCCTCTTTTCGTGTGCGGGTGTTAAACATTCTCGGATTGGACCGAGACTTGCCAAGCGGCCTTGGTTCACTACCGGTAGACCGCCTATCAAGTTTCGTGCCATTTGGACTTCGTTTGATAATCCAACGGTTAACCGAGGAACCGTAAAGGCCTCGTGTGTGTTGCAGCCCAACACCTCTCCAAAGTGGCCCAAAACCCACCTAAACCCCTTCCATCATCTCGGTCGTTCGATCACGATCGCGTGGCCGAAAACCGTGCTCAATTTGGAGTCTCCTAGCTCCTTCTATGTATAAATAGGTGCCTCCCCTTAAAAATTCCGGATCAAACCCTAGCCTCTTCCTCCTCCCGACGCTGGACGCGTCCTGATCGGGCTGGACATGTCCGCACTGCCGCACCGCCGCCCCGTGTCGCCTCCTCACTCGCCGAGCCGCGAGCCCCACATCATCGCGCCTCCCCGCCGCCCGGCCCGCCGAGGCCCATAGCGGGCCCCCACGGGCCCAGTCGCCACCTCCCGCACCCGGCTTGCCCGAGCCGCGTGCCTCCTCGCGCCGGCGTGGACCCCGCCGTCCCCGTCGCCAAGTCCGGTCGCCGCGCCGCCACAAGTTCCTCGCTGCGCCGCCCGCTGCCTACTCCACCGGCCACCTCGCCGCCCTCGACTCCGGCCAGATCCGGCCACGGGTTGGCCAGATCCGGCCACGGGCTGGCCGGATCCGTCTACCCCTCGCTCCGGCGACCCCTCCCTCGCAACGCCGGCGAGCTCCTTCGAACTCTGGTGAGAAGCCCCGACGACCCTCGAAATCCGTGCCCCGATCCAGATCTGCTACAGTAACCCTAGGGTTGACCTCGTTTTGTCCCAAGTTTGCATTATTTTTAGGCAACTTCATCGCATCATAACTTTGCATCCGTAACTCCGTTTCGCGCGTGTAGCATACCAAATTGTTCGTCTGGATGTGCGCTTCATTTCATTCCATTGCACCATGTTTATTTAAGTTCATCTTGATGCCCTAAATGCTGTTGCAAGAGTGCTATGTAATGTTATGTTCTGATTCTTAACAGATTATGGATATTTGTCATTTTTGCCATGTTTAATGTGTGCCTCCTATGAATTTGAGCCCTACATGTGTTTTGGGCTATGCCATGCCATCTTTACAGGGGTGTATGCCATGTATTTTTGTGATCAATGTGGTGACTAGCACAAGCATGCAAAGTAGCTCTCGTGATGTTGCTGATTTCAGGGACTTAGAAATTCTTCTAAGTCATTTTCTTGATGTTATTTTTATGCCATGTATTCTTGTTGCTACAGAGTAATCCATGCCTCTTTTGAGCATGTTTAGTAATGATGATTTTGAGATATTGTTATGTTCTATCCATCCATGTCTTTGTTTGCAATTATGGAGTACCCTAGCATGACTCAATCTTGCACTACTTTTGCTATAAAATGTTCCTGGCAGATTGTTTACGTGTTAATCAATTTTGCTAAGGTTGTTGTAGTTGATCCATGCATGCTATGAGAGTATTCTTGCCATGTTTAGCTTCTTGATCATGTTTTCTTGCTGGGTGTATGCTTAGTTTGTCGTGCAATGCCTTGTGGTGAGTGCATCGAGCTCGTAAACATGCCTACGTAACTCTGTTTCTGCCATGCCTAGTTTTCTGCTAAGTCTAAATCTGTTAACGAAACTTGCTATGTTTACATGGGTTCCATTGTATTTTCTGATCCCTTTTGGGTTATGGTCAGTAAGTGACTTTTGTTATATGCTATGAGTAGTTTATTTCCATGCCTTGCTTTGCCATGATATGTTCATGTAGAATGTTGTTTTCTTTCTCTAAACATTGCTTCCTGATGTTAAATCCTGACATATTGTTATTTTCACTAAGTCCGTGAACCTGATATCTTTTGCACTTTTGCCATGCTTGTTTGAACCTGCTATTGTGTGAATTAGCTGTAGCTCAGTGTTCATATTTTATCAAGCATCTTGAGTGGATCACTGCCATGTGCTTTGTTGCTATGTTAGAGTGCAGTAGCTTAGTTTCTTGATGCATTTTAGATGGCATCGTGCTGTTAATCGCAGAATAGTGCCATTATTGTTTTGCTTGCCATTTGCAAACCGTGCATCCGATTCTGGTGATATTTATATCGATTTCGACCGAAATCAACTCATCTTTCCAGCAGCACTCTTGGTTTTCCAAGTTGAGGCCTGGTTCAATCTTTCCCTTCCGAAGCATGCATATGCATTGCATATCACATCCCGCATATCATGGCATGTTTTGCATTATGTTGCTTGCGCATTGCATCGTGGTTGACCGTGGTTCCCTTTTGCTTGTGTTCTTGGTTTGGGTAGAGCCGGGAGATGAGTACGTGATCGAGGAACCCGTTGAGTACGCTTACGAGGATCAAGCTTATGTCAACTCGGAGAACTTTGCAGGCAAGATGACCATACCCTCGAAATCACTTCTATCTTTGCTTGCTAGTTACTCGCTCTATTGCTATGCCTATGCCTCGATACCTACCACATGCTTTACCATGCCTCCCATATTGCCATGTCAAACCTCTAACCCACCTTGTCCTAGCAAATCGTTGTTTGGCTATGTTACCGCTTTGCTCATCCCCTCTTATAACGTTGCTAGTTGCAGGTGAAGATTGGAGTTTGTTCCTTGTTGGAACATGTTTATTGTTGGGATATCACTATTATATCTTGTCTACTTTAATGCACCTATATACTTGGTAAAGGGTGGAAGGCTCGGCCTTATGCCTGGTGTTTTGTTCCACTCTTGCCGCCCTAGTTTCCGTCACCGGTGTTATGTTCCTTGATTTTGCATTCCTTACGCGGTTGGGTTATATTGGGAACCCCTTGACAGTTCGCCTTGAATAAAACTCCTCCAGCAAGGCCCAACCTTGGTTTTACCATCTGCCACCTAGCCTTTTTCCCTTGGGTTCCGCGGACTCAAGGGTTATTGTCGGTGTCAAAACCGGCGGATCTCGGGTAGGGGGTCCCAAACTGTGCGTCTAGGCGGATGGTAACAGGAGGCAGGGGACACGATGTTTTACCCAGGTTCAGGCCCTCTTGATGGAGGTAAAACCCTATGTCCTTCTTGATTAATATTGATGATATGGGTAGTACAAGAGTAGATCTACCACGAGATCAGAGAGGCTAAACCCTAGAAGCTAGCCTATGGTATGATTGTATGTTGTCCTACGGACTAAAACCCTCCGGTTTATATAGACACTGGAAAGGGCTAGGGTTACACAAGGTCGGTTACAAAGGAGGAGATACACATATCCGTATTGCCTAGCTTGCCTTCCACGCCAAGTAGAGTCCCATCTGGACACGAGACGAAGTCTTCAATCTTGTATCTTCATAGTCCAACAGTCCGGCCAAAGGATATAGTTCGGCTGTCCGGAGACCCCCTAATCCAGGACTCCCTCAGTAGCCCCTGAACCAGGCTTCAATGATGATGAGTCCGGCGCGCAGTGTTGTCTTCGGCATTGCAAGGCGGGTTCCTCCTCCGAACACATCACGAAAGAATTTGAATACAAGGATAGTGTCCTACCCTGCAAAATAAGTTCCACATACCACCGTAGAGAGAATAATATTTCCACAAATCTTAATCTGCTGACACGTTTTGGCAACAAGACATCATGCCATGGCTCAGTGCTTATTCGAACCATTTTTTTCAACCAGCTCCACACATAACGTGAGGCGGTTTCTTGACACGTCTTGTCAAAGAAGAGATCGTGTTCCCCTAATTACGGGATTCTCATCAATACGGTCGTGGGTAACCCAACCGTGTCTAGGACTCCTAGATTATAGGCAAGTCCCAAACGGCTACGGAGAGGATGCTTGATATTCACCCTCTTTATAAAGGGACAAGGCTTTTACTTTTTTCCTTCCCGTTCTCAATCGAATCCTTCCCCCGCCTCGAGTTCTAACACCCAAAGCCCAGGTCAGGTGCTCCGGATCTTCAATCATGTCCGGATCCAGCCTTCATGGCCGATGGATGCCCTCCTTCGTTACGGAAGAGGATATCAAGAAGTTGAGGGAGGCCAGATACCTGACCGCCAAGGTTTCACATCGGCTGCCTGCCCGAGGGCAGGTCGTACCTACTCTTGAACCCAACAAAAATGTCGTGTTCATCTCCCACTTCCTCCGAGGTCTAGGCCTCGCTCTGGATCCCTTCGCAAGGGGTTTGATGTTCTATTAAGGGCTAGATTTCCACAATCTAGCCCCGGACTCCTTTCTCCACATCTCGGCATTTGTTGTCGTATGTGAGGCCTTCCTCTGCATTACCCCTCACTTCGGCCTGTGGCTCAAGACCTTCGTCGTGAAGCCGAAGACGGTCGAAGGGCAGCATGTAGCGTGCGGAGGCGCATTAATAAGCAAGATTGCTGGAGCTCCATGGCCAAAGGGTTCCTTTCCAGAGGTGTCCGGATTATGGCAACGGGAGTGGTTTTACATCACAGCTCCAAGAAGTGCCAAGTGGGCGGCTGCCCCTGCTTTTCGCTCGGGCCCTCCACCACAACTGATGTCATGGATTAGTAGAGGGTTTGCTGGGGTCCAACCAAGGATGTGCCTATACTGCAGAGCCGAATTCAAGATCTCTTCGAAGGAGATTTCAGTCTGGTTACGGTGGTGCAAGTCATGCTGGTTCGTCGAGTCCAGACTTGCAAACGCCGGCCCCTCCGCATGTGGGAGTTCAACCCAGAAGGACCGCGCACCATTCAGAATTTCCTCGGCCTGACGCACGAGGAGATGTATAAATCATTCTTCAGACCCCAAATAGAGTGTTCGGATACTACCGAGGACGTGGGCCTGAGCAGCAACCGCACCACCGAACAAGTAAGTAATCCTTTAGCCGAACACGCCGTCTTTCATTTATCATGACGTCATTCTGAGAAATTGCTCTTTGATCAGGTTCGGCCCCCCTTCCTGAGGGTTTGGAAAATCCGGTACTGGAAAAGATGCTCGAGCTAGCACCTTGCCCGGAACCCTCAAAGGAAGATAAAGGGGGGAATACTGAGGGCTAAAGCGGGCCCCCATCGCTACCAATTCCAACCGAGGGAATGAGCGCCTCCGTGAAGGAGGATAACCAAGGAGAATAATCCGACCTTCTATCGCTTCAGGGAAGGAAGAGGACTACCTCTGAAGATCCGGAAGCCAAGGCTTCCAAACGGGAGAAGAAATCTTCACCAGAGGGTCCTGCCTTGGAGGGTGCTCTTGTCGCACAAAGTCCGCGCGAGGATCAGCCCTCCAACGAGCAGTAAGTAATCAAAAAGTACTTTAATAGTGGAGATATACTACCTTACCTCTGAGGAAAATAACCGAAGCATTTATCTTGCAGTTCGGATCTTAGCCCTTCTCAGCAGAGCTCGTCTTCGGGGGATCTTCTTCCGGAGATGATGGAGAGCGAAATGCCTCCCCCGGACTCCCCCGCTCAAGAAGCGGGCGACCTTGAAGTGTCGTCACGGAGGGCCTCTATGGATCCAGTGAGGCCAGAAGATAATCCTATAGTCACCCGAAGTCCCCAGCGTCCAACTCTTGAAGAGAGCAAACAAAAGAGTCCGACACCATCTGGTATGCGGTCGGACGTACTGAGGGAGCTGTTGGAGCGAGCGGCCATCTCAGAATAACACCGTACATTGATGGGTACGGTGATGAAAAGAATTTCGTCCGCCGAAAGCGGATTGCATGAAGCCTTTATGAGTCTACTGATGGGCTTTGAGTTACGTGAAATGATATACTTTTTGATAGTATCGCACATTTTTAGGTGTGCCCTGTGTAGATAGTAGCCCCTGAGACTCTGGTTGTCGTCGAGAACGGCGGCGAACAGAGGATCGTAGTACCAGGTAATAACCATACCGCTTGATGTGCAGGTGATGGAAGCTCCCGTGGCTAGCCGGACTAATGAGTTTGCTGAACTCAAGCGGCAACTGGCTGCGGCGGATGCCGACATCGAGCTTGTTAACAAGCGGCTTGATGAGGCACAGGGTAAGTAATATTTTTGGTGAATGTCACATAGTAAGAGCAGCGTAACGCCAGTATCTTTAATATGTTGTGACTGCAGATGGAACTGCCACCGTGGAGACCCTTCGGGCGGAACTTGCCCGAGCCAAGGAACAAGCAAGAATTAGTAATGCGGCCGCTTTAAAGGCGGCCAAAGACTTAATAGCCGAGAAGGCCGCGCATGGCGAGACCAAAAAGAAGATGGACGAAATGGCTGTAAAGTTAAAATACATGGCCGACCGTTGCCAATTCCTTGAAGAAGAAAACTAAGCGAAGGCAACGGACCTTGAAAAGGCCACGATGGCAATCAAAGACATCCGCTCTGCCATGAGCGCGAGGAAGGAAGAGCTGCGTGAAGCCAGGGATATTGCGGCTGGGAAGCCCTTTATGCTGCGAAGCAAGTTCGGAGATCCGCGGTATACCCCTCTAGATCGGCTGTGGAGTTTGGCAGACGCATATATGGACTTGGCGGCGAGCGCTGTCGATGCGGCCGAATACTTCCGAGATCAAACATATCATGAAGTGGACAAGCTATTCTGGTCGCAGTTTAACGTTCCAGAGCGTCCGCTTCCATTGACTGATCAGCTAGCCGAATGGTCCGAACTCAATAGGTTGTCTGGACTCGCCATGAGGTCTGTCGTGGATCAGCTGTGGCCGGAAAGGCCGAAGCCGAACAACTATTTTAGCCTGGTGCAGCAGTTCCTTGGTGCGGTGCGGCGCATCAATGCGATGAAGAGGTCGGCGTGCATAGAGGGCTCGCGGATGGCCCTTGCCCGTGTCAAAGCATACTGGGCGGAGATGGATGCTACCACTGTTGCGGCGCAGGGTTTGGCCGTAGGCCGAGTAGCCGCCGAGCACTATTTTGAGGAAGTTCTTGAGGGTGCTCGTTTGATAGAGGCCCAGTGCTCGAAGAATATTATGTTTGAGTGACATGTATTCCCATTGTAAAAACAATGTTTATGAAATTTATTAAGGCTGTATTTATACTTTTGCCTGAAAGTAATATGATGCCTCCTGTCCGGTCGTTTACATATATATATGTATATAACCTGAAAGATTGCAGTCGTCGGCTTCAACCCCCACGCATATAATGCAGAGGTGTTCGCAGAAGATGCATGTTCACACTTAACCCAACGTCTTGGTCCTATTAAGGAGGTGATAGCGCAGCGAACGAGGCAACCAGACTATAATGCTTTAACACTTTCACTTAGCCATAGGAGTTTTATGGTGGGGCTACTATATAGCCCCTGGTGGCTCCACACTCTCCCGAATTCGGGGTGCGTACATGCCTGACCGGAAACGACCCTTCGTTAAGGCGGAGGAATTCTAACATTCCGATAGGTCATCGAGTGGTTGACCAGTCTTGTGCTATATCATGACAGTCAGTTTTTGGCTTTCTCTACTGAGGTGCTCGTCTGGATGACCCGCAGCACAATCGCAGTAGTTCTCCTGGTGCCGCCTTAGCCGATAGAGCGGAACGTAAGGCAACAAAACACAGGAGCCGGGCAAACCCAACATTTGACCAAAGACATGATTCGGAGTTGATGCATATAAGGACAAACTCGCGACGCCGAACACTCCCTAAGGTATTCGATCTTCATGCTATAAACCGGGCCTAAACAGTGCCCTTTGTAAGAAGCCCCTGGTGTCCAGGTACGTGCATAATTCTGACGTGGCCACATGCCAAGACGCCAGCATCCTTCTCAATAGTACTAAGAATCCGAGGGATGTGTATCAACAAGAGACAATAAGAAAGGTTTACGCAGGGTCTTAATCTAAAAAGAATCCTTGGAACGGGTCCCTGCTGCATGTCTGCGCCTGTGTCTCCGTTGTGCCGTATCCTGGACGGGTGTAGCACGATGGTCATCTATAAAACAGAGGAACTTAGGTGAAAAGTTGTCGTGCAAAAAGGTAGGTTGAAAGAAACGATGTATAATTCAAGATGAGTAAAAATTGCCACTTGTCTGCGCGTGTTGAGCCCCTTGTATTTGTAATAGGGGTATGGCCGTCAAACCTGTATGAATGACATATAGCTGCGCCGGACTCGTCTAACCGTGTCCATGGTCTTGACGACCTATCAAATGCTTTAGTTGGTGAGGCCGTTTTTAGTGTGCGGCTGCCAAGCAGTCGCACTCTCTTCGGCGTGCAAAGATCGCTCAATATTTCCATTCACTATAATGATGCCACGTGGACCGGGCATCTTAAGCGTGAGGGAAGCGTAATGCGGTATTGCATTAAAGCGAGCGAAAGCTTCGCGTCCAAGTAGTGCTTGATATCCACTTTGGAACGAAGCAATGTGGAAGGTTAAATTTTCGCTACGGAAGTTATCGGGGAAGCCGAATATAACCTCTAGTAGCAGGGAGCCCGTGCAATGAGCCCCTGGGCCTGGCGTTACTCCTTTAAAGGTAGTATTGCTGTGGCAAATTTTCATTGGGTCTATCCCTATTTTGCGGATTTTGTCCTGATATATAAGGTTTAAACTGCTGCCACCGTCCATTAGGACTCGTGTGAAGTGATATCCGTCAATTATTGGGTCTAATACCAAGGCAGCCCATCCTGCGCGCCGGATACTTGCTGAGTAATCCCGATGGTCAAAAGTGATCGGTTGAGACGACCAGTGGCAGGACTCCGCGGTGATAGGCCCTTGGGCATATTTCTCTGGGAGTGCTGCTTTGTTTCTCCCCTTGATCACGTGTAACACGTTTACTGTTTTGACTTCTGGTGGAAATTTCTTTTGTTACCCAGTGTCTTGCTTGAGAGGCTCATCCTCGTCTTCGCTTGGTGTATCCTCCCCCTTGTGTACGGTGTTGAGCTTGCCCGACTGCTTGAAGACCCAACATTCTCTGTGGGTATGATTAGCGGGTGCTATGGATCTGACATATTTGGCCCAAAATTTTGTTTAGGCTGGATAGTTCGTCTCTGTTGCCTTTAAAGGGCGGCTTTTGCTGACCTGGCCGAGAGCTTGTGAATCCGGCGTTTACCGCCGTGCTCTTCGGGCTGTCTTCTTTATTCCGGCGCTTATTATTTTTGCTGCGCCGTGATTTCCTATTTCCATCTCTAACTTCAGATGTACTGGGGTCGCTGGTGCTGCATCTGGCTAGCCAGCTATCCTCACCCGCACAAAAGCGGGTCATGAGGCTTCTTAATGCTGCCATTGTTCTCGGCTTTTCTTGGCCGAGGTGTCTGGCAAGCCATTCGTCGCGGATGCTATGCTTAAAAGCTGCCAAGGCTTCGGCCTTCGGACAGTCGACTATTTGGTTCTTTTTAGTAAGAAACCTGTTCCAAAGCTTTCAGGCTGACTCTCCGGGCTGTTGAGTTATATGACTCAAATCGTCCGCGTCCTGAGGTCGGACATAAGTCCCTTGAAAATTTGCCCGAAAAGCATCTTCGAGCTCTTCCCAGCTCCCAATGGAGCTTTCGGGGAGGCTTTTAAGCCAGTGCCGAGATGACCCTTTGAGTTTGAGGGGTAAATATATAATGGCGTGGAGATCATCTCCTCGAGCCATATGGATATGGAGGATATAGTCCTCAATCCAGACCCCAGGGTCTGTTGTTCCATCGTATGCCTCTATGTTTACGGGTTTGAATCCCTCTGGAAATTCATGGTCCAGCACCTCATCGGTGAAACATAGGGGGTGTGCGGCACCCCTGTATCTGGGTGTACCGTGGTGTTCGGATGTTTGTTGTGTTGCATCGTATGCTGGAGCGCGCTTGCGTGGTCCATAGATGGATCTGGTTGCATCGTCCTTTTGATGCGAGCCCTCGCGTAGATTGCGTATTGGCTTATGTGCGGCGTCGTTTGCCGCTCTATGTTGGCCGTGAGGTCGTCTATCCGGCCAGATGGCCGTTTTAATTTTTGGTTGCGGGGGATCTAAGGCCTCCTCATCTAATTTAGGTAGCAACTTCCGTTTCGGGTAGCTCTTGGTGTGGCAATTACCGCCGTACTTCGCTGCTGTGTTGAGTACTTTACTCCATCTGATTTGGAGTGTGTCTTGCGCAGCCTTGAGCCTTTACTTCTGCTTTTTTAGACTCCTCGCGGTGGCAACAAGCCTTTGATGGGCATTCTGTTGCTCCGGGTATCTGTCTGGTGTGATGTCGTTCGGACTATTATCTTTGATAGAGTGGGGTTGTTCGGTTTGATTCTCCGTGTTACCGTGGTCCAGCGATGGTTCATCCTACTCTAACGCCGGGTCTATATGATTGTTGTTTCTGCCGAGGCGGGATTTGGAGCGGCGCTTATGCTGCCGCTTTGGCTGCTTCTCGAGGGGACAACCCTTTCTTGCATCCTTCCATTCCTCGTCGTCGTTTTCTTTTGGTGTGTCCACCATGTATACGTCATGTGGTGAAGTGGGCGTCCAGTGCCCTGTGGGCAATGGTTCCTGTTCGTCTCCTGCATCGTCGTCCATACCGTCAATGTCTTCGGAGGCGGAGTCGAGCATGTCGGTTAAGTCATCGACAGTGGCTACTAAGTGGGTGGTGGGTGGGCGGCGAATTTCTTCGTCATCCGCATCCCAATCCTGCCGGACATAGTTCGGCCATGACTCTCCTAGCAAGGAGAGAGACTTTAATGAATTCAGTATGTCGCCAAAGGGCGAGTGCTGAAAGATATCCATGGAGGTAAAATCCATGATCAGCGCCCAACCAGATTCGATAGGAACGGGCGCAGGCGGTTCGGAGTCCGTGGCCGGAGAAGTATCCGGCAGTTTAACAACACAGCTCTCGTGAAGGGTAAGGTCGATGTTCGGCTCGATCGCCGCTGATGATACGGCCTCCGTGGCAGGGTCTATCCGCCCGTCCATGGGTGGCGCGATTGGCTCTGAATTGAGGATCGGGGCAGTTGCCGGTGCGATCTCCTAAGCACTGTCCGATGGTAGAGCTAAATCGTACTCATCGTGACTGTGTGGTGCACAAGGCAGGGGCTCGAATCCTTCGAAGATCAAGTCTCCGCGGATATCGGCCGTGTGGTTTAAGCTTCTGAACCTGATCTGATGACCAGGGGCGTAACTCTCGATCTGCTCTAGATGGCCAAGCGAGTTGGCCCGTAGTGCGGAGCCGCCGGATACAAAGATCTGTCCGGGGAGAAAAGTCTCACCCTGGACTGCATCGCTATCGATGATCGTAGGAGCCATCAAGACTAACGGCGACGACACAGAGGAACTCTCAATGAAAGCACCAATGTCGGTGTCAAAACCGGCGGATCTCGGGTAGGGGGTCCCAAACTGTGCGTCTAGGCGGATGGTAATAGGAGGCAGGGGACACGATTTTTACCCAGGTTCGGGCCCTCTTGATGGAGGTAAAACCCTACGTCCTGCTTGATTAATATTGATGATATGGGTAGTACAAGAGTAGATCTACCACTAGATCAGAGAGGCTAAACCCTAGAAGCTAGCCTATGGTATGATTGTATGTTGTCCTACGGACTAAAACCCTCCGGTTTATATAGACACCGGAAAGGGCTAGGGTTACACAAGGTCGGTTACAAAGGAGGAGATACACATACCCGTATTGCCTAGCTTGCCTTCCACGCCAAGTAGAGTCCCATCCGGACACTAGACGAAGTCTTCAATCTTGTATATTCATAGTCCAACAGTCCGGCCAAAGGATATAGTCCGGCTGTCCGGAGACCCCCTAATCCAGGACTCCCTCGTTCATCTTTATTTTAAACCCCCGTGTTGTGGAGTTGAAATAGCAGATGTCCTAGAGCAAGGACTTAGTCGTAGGGCCATCACACTAGGAAACTTAAAGGGGTTAATCGGGACAAGGGACACACAAGAGAGTTTTTATACTAGTTCGGCCCCTTACGATGAAGGTAAAAGCCTACGTCTAGTTGGGATTGGTATTGCTGAGGTTTCGATCTCCAAGGGGCTCAACTTGCCGGCTTGGTTATCGATTTCGTTGTTTCTTGCCTAAGCCGCCACCGGGTCGTCCCCTTATATACATGGGTTGACGCCTGGCGGCCTATAGAGTCCCGGCCGGCTCATAATCGTGTCCAGCTCGGTGACTTCCTTTACATGCCTTTCTTTACAAGTCTTTCCTTACATATGGCGGTTTACAATAACGGGCCTTAAGCCGGCCCCAGGCCTTTGGGCCTTCTATATGTTTAATAAACTATCATCTTGACTGTATATTGGGTTTCTTATGTAACCCGCCATTAGGGCTGACCCGGCCCCTCCTGGGCGGGTCATACTGGTAGTAATATCCCCAACATTAGGCCCCAGGTTGACTTTGAACCTTGTTCTTTGTCAATCTTCAATACTTAGATGAAATCCATCTTCTGCCTGAAAAAACTTTGTAACCCGCCATGAAGTCATCTTTTGAAAACACAAAAAACTTTCATGACATCATCTTCTAACGGATCTTTGATCTTTAATGCTTCCCGAGAATCGAGGTGTCTATATAGCTGGATAACCATTATTTGGTTCTCCCTTCATTTTCGCGCCCGTCTGTTCGCATCTGCCCTTATAAATAGGCACATGGCCGGTCTTTCTCATTCTCCTCTCTTCCTCATCTTCTTCCTCTCGCAACCTCCGCCGCTGCTCGAGCTCCGCCGCCGCCACAACTCTCATCGTCGTCCTCAAGCTTGGCCGCTGCATTACCCTGAGTTCGTCTAGAGAACGCGGCGACTCTTCACAGCAGGCCTATATTTTGTAAGTTTCTTCTCTCTCACGCACCTAGATCTGTTATAGGTTTTCGAGTTCTTCAGTGTTCTTCACCTGTTCGCCACGGATCATCTTGTAGATCTTCTCCGCAACTTCTTTTGATCCAAAAAAGAAATATAACTCGTGCGGTAACTATTTGGCATTCATTTTTGATATCAGTAGATCCCTTTTACCTGTATAGATGCTTCTTTATAGCCGACGAACTCATCTGTACTAGGTTTTTAGGTCTAGAATATTTCCTTTTTGGAACAGCCATTTGATCCAAAATAATAATGATAGCTTGGTGAAACTTGTTTATGCCAACACTTAGCTGAATCTGCTTTCCGAGAAAATTTGTAGTCATGGCGGCTTACCACTCCGGCTTTCTTTTCCTTATATGTCATTAGCCCTTAGTTAAGCCATCGTTACTTTTTTTTACATCTTCAACCTTTAACTGTTAATTTTGTCGTAAACTGAACCGGCATGTTGTTTTTTCTTTTTCAGTCCCTTGCACATCATGCCGTAAAAGACACCCACCATCTGTAATTGGGTCCCCTCAACCATAACTGAGGATAAGAGTTCTTCCTCATTGGGTTTCTGCCCTCAAAAAACATCATGTCTTATCGTGCTCCTGACCCGGAAGAAGAACGGCCCCATCCAAAAGACGGCGAAGTGGTCGTCTTCACTGACCACATGAACCGTGGCTTCTCACCGCCCGGTTCAAAGTTTTTCAGAGAAGTTCTTCACTTTTTCAAACTCCATCCTCAGGATATTGGGCCCAATTCCAATTCCATATCCAATATTTGTAACTTCCAAGTGCTCTGTGAGGTATATCTTCAGCAAGAGCCGACTATGGAACTATTTAGAGAATACTTCTATCTGAACCGGCAGAACGAGTGCACCAACGGCCTTAGCTTAGAGCTTGGAGGCATCTCAATTCAGCGCCGACGGGGTGCTGTTTTCCCTCTTATAGTTTTGCCAAGTCACCCAAAGGATTGGAACCAAACTTGGTTTTACTGTCAGGACATCTCATCCGCCAACGAGAAGCCACTGCCGGGTTACCGCCCCAATTGTCTTGACTCCAAGTTCGCATTGCCAGATAAACTTACCATTGCTGAATGCAAGAAGCTGCTTCCATCTATTAGAAGAATCAACGGTTTCTTGGGGAACAGTTTAACCAAAGTCGATCTAACCCACTGCTGGATCTCAGGGCGGATTATTCCATTAAGCCGTCGTTCAAAATTGATGTATGTATATGGTGGAGACCCGGATGATTCTCTCCGTCATTCCCCGGTTCAACTAACCGAGGAGGACATTCTCTCAATGTCAAACCTTCTGGTAAATGCGAAATATGAAGATTGTAGTGTTGTTGGGTTAAATCCCTTCTGTAAACTTAACCCGGTACCAGAAGTAAGGATATTCTGATCTTTTTTCCTTTGCATTTTGTCCAGCCGCATTGTTTATCACTGATCCTTCCTCTTGTCTTTGTAGGCCAACTCTGACTTTTGGAAAGTGAAATATGATCACCAAGCTACCAAGAAGGCGAAACTCGCCGCAATGAACGCCAAGAAATCAACCCGGAGATCGAAGAAGAAAAAGAAGAGCACTGCTGAAGATTTAATGAAACTTGATGACACGTATGACTCGGAGGTAGCCCTTGATTCCCTTGGCCAATTTTTTAACAATCTTATTGACACTGATCCTTGCCAGGATGACACTAGGGCCAGTCAGGCTGGGGAAGCAGAGGTAACTATCATTTCCTCCGACTCAGAGCCCTTATCAAGACACAAAGTTCGACAAGTGATCCATAAAGTAAGGTTTTCTAACCCCTTAGCTCACTTGGATCCCAACTTTCATTTGAAAAAACAGCAACATGAAAACCGCCGTGAAGTTGGATTTGAAGATGAACCGGCCGTCGTTCCTCAACAGACCCCTCAGAAATGCCCGAACGAGGTTTAGTTATTGCTATTTTTAACTTATTTTAATGAATCCTGCTCCTTGTATTTCTTTTAACTCTTTTCTTTTATCCTTTCCGGAGGTGTCTCATTCCTCAGGCGACTTGTCACAAACACAATTCCCGGCTTTCAAAACTGCTCCCAGGTAATCAGAAATCCTTCTTTCTTCCGGGTTGCTCAATTGTATCTTTATGCTGACAATCCTGCAATACTTTTCTTTAGCGGCCAGGCTAAATCCAAGAAGGTGAAGGCGGCAAAACCGGTGGAAGACCCACCAGTGCTAACTTCTGAACCGGCCAGGCCGCCTTCTCCATTGGCTAACGCCCCAAAACACCCGCCTATTGACAATGAGGCAAACCCTCCTGAGCCAACTTTTGATGAAGCCACAGTGAATCCCTCTACAGCTAGTCCGTCAAGTTCAACTAACCCGCCGTCTCCAACTGCCCAAGATGTTCAAGTTACTGGGAGCCGCTTTGTTGAGCCGGGGAACCCAACCGTATTGGCTCGCTGTACAGCGAAGCAAGAGGCGTTGGAGAGGCAGAAAGGTCGCTTTGGCGTTGCCAATTACGACCGTCTCAATGCCAGTGATATTTTATCTGGCTATCTTAGTCATGTACACTCCAGTCATGAATCTGAGATTGAGATGGTCAAGCAGCTTCAGCTTCAGTTGAAGTATGAGGTATGTTTCTTCGGTTTACTTGTATTCCTTCAGCCCCCAAGTCTTCAGATTATGAGAGAACCGGAAATAACCTGTAGACTTTGAAAATATAGGCCAAGACTTTTACTTCTGAATCTTTGCTTGACTTTAATAAAACAAAGCTTCACTTGTAGTCCCCAAGGACCGGTTCATTTTGATCACAAATGAATCGGTACTTTGTTTAAAAAATGTTTTTGAAATCGTCTTCAAAATACTTAATACTCCGGCTTAACCTTGATAAACTTGCTAAACTGTATACATTAGCCCCCAAGTGCCAAGTGCTGTTACTTTGTAAGGGACTTGGGACTTTAAATATTTTTGTAAAGTCGTAGAAATTTGATTTGGCATACATTAGCCCCCAAGTGTCAAGTGGTTTTCTGTAAAGTACTTGAGACTTGAATCTTGAACGTAAAATTTTGAATTGGAAACCAATTCTTGACTCATCTGAATGTTTTACAAAACACCTTGTCTGAATTGAACTCTCAATTGACTGACGCAAAACCAGGCTAGCAAGTCAGGAGTCAGAAATCAAATCTTCCACCTCCAAACTACAAGCAAGCCTTTCTGCAATGGAAAATTTGAAGACCAGCTTTGCTGCCAAGGAGAAGACTTGGGAAAATGAGAAAACACTGCTGACCCGACGAGCTGAAACAGCCGAAACACCTCTGAAAGAAATTTCAACAGAGCTGAACGGTTTAAAGGGCTGGGTGTCTCAGATGGTTGCTGCTATCTTTGGTAAGCTGCCTGATTTGACCTTTTGTATACTTGTTTGCCAAAACGGAGTATAATCCGCCAACTGATTCTGTAAAAGTTTACGCAGGCCCTCGAAGTAAGAATCTGAGCCAAGACCCGCTGATTAAACTGAAGGCAGTATACACCTTGGTTGAACAATTGTATATTGGTGCACAACGGGCTCTGGCCGCTATCTCTCCTGCAAATCAAGGACCCAACCGGCTCAGCGATGTCCTGAAGAAGTTGTCCATCCTTCCTGCCAGATTCCAAGAAGTAAAACGCTCCTGCGCGCGAGCCGGAGATTTGACTGCCCTAAGCCGCTCCAAGGCTTGGGTGCCAGACCTAGACCCGATGGACGTAGCAAGAGGTTACCCTACAGTGAAGGAGGACGGGTCTCCGTTTGATCAGGATGATTTCATAGCTTGCGTACGCGAAGTCCGGCCTCAGGCGACTAGTCTTGGAGATGACACCAATGTAGACAAGTACCAGCCGGGTTTTGATAGTGAAAATAAGAAGATGGCCACTCCTTCATACAAAGTAGCAGATCTGATCCCACCAGTGAGAGAAGATACCTTTGCCCCGGAGATTGACCCGGTCGGCCTGATTGACGATGAAGTCGAACTTGTCGCCATGAACGGCTTTGATTGGTCAAAATCCAACTTCCAGCAAACAGAAGGTGGTGAACCAGCGAGGGAGGGATGATGATCATATTCATGGGCTTAAAAAGCCTTGTAATAACTTAGTTGCTAAAACACCGCATGTTTGCTTATGCCATCGCGCATAAAATACTTCTATGTGAATCTGCTTGCAGATGTCAATGTATGCATCGTTTAATGTTTGTCTCTGCAATGTTTGAACTCTGTTCCTGTGAATACAAGGAAAAGACTGGCAAGGCGGTTTAGAACCAAACGGGCTTAAACACCTCATTTACAGCCCATATATTTGCCTCAAGAAAAAGCAGAGACAAATATAAATAAAGGATAAGGGTTAATACTAACTCTTGAGTTAACGCAGCAGGTAAGCGCGTATAAGTAAGAACCATACCTTGTCCTTGTTGATCCTTAGATCACCGGTTTAAATAATCCGGGTGATGAACTTGATAATTAATATGTATGAAAAGTTAATACTTCTCGAATACTCAATGATCATCATATCTTAGTAGCTCGTACCTTTGGATCCTTGAACCACCGGCTTGAATACCCCGGGCGGCTGTGTTGTCCAATAATTGAGCAGGTGAAGAAAACCAGGCTATCTTATTTGTAATATTGAAACAACAAAAGCTAAAGGGCAAGCAACAGATAATAAATATAATTTTAACTCTGTATTCAAAAGGTCGGGTACGCAGTAAACCGGACCAAAGGGTTTAAGCTAAGGTTCGAATATGACCATATAGCCCCCAGTGGCTTTGGCATTGCGCCGATCAAGAGGGTACCGACAGCTATGTTCTCTTTGGTTCGAATACGACCTATGTTTGAACAGGAAGCCCCCAAATGACCTTGAGAGGTTTTTAACGACCCTGATTCGAATACGATCCAAGTCAGACTCAAAAGGGGTTAAGCTATGATTCAGATACGATCAAGAAGCCCCCAAGTGAGTTTGGCCTTGAGCCGATCAAAAGGGTTATGACAGCTATGTTCTCTTTGGTTCGAATACTACCTATGTTTGAACAGGAAGCCCCCAAGTGACCATGAGATTTTGCAGCTATATTCGGATACGATCATAAGCTGGACCAAAAAGGTTAAACTTGATTCAAATATGATCAGCTCCTTAATTATCATTTGTAAATAAGAAATAATAGAGATGCATAGTCTGTGAAAAGAAAAGAGACCGATGGTCTTACTTTATTGCTTATCATAGTATATACAACGTGAACGTATGTACATGTTGAGAGCCGGTGGCTCAGGTGTAATATGGCCGAAGTTGAGCAATGTTCCATGGCCGGCGGGTCTCCTCTTCCGACTTACGTGAGTCTGCATGCTCTCGAACGTCAATGAGGTAGTATGACCCATTGTTTAAATTTTTACTGACCATAAAGGGTCCTTCCCAAGGTGGGGATAACTTGTGTGCATCTGAAAGATCTTGGATGAGCCGGAGCACCAAGTCGCCTTCCTGAAAAGTCCTGGACTTAACCCGACGGCTGTGATAACGACGCAGGTCCTGTTGATAAATTGTTGACCGGGCCGCTGCTAAGTCTCTTTCTTCATCCAACAAGTCAAGCGCATCCTGTCTGGCTTTTTCATTGTTAGCTTCAACATAAGCCGCCACACGGGGTGAGTCATGACATATATCACTAGGCAACACTGCTTCTGCTCCATAAACCATGAAGAAAGGTGTGTAACCCATAGACCTGTTGGGCGCAGTATTAATCTTCCATAACACTGAGGGTTACTCCTCTACCCAACAACCCGGCGTTCGCTGTAAAGGAACCATAAGCCGGGGTTTAGCCCTTTCAGAATTTCCTGATTGGCTCTCTCAGCTTGACCATTGGATTGAGGATGAGCTAAAGAAGAAACATCAAGCCGGGTGTGCTCTCGCTGACAAAACTCTTCCATAGCCCCTTGGGACAGATTAGTGCCATTGTCTGTGATAATACGGTGTGGAAAACCGAAACAGAAGATTACTTTTTTCATGAACTGAACCGCCGTGGCTGCATCACACTTACTCACAGGCTCCGCCTCAACCCACTTGGTGAACTTATCAACTGCCACCAGGAGATGTGTCTTTTTGTCCTTAGACCTTTTGAAAGGTCCCACCATGTCAAGCCCCTAGACTGCAAACGGCCAAGTGATTGGAATCATCCGGAGCTCTTGAGCCGGCACATGCGCTCGTCGTGCAAATTTTTGACATCCATCACATCTACTGACCAGATCTTCTGCATCAGCATGAGCCATCAACCAGTAAAAACCGTGATGAAATGCCTTGGTCACTAAAGATTTTGACCCGGCGTGATGACCACAATCGCCTTCATGGATCTCACGAAGGATTTCTTGACCTTCTTCAGGGGAAACACACCGCTGAAACGCTCCAGAAACACTGCGATGGTATAACTCTCCATCCAAAATTGTCATAGACTTAGATCGCCGGGTTATATGTCGAGCCAGGGTCTCATCCGCTGGCAACTCTCCTCGGGTCATGTAAGCCAAAAACGGCACGGTCCAATCTGGGATGACATGAAGAGCTGCTACCAACTGCGCCTCCGGGTCAGGAACAACTAAATCTTCTTCTGTGGGCAACTTGACAAAGGGGTTATGCAAAACATCCAAAAAGGTGTTAGGTGGCACCAGCTTACGCTGAGACCCCACCCGGCTTAAAGCATCAGCTGCTTCGTTCTTTCGACGGTCAATGTGTTCCACCTGATAACCTTTAAAATATCCTGCAACAACATCAACTGCTCGGCGATAAGTCGCCATGAGAGGGTCTTTGGAATCCCATTTGCCAGATACCTGTTGAGCCACTAGATCCGAGTCACCAAGACATCTGACTCAGCTCAAGCTCATCTCTTTCGTCACTCGAAGACCATGGAGCAAGGTTTCATACTCTGCTGCGTTGTTAGTGCAAGGAAACATCAACCATAACACATAACAAAATTTGTCACCTCGTGGGGAAGTTAACACGACTCCAGCCCCCGAGCCTTCCAATTGCATGGATCCATCAAAATGAATAGTCCAATACGTGTTGTCTGACTTCTCTTCTAGCATCTGCATCTCTGTCCAATCATTGATGAAGTCAACCAGGGCTTGAGATTTAATTATAGTACATGGAACATACTTCAACCCATGAGACCCAAGCTCAATTGCCCACTTGGCGACTCGCCCCGTGGCTTCTCTGTTTTGAATAATGTCTCCGAAAGGAGCAGAGCTAACCACCGTGATTGGATGTCCCTGAAAGTAATGCTTAAGATTCCGGCTCGCCATGAACACCCCATAAACAAGCTTCTGCCAATGTGGATATCGCTGCTTAGACTCAATTAGCACTTCACTGACATAATAAACCGGCCGCTGAACCGGATGCTCTTTGCTAGCCTCCTTGCGCTCTACCACAATAGCCACACTAACAACCCGTGAGTTGGCAGCCACGTATAACAATAGCGGCTCTTTCTCAATTGGAGCAGCCAGGACCAGCGGTTCAGCCAACTGTGCCTTCAAATCTTCAAAAGCAGCGTTCGCAGCATCGCTCCAAACAAAAACACCCGTTTTCTTCATCAATTGATACAGAGGTATAGCCTTTTCCCCTAACCGGCTTATGAACCGGCTCAAAGAAGCCACACGACCCGCCAGCCACTGAACATCATTAACGCAGGTTGGTTTGGCTAGGGATGTAATTGCCTTGATTTTCTCTGGGTTAGCTTCAATACCTCGGTTAGACACCAAAAAAAACCAAGAGCTTGCCGGCTGGCACTCCAAAAACACACTTGGCCGAGTTAAGCATCATTTTGTAAACCCGGAGATTATCAAAAGTCTCCTTCAGGTCCGTGACCAAGGTTTCCTCTTCCCTGGATTTCACCACTATATCATCCACATAAGCGTGAACATTGCGCCCAATTTGATTGTGAAGACAATTCTATACACACCGCTGGTAAGTCGCCTGGGCACTTTTAAGCCCAAAAGGCATAGACACATAGCAGAAAGCTCCAAGGAGTTATAAAAGTTGTCTTCTCTTGATCCTTGACTGCCATCTTAATCTGATGATAACCGGAATAAGCATCCAAGAAGCTCAACCATGCGCAACCCGCCGTAGCATCAATGATCTGATCAATACGGGGGAGAGCAAAAGGATCAGCCAGACAAGACTTGTTCAGATCTGTGTAATCCACACACATACGCCAGGTGCCATTCTTTTTGAGTACAAACAACGGGTTAGCTAACCATTCGGGGTGAAAGACCTCCATAATGAACCCGGCTGCCAAGAGCCGGGCCACCTCTTCCCCAATGGCCTTGCACCTTTCTTCATTGAATCGTCAGAGAAACTGTCTGACAGGTTTGAACTTTGGATCGATATTAAGAGTGTGCTCAGCGAGTTCCCCCGGGACACCCGGCATGTCTGAAGGTTTCCATGCAAAGATGTCCCGATTCTCACGGATGAACTCGATGAGCGCGCTTTCCTATTTTGGATCCAAGTTTGCGCTGATGATGAACTGTTTGGATGAGTCGCGAGGTACAAAGTCAACCATCTTAGTATCATCAGCTAATTTGAACTTCCACTCCGGCTCATGCTCTGTCGTTGGTTTCTTTAATGACGTCATGTCTGCCGGGTCAACATGATCCTTGTAAAATTTTAACTCCTCTGTTGCGCAAACAGATTCAGCGTAGGCAACATCACCTTCTTCACATTCCAAGGCTATCTTCCGGCTCCCATGTACTATAATGGTGCCTTTATGACCCGACATCTTGAGCTGCAAATATACGTAACACGACCGAGCCATGGACTTGGCATAAGCCGGCCGCCCAAACAGAGCATGATATGGTCTTTTGATCTTAACCACCTCAAAGGTTAATTTTTCCGCTCTGGAGTCATACTCATCCCCAAAGGCTACTTCCAGCTCAATCTTACCAACTGGGTATGCCGATTTACCAGGTACCACACCGTGAAAAATAGTGTTGGATTGTTTAAGATTCTTATCCGTCAATCCCATCCGGCGGAACGTCTCATAGTAGAGGATGTTGATGCTGCTGCCTCCATCCATGAGTACCTTAGTAAACTTGTATCCACCAACCTGAGGTGCCACCACCAAAGCCAAGTGACCCAGATTATCAACCCGGGGTGGATGATCCTCTCGGCTCCACACAATAGGCTGCTCTGACCATCATAGATAGCGTGGAATTGCCGGCTCAACGACATTGACGGCCCTCTTGTGAAGTTTCTGGTCCCTCTTACATAAACTGGTAGTGAACACATGATACTGTCCACTACTCAACTGCTTCGGGTTGCTCTGATAACCGGATTGCTGTTGCTGATTCCCTTGGCCTGGTTGCTGATTATATCCTCCTTGGTGACCAGGATGACCTTGGCCGTGAAAACCTCCTCCACTTGAACCGGCGCCCGGGCCATGAAAACCGCCGCCACCTGAACCGCCACTTGGGCCGTGACCCCCATCAAACATATTTGAATTTTTAAACGCCTTCATGATCGTGCAGTCCTTCCACAGGTGGGTGGCCGGCTTCTCATGGGTGTCGTGTTTCGGACAAGGTTCATTCAACAATTGCTCAAGGGTGGGGCCTGACCCACTCGATCGAGGGGGGTGTCTGCCCTTGCACCGCTGATTACCACCCTGCACATTAGTATTAGCAACAAACTCATCAGCCTTATATTTATTACCTCCCTGATTCGCCGGGTTATGCTGGTGACCCTTGCCGTTGCCGTTCTTCTTTCCCTTTTCTTCGTCAGACACCGGGTCCTTGGTGGTATCAGAATCAGCATACTTGACAAGAGCCGCCATCAATGTTCCCATGTCACTACAGTCACGTTTAAGCCGCCCCAGCTTCTGCTTCAGAGGTTCAAAATGGCAATGTTTCTCCAACATCAAAACTGCTGAGCCGGCATCCATCTTATCAGATGAATGTATTATCTCCTTGACCCGGCGCACCCAATGGGTCATAGATTCACCATCCTCTTGCTTGCAATTGGTCAGGTCCACAATCGACATTTGCTGCTTACACGTGTCCTTAAAGTTCTGGATGAACCGTGCTTTCAACTCTGCCCATGAGCCGATAGAATTGGGTGGCAATCCCTTCAACCAGGTCCGAGTTGTTCCATCCAACATCATGGTAAAATACTTGGCCATTGCAACATCGATCCAAGCCCCCGGCTGTAGGTCAGCCATGTAATTAGGCACCTTACGAGGCCCCTTGAAATCTTTTGGCAACCGCTCATTACGTATGGCCGGTACCAAGCAAGGCACGCCTCCGGTTCTTGTGGCCACTCCTGCCTCAACCGAGGTTGCTGGATAAGCCGGAAAGGTTCGATGAGCCGCCTGTTCTGCTGCTATTTGAGCCGCTCGTTCCGCCTCTTGACGAATCGTTTCTTGATCCGCCAAGTTAAGGGCTCCAGCCCGCACCGGCTCATGCCTCTGTGGCCGGTTGTGGCGTTGAGCATTACTTGACATCTCTGCAGACTCCATGTGCCTACGTAACTTGGGCTCCGGCTTGGGCGAGGAGTTGAATGAATCCTGTCTCGACTGTAGGAGTATGCATCCTGCTGGGCCAGAGCTGTCTGAAGTAGTTCTCTCACCCTCCGGGTTTCAGTTGCTGCTGGCGAGTCGCCTTCCATTGGGAGAGCCGCCAAATGAGTCGGCGCTGCAATGAGGTTTTCTAAAGGGTTGGAGAAGTGACCCGGAGGTGTTGATACATAACGAGGAGGAGCTGTATCTATACGAGGTGGCTCCATGGTGGGTGGCTGAACCGGTGCACCGAGTGTGGTGACCCGGTTTACCTCCGGCGGGTTGCTCCCCCAGCCCCGACCCCAGGTGTATGGAACAGGTTCCTCGGATCCAGCGTTAAAGGTAGACGCGACTGAGTTTTCTGATGCCTCCTCCTCATGACCTCGTTTGATGCGTTAAGATCCACCGAGAGCCGGAAAGTCTCTGCTTGAAGCTGTTGAGCACGAGCATCCAAAGCCGCTCGCTCTGCCGCCATCCGGGTTTCCTCTGCGGCCAGATTTTCCTTAGCTTGCACCATCTCCTCCCGTACGTGTGCCACCTCTGCGTTGTGCTGGGGTTTATCCGCCGGCTCTACCACATCGGTTAACAGAGTCGTCAGCTTATCCGCGAGGTCCATCAGAATCTGAGCCGGGGGGCGCGCGGGATCTCCTGACCCGGCGGCGGCCGACCCGGTAGCTGCTGCTGTCACTGCGGTAGAGTTCTGTCCAGGCTGCATCCCTGCCATGAAGACTCCGACCCAATTCGGCGGCTCAAAGGGGTCCGGAATACTGCTGCCATCGGAACAGCCCCCGAGCATGCCGTCTTGTAACTGATACAGAGAGTCCGTCTCTCTTGTTGACGATGCGATGTCAGAACAGATAGCCGTCTCACCGCCCTCCACCGATCCTTCGGAGTATTCAGCACCGTGGATGCAGCCTATGAAGGCATGTTTCACGACAGATTGAACACGGGTCGTCCTGGCGCGCTGAGCCGTTTCGATGAGGTTGGTGTGGACGTCCGGCTCAGGGCCTGACTCGCCGATCCGGCCGATGAAGACGTGAATTCTGCCGAAGGGGACCCGGTACCCGTACTCAATTGAGCCGGCCTCGGGGCCCCAGCCTTCATCGTTGATGTAGAGTTTGCCGCGATGACTCTTGGTCATCCGGCCCATAGTGTATCCCTTGAGCCCTTCGAAGTTGCCCTTCAATAACTCAAATCCACCGTGCGCTCGCCCCACGGTGGGCGCCAACTATCGTGGAGTTGACACGGCAGATGTCCTAGAGCAAGGACTTAGTCGTAGGGCCATCGCACTAGGAAACTTAAAGGGGTTAATCGGGACAAGGGACACACGAGAGAGTTTTTATACTAGTTCAGCCCCTTGCGATGAAGGTAAAAGCCTACGTCTAGTTGGGATTGGTATTGCTGAGGTTTCGATCTCCAAGGGGCTCAACTCGCCGGCTTGGTTATCGATTTCGTTGTTTCTTGCCTAAGCCGCCACCGGGTCTTCCCCTTATATACATGGGTTGACGCCTGGCGGCCTACAGAGTCCCGGCCGGCTCATAATCGTGTCCAGCTTGGTAACTTCCTTTACATGCCTTTCTTTACAAGTCTTTTCTTACATATGGCGGTTTACAATAACGTGCCTTAAGCCGGCCTCAGGCCTTTGGGCCTTCTATATGTTTAATAAACTATCATCTTGACTGTATATTGGGTTTCTTATGTAACCCGCCATTAGGGCTGACCCGGCCCCTCCTGGGCGGGTCATACTGGTAGTAATATTCCCAACACCCCGGGCCAGTGCTCCTCTGAGTGTTGGTCCAAAACAGAGCCACTTGTAGCGCCACCTCGGGGAAACTTGAGGGTTGGTTTTAGTTGTACGTAGTGTTCATCCGGTGTGCCCCGAGAACGAGATATGTGCAGCTCCTATCTGGATTTGTCGGCACATTCGGGAGGCTTTGCTGGTTTAGTTTTACCATTGTCGAGATGTCTTGTAACCAGGATTCTGAGTCTGAACGGGTCGTCCTAGGAGAAGGAATATCCTTCGTTGACCGTGAGAGCTTGTGATGGGCTAAGTTGGGACACCCATGCAGGGATTTGAACCTTCAAAAGCCGTGCCCGCGGTTATGGGCAGATGGGAATTTGTTAATGTCCGGTTGTAGAAAACCTAAAACTTAACTTAATTAAAATGGATCAACAGCGTGTGTAGCCGTGATGGTCTGTTTTCGGCGAAGTCCAGGAAGAGAACACGGTCTCGGGTTATGCTTGATCGTAAGTATTTCTAGGATCACTTCTTGATCATAGTTTCTCGACCGTGCCTTGCCTTCTCTTCTCGCTCTCATTTGCGTATGTTAGCCACCATATATGCTAGTGCTTGCTGCAGCTCCACCTCATACCTTTTCCCTACCTATAACCTTAAATAGTCTTGATAGCGAGGGTGTGAGATTGCTGAGTCCCCGTGACTCACAGATTACTTCCAAAACTAGATGCAGGTGCCGATGATATCATTCTAGGAGATGCGACTGAACTCAAGTGGGAGTTCGATGAGGACTCAGGATGATACTACGTTTCCTTTCCAGACGATCAGTAGTGGAGCTCAGTTGGGGCGATCGGGGACATTATGCATTTGGGGTTGTCTTTATTTTGGTTCCGTAGTCGGACCTTGAGTGTATATGGATGATTGTAATGCTATTTATGTATTGTTTGAAGTGGCGATTGTAAGCCAACTATGTATCTCTTTCTTATTCAGTACATGGGATGTGTAAAGATTACCCCTCTTGCGACATTGCCTACAATGCGGTTATGCCTCTAAGTCATGCTCCGACACGTGGGAGATATAGCCGCATCGTGGGTGTTACAAGTTGGTAATCAAAGCCTTCCCTGACTTAGGAGCCCCCTACTTGATCAAATCGTTGGCATTGTTGAGTCTAGAAAAATGTTTTGAGTCTTATAGGATTATATATACCAGAGAGTAGGATTCTTTTACTCCTCAGTCCCTTCGTCGCTCTGGTGAGGCATCCTGACGTAGAGTTTTGACTCTTCTCTTCTCAAATTTCACTAAATTTTTTTATTGGATCACGCGGGTATCTTGGAATCGTTCCGATGGTTTTGTGACGAGAACATTGTTCTTGGTGCTTCCTGACATTTAGGGGTTGTGGCAGTGTTCCGGGGAGTTGAGCTCCGAGGTGTTATCATCACAATTTTATCGTTGCAATTCTAGAATACCTAAGTTTCGCCGACATCAAAAATCTCTTTTATGCAGTTGTTGGTGAGATAACCTCGACGCCACCCAGTACTGGGGCGGGAGTTCGGGAGTATTGCCATAACTCATATAATGGATGCTTTTCGAAGGTTGAGGTAAATGATTTCTGAAGGTTTCTTGGTTATGTGTTGAAGGATGGATACAGCTGGATGTAGGATTTGCTAGTTTTGGGTGAGATATTATGCTTCCCCTGTATCCCCAACACCTGATTGCATAACCGGAAAATTTCGGGAGTTTCATAGGTGGGAATTCATGTAGCTCTAGTATTTCTTCCGCGTATATTTGGTTTGTGATTGGGTAATCCTTTCCAAGTATTTGTTCATGTCCGTACCTTGCTGTTTTATTCATCTACCTCTATCTAAGTGGCTTCTCAATTTATGGAAGTGTGACCATTTATTTTGGAATTCATTCGTTCATTCTTGTTCAAATGTTAAGGCTATATGTTGCAATTTCGATCCATTTGATTCAGCTTGAATATATGTCTTTCAAGATGCTAACGGATGTCACCCTCTTCAGGATGGCTCCTCCAACGCGTCTGAATCCGGATTCGCCGCCACCACCTCCACCTCGGGAGGCATGACAAGCTATGATGGCCGATACCAACGCCAACACGCAGATGCTTATGCAACTCTTGCAAGAGCGCAACCAAGGAAATCAAGGCCATGGCAACAATCAGAATCAGTTTGCTACACTCAACCAGTTCCTCGCAAACCAGCCAAAGACATTCAGTAACTGTGTCGAGGCCACATACGCTGATGATTGGCTTGTGGATATCTGCAAACATTTCGAGTGCAGCAACGTCAGGCCTAAGGACTTTGTCAAGTTTGCTTCGTTCCAACTCAAAGACCAAGCTGCAGAGTGGTATCAGCAATACAAAGATTCCAGAGGAGGTCATGTCATTACCTAGGATGATTTCTGCCAAGACTTCAAAGCTCACCACATTCCTCAGAGTGTTGTTGAGAGCAAGCGTGAGGAGTTCCGCAATCTGAAGCAAGGCAGCTTGTCTGTTTACCAATAGAACATCATGTTCCAGAAGCTCGCTCGTTTCGCTAAGCAAGACATCCCTGACGAGAAGAGCATGATTTATCAGTTCAGAGGTGGCCTCAAAGAAGATCTGCAACTAGCCCTTGTGCTTTTTGAGCCGAGAAAGTATGATGAGTTCTACAATATGGCACTAAAGCAAGAGACTGCTCAGCTCAAGTGCGATGCTTCCAAGAAGAGAGTCAGGAATGCAACTCCTTCTTCCTCAACTCAAGTGACAACTAAGCAGCAAAAGTATTGGTTGCCTCCTCCTCCTCCGTTCCATCAGCCTTATCAGCAGAAGAGCAAAGGTGGCAATGGATCTTCCCACCCACCCAACCCAGGCTTTCAGAACAAGACTTCGTCTCATGCTCCAAGATCAAGTGCTCCATATCACCGGCCACTTTCTGAGGTTACGTGCAAGAAGTGTCAGCAGAAAGGTCACTATGCAAACAAATGCTTCAACCAGAGGCGTCTTCCTCCTCCTCCTCCTGTGAGATCTTCCAGCACCTCAGTGGTCAAGCATAATCCCAAGCATGCCAAGGTCAACATAATTAATGCAGCTCAGGCAGAGGACTCTTCAGAAGTGAGCATGCCAATGGTGGTTGTGGAGAAGACAAAAAAAGAGAAGATAGTCTCACATCAACTAGGCGTATCAACAGGCTATGGAGATGCCCATTAATAGATATCAATTTGAGTGAGTAGGGGTTGCCATGCAACGGATGCACTAGAGCTATAAGTGTATGAAAGCTCAACAAAAGAAACTAAGTGGGTGTGCATCCAACTTGCTTGCTCACGAAGACCTATGGCAATTTGAGGAAGCCCATCATTGGAATACACAAGCCAAGTTCTATAATGAAAAAATCCCACTAGTATATGAAAGTGACAACATAAGAGACTCTCTATCATGAAGATCATGGTGCTACTTTGAAGCACAAGTGTGGAAAAAGGATAGTAACATTGTCCTTTCTCTCATTTCATTTTTTTATTTTTTTATTTGGGCCTTCTTCTTTCTTTTTTTGGCCTCTTTTTTTCTTCTTTTTTTGTCTGGAGTCTCATCCCGACTTGTGGGGGAATCATAGTCTCCATCATCCTTTCCTCACTGGGACAATTCTCTAATAATGGTGAACACCACACTTTTTTACTTACAACTCAAGAATTACAAGTCAATACTTAGAACAAAATATGACTCTATGTGAATGCCTCCGGCGGTGTACTGGGATATGCAATGAATCAAGAGTGACATGTATGAAAGAATTATGAACGGTGGTTTTGCCACAAATACGATGTCAACTACATGATCATGCAAAGCAATATGACAATGATGAAGCGTGTCATAACAGACGGAACGGTGGAAAGTTGCATGGCAATATATATCGGAATGGCTACGGAAATGCCATAATAGGTAGGTATGGTGGCTGTTTTGAGGAAGGTGTATGGTGGGTTTATGGTACCGGTGAAAGTTGCGCGGTACTAGAGAGGCTAGCAATTGTGGAAGGGTGAGGGTGCGTATAATCCATGGACTCAACATTAGTCACAAAGAACTCACATACTTATTGCAAAAATCTATTAGTTATCGAAACAAAGTACTACGCGCATTCTCCTAGGGGGATAGATTGGTAGGAAAATACCATAGCTCGTCCCCGACCGCCACTCATAAGGAAGGCAATCGATAAATAAATCATGCTCCGACTTCATCACATAACGGTTCACCATGCGTGCATGCTACGGGAATCACAAACTTCAACACAAGTATTTCTAAAATTCACAACTACTCAACTAGCATGACTCTAATATCACCATCTCCATATCTCAAAACAATCATCAAGTATCAAATTTCTCTTAGTATTCAATGCACTTATATGAAAGTTCTTATTTTGCCTAAAAGAAAATTGCCTTGTTGTTCTAAAGGACTCTCAAAAATAATATAAGTGAAGCATGAGAGATCAATTATTTCTATAAAATAGAACCACCGCCGTGCTCTAAAATATATAAGTGAAGCACTAGAGTAAAAACTATATGGCTCAAAAGATATAAGTGAAGCACATAGAGTATTCTAATAAATTCTAATTCATGTGTGTCTCTCTCAAAAGGTGTGTACAGCAAGGATGATTGTGGTAAACTTAAAATCAAAGACTCAAATCATACAAGACGCTCCAAGCAAAACACATATCATGTGGCGAATAAAAATATAGCTCCAAGTAAGTTACCGATGAACGAAGACAAAAGAGGGGATGCCTTCCGGGGCATCCCCAAGCTTAGGCTTTTTGGTGTCCTTGTATTTTACCTTGGGGTGACATGGGCATCCCCAAGCTTAGGCTCTTGCCACTCCTTGTTCCATAATCCATCAAATCCTTACCCAAAACTTGAAAACTTCACAACACAAAACTTAACAAGAGAATCTCGTGAGCTCCGTTAGCGAAAGAAAACAAAACACCACTTCAAGGTACTCTAATGAACTCATTATTTATTTATATTGGTGTTAAACCTACTGCATTCCAACTTCTCTATGGTTTATAAACTCTTTTACTATCCATAGTTTCATTAAAATAAGCAAACAACACACGAAAAACAGAATTTGTCAAAAACAGAACAGTCTGTAGTAATCTGTAACTAACGCAAACTTCTGGAACCCCAAAAATTCTAAAATAAATTTCTGGACGTGAGGAATTTATCTATTAATCATCTGAAAAAAAGAATTAACTAAATATCACTCTCCAATAAAAAATGGCAGCAATTCTCGTGAGCGCTAAAGTTTCTGTTTTTTACAGCAAGATCAAAAAGACTTCCCCCAAGTCTTCCCAACGGTTCTACTTGGCACAGACACTAATTAAACACAAATAACACAACCAAAACAAAGTCTAGATAAATTAGTTATTACTAAACAGGAGCAAAAAGTAAGGAATAAAAATAAAATTGGGTTGCCTCCCAACAAGCGCTATCGTTTAACGCTCCTAGCTAGGCATAAAAGCGAGGATAGATCTAGGTATTGCCATCTTTGGTATTAGGAAAGAAAAGAGAAAATTTCTTTTATATAGCATTTATCTTTCTATTTTGAGATAGCATGTGACCATTGATAGTGGAAGAGAGAGTAAGCACATTATGGAAATTGGCATCTAAGCTAGCCCTCATTTCTTTGATAGTTTCATTTTGGTAAAAGCACAAAAGAGAGGTAGATTCAACCGTCTCACTCATGGGGTGCCCAAATATAGTTTTCATCCTCTCCCAAGCTTGTGCAACATGTTCATGATCAAGTTGCTTAAAATTCATAATATCGTTTCTAAGTGAGATGATCTTAGCGGGAGGAAAATACATAGAGATAAAATCATCTTTGCACTTTTCCATGAATCAATACTATTTTTAGGCAAAGACGAAAACCGAGCTTTAACACGATCTCTAAGTGAAAACGGAAATAGCTTAAGTTTAACAATATCATTATCCATATCTTTCTTCTTTTGCATATCACACAAATCAACAAAGTTGTTTAGATGGGAAGCGACATCTTCGATAGGAAGGCCAGAAAACGGATCTTTCATGACAAGATTTAGTAAAGCAGTATTAATTTCACAAGATTCAACATCGGTAAGACGAGCAATCGGAGTGCTAATAAAATCATTATTGTTGGTATTGGCAAAGTCACACAATTTAGTATTATATTGAGCCATCATGACAAGCAAGCAATCCCACACACAAGCAAACAAGAAACAGGCAAAAGAGGCAAATTGAAAAAGAGAAGGGGAACAGAAAAAGAGGGCAAATAAAACGGCAAGGGTGAAGTAGGGGAGAGGAAAATGAGAGGAAAATGGCAAAGAATGTAATGCGAAGGATAAGAGTTGTGATGGGTACTTGGTATGTCTTGACTTGGCATAGATCTCCCCGGCAACGGCACCAGAAATGGCTTGTTGACGGGAGATCAAATCTTGACTTGACTTGGTGCGCATAATCTTGGAGAAAGGGCAATGCACAGTACCGAAGAGGCTAGCAATGATGGAAGGGTGAGAGTGCGCATAATCCATGGACTCAACATTAGTCATAAATAACTCATATACTTATTGCGAAAATCTACAAGTTATCAAAGCAAAGTATTACGCGCATGCTCCTAGGGGGATAGATTGATAGGAAAAGACCATCGCTCGTCCCCGACCGCCACTCATAAGGAAGACAATCAATAAATAAATCATGCTCTGACTTCATCACATAACGGCTCACCATACGTGCATGCTACGGGAATCACAAACTTCAACACAAGTACTTCTCAAATTCACAACTACTCAACTAGCATGACTCTAATATCACCATCTTCATATCTCAAAACAATTACCAAGTATCAAACTTCTCATAGTATTCAACACACTCATAAGAGAATTTTATTATTCTTGAATACCTAGCATATTAGTATTTTAAGCAAATTACCATGCTATTAAGACTCTCAAAATAATCTAAGTGAAGCATCACAGATCAATACTTTCTATAGAACAAATCCACCACCGTGCTCTAAAAGGATATAAGTGAAGCACTAGAGCAAATGACAAACTACTCCGAAAGATATAAGTGAAGATCAATGAGTAGTCGAATAATTATGCAACTATGTGAAAACTATCTAACATTTAAGGATTTCAGATCTTGATACTTTATTCAAACAGCAATCAAAATAAAATAAATTGATGATCCAAGCAAAACACATATCATGTGGTGAATAAAAATATAGCTCCAAGTAAAGTTACCGATGAATGAAGACGAAAGAGGGGATACCTTCCGGGGCATCCCCAAGCTTAGGCTCTTGTCTATCCTTGAATATTACCTTGGGGTGCCTTGGGAATCCCCAAGCATAGGCTCTTGCCACTCCTTATTCCATAGTCCATCGAATCCTTACCCAAAACTTGAAAACTTCACAACACAAAACTTAACAGAAAACTCGTAAGCTCCGTTAGTATAAGAAAATAAATCACCACTTCAAGGTACTGTAATGAACTCATTATTTATTTATATTGGTGTTAAACCTACTGTATTCCAACTTCTCTATGGTTTATAAACTCTTTTACTAGCCATAGATTCATCAAAATAAGCAAACAACACATAGAAAACAGAATCTGTCAAAAACAGAACAGTCTGTGGTAATCTGGATCAAACGTATACTTATGGAACTCATAAAATTCTCAAATAAATTGCTAGACCTGAGGAATTTATCTATTAATCATCTTCAAAAGGAATTAACTAAATATCAATTTCCAAATAAAAATGGCAGCAATTCTCGTGAGCGCTAAAGTTTCTGCTTTTCACAGCAAGATCAACAAGACTTTCCCAAGTCTTCCCAACGGTTCTACTTGGCACAAACACTAATTAAAACATAAAAACTCAATCATAACAGAGGATAGATTAATTATTTATTACTAAACAGGAGCAAAAATCAAGGAACAAATATAAAGTTGGGTTGCCTCCCAACAAGCTCTATTGTTTAACGCCCCTAGCTAGTCATGATGATTTCAATGCTGCTCACATAAAAGATAAGAATTGTAACATAAAGAGAGCATCATGAAGAATATGACTAGCACATTTAAGTCTAACCCTCTTCCTATGCATAGGGATTTTGTGATCAAACAACTTATGGGAACAATAATCAACTAGCATAGGGGGGCAAAACAAGCATAACTTCAAAACTTTAAGCACATAGAGAGGAAACTTGATATTATTGCAATTCCTACAAGCATATGTTCCTCCCTCATAATAATTTTCAGTAGCATCATGAATGAATTAAACAATATAACCAGCACCTAAAGCATTCTTTTCATGATCTACAAGCATAGAAATTTTATTACTCTCCACATAAGCAAATTTCTTCTCAATCGGAATAGTGGGAGTATCATAAGAGACTTGGATACTATAAATTGTTTCCACATTAAAAGAGTAATGTTCAGAAAAAGGGTAATCATAATCATGACAAGTTTTATAAATATAATCATCACTAATTTCTATAGCATATGTATCATCACAATAATTATCATAAGTAGGAGGCATGCTATCATCATTATAAATTTGCATATCAAAACTTGGGAGACTAAAAATATCATCTTCATTAAGCGTAGCATCCCCAAGCTTGGGACAAACATTAATTGCAGCAAATATATTCTCAAAAACACCATCTTCATCAAACATAGCATCCCCAAGCTTGGGCCTTTTCATATCATAAGCATAATCACTCTCATCATTAACAATATAGATAACACCAATAGTATAGCAATTATCATATTCTTCCAAGCAAGTGCCAAAAAGATTTTCAATATCATAAGAAGTATCATTATCTTACACAATTATATTTTCACGAGGCACAATAGTAATAGGAGCAGCATTATTTGGGAAAGATATCTTTTTACCTCTCTTCCTTTTTCTTTTCTTCTTCTTCACCACATCATGTGTGGGTTCATTCTTCTTTTTGGAGCTCCTCATTAATGAGATTGGTTGAATATGAGGCTCCTCCTCGTTACCTGATTCATCATAAGAAATAATAGGAGAATATTGGGAAGTATCTTCCCCTTCATTAGTGTTCTCGTCATCTTCTATTTGCTTTCTTTTCTTTATGTAATTGGCAATATAAGGATTTTCAATGCAATTCACCGCACAATACATATAAATCTTCTCTAGATCAAAATCAAGAAATCTATCAAGATTAAACTTTGGGATACCATCAGTTATACGTTTCATTTCCTCATACCCCAAAAGAAGACTAAGCTCTTTATGATGCTCAAGGGTAATAAAATTATCACAATTTTTGGATATGATTCGGTCATGAAACAATTGGCATTGGAGATTTAAATGACCATGTTCATTGCAAAGTTCACAAGGGGTGCGAAAAATATTGAATTTTTTAGCACAATCATCAAGACATTCTTGCAATAATTTAGTTTCTAAATACTTATGCCTCTTGCAATATCTATCTTCCCTATTTGGTGTATAATTGCAAACCCAATGCACTCCACAAAAATTGACATGTTTATAGGAGAAATTTTCATCATAACTAGTGCAATCATCATTAGTACTATGGATATACAAGGAGTTCATACTAACAACATTGCAATCATGCTCATCATTCAAATATTTAGTCCCAAACATTTTAATGCATTCTTCTTCTAACACTTTAGCACAATTTTCCTTTCCATCATACTCATGAAAGATATTAAAAAGATGAAGCGTATGAGACAAACTCAATTCCATTTTTTATAATTTTCTTTTATAAACTAAACTAGTGATAAAAAAAGAAACTAAAAGACTCGATTGCAAGATCTAAAGATATACCTTCAAGCACTCACCTCCCCGGCAACGGCGCCAGAAAAGATCTTGATGTCTACTACACAACCTTCTTCTTGTAGACGTTGTTGGGCCTCCAAGTGTAGAGGTTTGTAGGATAGTAGCAAATTTCCCTCAAGTGGATGACCTAAGGTTTATCAATCCGTAGGAGGCGTAGGATGAGGATGGTCTCTCTCAAGCAACCCTGCAACCAAATAACAAAGAGTCTCTTGTGGCCCCAACACACCCAATACAATGGTAAATTGTATAGGTGCACTAGTTCGGCGAAGAGATGGTGATACAAGTGGTATATGGATAGTAGATAAAGGTTTTTGTAATCTGAAATTATAAAAACAGCAAGGTAACTAATGATAAAAGTGAGCGTAAACGGTATTGCAATGCGTTGAAACAAGGCCTAGGGTTCATACTTTCGCTAGTGCAAGTTCCCTCAACAATAATAACATAATTGGATCATATAACTATCCCTCAACATGCAACAAAGAGTCACTCCAAAGTCACTACTAACGGAGAACAAACGAAGAGATTATGGTAGGGTACGAAACCACTTCAAAGTTATTCTTTCCAATCAATCCGTTGGGCTATTCCTATAGGTGTCACAAACAGCCCTAGAGTTCGTACTAGAATAACACCTTAAGACACAATTCAACCAAAACCCTAATGTCACCTAGATACTCCAATGTCACCTCAAGTATCCATGGGTATGATTATATGATATGGATCACACAATCTCAGATTCATCTATTCAACCAACACATAGAACCTTAAAGAGTGCCCCAAAGTTTCTACCGAAGAATCACGACGAAAACATGTGCCAACCCCTATTCATAGGTTCATGGGCGGAACCCGCAAGTTGATCACCAAAACATACATCAAGTGAATCACGTGGTATCCCATTGTCACCACACATACGCACGACAAGACATACATCAAGTGTTCTCAAATCTTTAAAGACTCAATCCGATAAAATAACTTCAAAGGGGAAAACTCAATCCAATACAAGAGAGTAGAGGGGGAGAAACATCATAAGATCCAACTATAATAGGAAAGCTCACGATACCTCAAGATCGTACCACCTCAAGAACACGAGAGAGAGAGAGAGAGAGAGAGATCGATCAAACACATAACTACTGGTACATACCCTCAGCCCTGAGGGAGAACTACTCCCTCCTCGTCATGGAGAGCACCGGGATGATGAAGATGGCCACCGGAGAGGGATTGCCCCCTCTGACAGGGTGCCGGAACGGGTCTAGATTGGCTTTCGGTGGCTACGGAGGCTTCTGGCGGCGGAACTCCCGATCTATTGTGCTCCCCGGTAGTTTTAGGGTACATGGAGATATATAGGCGGAAGAAGTACGTGAGGGGGGCCACGAGGGGCCCACGAGGGTGGAGGGCGCGCCGAGGGGAGGTGGGCGCGCCCCCTACCTCATGGCTTCCTACAAGCTCCCTTGACGTGGACTCCAAGTCTTCCGGGTTGCTTTCCTTCCAAAAATAAGTTCCGTGAAGTTTCAGGTCAATTGGACTCCGTTTGATTTTCCTTTTCTTTGAAACCCTGAAATAGGCAAGAAAACAGAAACTGGCACTGGGCTCTGGGTTAATAGGTTAGTCCCAAAAATAATATAAAGCCCATAAACATCCAAAACATAAGATAATATAGCATGGAGCAATCAAAAATTATAGATACGTTGGAGACGTATCACCACTCAAGTAGAACAAGTGCTTAAAGCTTAGAATGATTTTCTCAATGAATTTAATAATAAGAAAAATGATAATGCTGTTAGAGTTGTGACTAGAGGGGGTAAAATGACTCAGGAACCTTTGTATCCTGAGGGCCACCCTAAGAGAGTTGAGCAAGATTCTCAGAGAACTAATGTTGATGCACCTAGTCCTTCTAAAAAGAAGAAAAAGAAAAATAATAGGACTTTGCATGCTTCTAGTGAACCTGTTGTTGACACACCTGAGAATCCCAATGATATTTCTATTTCTGATGCTGAAACACAATCTTGTAACACACATGAACCTAGTGATAATGTTAATGATGATGTTCATGTTGATGCTCAACCTAGCAATAACAATAATGTGGAGATTGTACCTGCTGTCGATCTTGATAACCTACAATCAAAGAATCAACGTTATGATAAGTGAGACTTCGTTGCTAGGAAGCACGGTAAAGAAAGAGAACCATGGGTTTAGAAACCCATGCCTTTTCCTCCTAAACCATCCAAGAAAAAGGATGATGAGGATTTTGAGCGCTTTGCTGAAATGATTAGAGCTATCTTTTTACGTATGCGTTTGACTGATATGCTTAAAATGAATCCTTATGCTAAGTATATGAAAGATATTGTTACAAATAAAAGAAAGATACTGGAAGCTGAAATTTCCACCATGCTTGCTAATTATACTTTTAAGGGTGGAATACCAAAGAAACTAGGAGATCCAGGAGTACCAACTATACCATGCTCCATTAAAATAAACTATGTTAAAACTGCTTTATGTGATCTTGAAGCCGGTGTTAGTGTTATGCCTCTCTCTTTATATCGTAGACTTGATTTGAATAAGTTGACACCAATTGAAATATCTTTGCAAATGGTTGATAAATCAACTGCTATACCTGTCGGTATTTATGAGGATGTGCCTGTTGTGGTTGCAAACGTTACTATTTAACGGACTTTATTATTGTTGATATTCCCGAAGACGATAGTATGTCTATTATTCTTGGTAGACCCTTTTTGAATACTGCAGGGGCTGTTATTGATTGCAACAAAGACAATGTCACTTTTCATGTTAATGGTAATGAGCATACGGTACACTTTTCGAGGAAACAACCTCAAGTCAACGGTATCAATTCTATTGGAAAAATTTCAACGATTACTATTGGAGGTTTCGAATTCCCTCTTCCTACTGTCAAGAAGAAATATGATATTCTTATTGTTGGGGACATGCATATCCCTGTTGAGGTAACTTAGTGTTATTCGAAAATTCTCCGGTTTCATGTTATTCGGAAAGAGTTTGTTAACAAGACTTGATCAACCTTGTTAATGGATTCCTTTTTTATGAGCATGAGATGGATGAAGTTAGAAAGCACAACTCTCTGTACCCTCTTTTTACTTTCTGTTATTTAGATCAAATAAAGCAAAAATAGTATTTTCTGTCTGTTTCTGAATTATCCTTGCAATAAAAAATACCCCGAAAATAAAAGTTCTCCAAATGTCCTGAAAATTCTAGATGATTTTTTGTAGAATATTTAAAAATTATTGGCACTGTGAACACACTAGGGGGCCACACCACCTGGCCACGAGGGTCCAGGGCACGCCCACCCCCCTGGGCGCGCCCCCGTGCCTCATGGACCCCACGTGGGCCCCTCGACTTATTCCAGCACCCACACACTTCGTCTTCCTCCAGAAAAAATCCTCCCACAACTCAAACCCGAGTGCTAACTCATCTTGCTGCCATTTTCGATCTCCTTGCTCAAAGCTTCATTCACAAAACTGCTTTGGGGGATTGTTCTTTGGTATGTGGCTCCTCCAATGGTCCAATTAGTTTTTGTTCTAGTGCTTTATTTATTGCAAATGTTTTTTGCTTAGGTGACCCTGTTCTTGAGCTTGCATTTCAAATTTATGTGGTCAAAAGTAGTTTTTATGCATGATATAGCCTCTAGGAACTTGTAGGAGTAGTTGCTATCAATCTTGTTGAGTTTGGTTCACTTTTATTTTGAGTCACTAAAAATTTCAGAAATTTTTCAGAGGAAGAAAAATGTTCAGGAAAATGTACCAAGGTGGTTCCTCAAGGAAGCAAGGACCAAGGCTCTTGATACATGAGCAGGACGACGAAGCACCTAGGGAAGCTCAAGTGTGGCCTTGTGAATGGCTGTTAGAGGAGTTCATGGTCCATGCAGGCATCAAGGATGAATTTGACGCGTATGTGCGTAACGCTGATCTTGAGGGCTTCGTGTCAGATAAGTGCCAGCAATACCGCTATCTAACTGATTCCTTTGTGAGAAGGTTTAAATTTACATCCTCACGCAATTCTCACATTGTTTTATTTGATCTTTATGATAAATCATATACCATGGACCTAGAAGATTTTAATATTGCTTGTAAACTCCCGCAGTGGGGCAATGTTAGTAAACCTCGCAAATCTGAACTAGTATTACTGTGGGGGAATCCAGGGAAATCACACAAGCTACCATAGGGAGCATTCATTTCCCTTCCATACATTATTTTGCTCTCTTCATTGGTAGATGCATTAACAGTAAAGATGAGGCTTGTCACATGTGCGTTCCAGCTCTTAGTGTCCTCAAGAGTGTGGTATTAGGTGATAAACAATATAACTTGGGGGCTATTGTTGCATGAAGGTTGCATCACAACAGTATTAGTGGAATTTATGCAACTCGTGTAGCTAATTATCTTAATATATCCATCCATGGAAATGATATTGAGTTGCCTCCTGCTTATCTAGATTATGATGCTATGGTTCGCCACCAGTTTCTTGAGAGCAACGATCAGTTCCTCCAGTACCGACTAATCTTTGACAGATGGCGCACCGTCCATGTTGCTCTCCCTGCTCCTACTTTCTTTGACTTTCAAGCAAAAAGGAGATATGTTATAACCAGGGAGGAGGCGAACGAGTACGAGAAGAGGACGGAGGCAGCTCGCCTCCAAGCTGCAGCTCGTCAGGCAGTAGCTACTGCATCTCAGTACGACTCCAGCTACAACTTTGGATATCCACCAGGCCAGCAGTGGCCATAGACCAACTTAGGCGAAAAGCCTAAGCTTGGGGTAGTACGTATTTCTCACCGACATTACATTCATGTTCACACACTCATGCCAGTTGTGGTGCTCATACTTTTTCATTGTAGTATCCATGCTAGTTTATTTTCTTTTTAAGCCTTCTTCTTGTGTGTTTGAAAGACCTTAATAAAAACCAAAAAAATTAGTTGTAGCTTTTAGCTAGTTTACTTTCCATGTCTGTAGTATTAATTAAAAGAAAACCCAAAAATATTTCTCGTTCTTATTTTTCTTGTTGGGAGATTTCCCCGTGTAAATAGTTTTGTTTCTTTTCTTTTCTTTGGGGGTCGAGAGGAGAAGACCGAGGGAGTCCTGGTTAGGGGGTCTCCGTAAAGCCGGACTATATACTTTGGCCGGACTGTTAGACTATGAAGATACGAGATTGAAGACTTTGTCCCGTGTCCGGATGGGACTCTACTTGGCGTGGAAGGCAAGCTAGGCAATGCGGATATGTATATCTCCTCCTTTGTAACAGACCGTGTGTAACCCTAGCCCCCTCCGGTGTCTATATAAAACGGAGGGTTTTAGTCCATAGGACAACAGACAATCATACCATAGGCTAGCTTCTAGGGTTTAGCCTCTTTGATCTCATGGTAGATCAACTCATGTAATACTCATATCATCAAGAACAATCAAGCAGGACGTAGGGTATTACCTCCATCAAGAGGGCCCAAACCTAGGTAAACATCATGTCCCCTGCCTCCTGTTACCATCCGCCTTAGACGCACATTTCGGGACCCCCTACTCGAGATCCACCGGTTTTGACACCGACATTGGTGCTTTCATTGAGAGTCCCACTGTGTCGTCACCATAAGGCTTGATGGATCCTTCGATCATCGCTAGCGATGCGGTCCAGGGTGAGGCTTTCCTCCCCGGACAGATCTTCGTATTCGGCGGCTTCGCACTGCGGGCCAATTCGCTTGGCCATCTGGAGCAGATCGAGAGCTACGCCCCTGGCCATCAGGTCAGATTTGGAAACTTGAACTACACGGCCGACATCCGCGGAGACTTGATCTTCGACGGATTCGAGCCCATGCCGGACGCGCCGCACAGTCGCGACGAGCAAGACGTAACTCGGACAGTGTTCAGGAGATCGCATCCGCAGCTACTCTGGCTGTTAATCCGGAGCAAATCGCGCCATCCGAGAGCGGAGGGATAGACCCCGCCATAGAGGCCGCACTCTCAGCAGTAGAGCCAGATACTGATTTCACCCCTTTCGAGAGCCGTGTCGCCAAACCACTGGATTTATCCCCGGCCACGGACTCCGAGCTGCCTACATCCGTGCCTGTCGGATCCGACTGTGCGCCGATCATGGAGTTCACCTCCACGGATATCTTTCAGCACTCACCTTTCGGAGATGTGCTAAATTCATTAAGGTCTCTCTCCCTGTCAGGAGAACCTTGGCCGAACTATGTCCGGCTAGAATGGGATGCGGACGACGAAGAAATTCGCTGCCCACCCACCACCCACTTAGTAGCCACTGTCGATGACTTAACAGACATGCTCGACTTCGACTCCGAAGACATCGATGGTATGGACGACGATGCATGAGACGAGCAGGAACCACCGCCCTCAGGGCGCTGGACCGCCACCTCATCATATGATATATACATGGTGGACACCCCCAAAGAATGGCGACGAGACAGCGGAGGATGACCCCTCCAAGAAGCAACTCAAGCGCCGATGTCAGCGGCGCCGCTCTAAGTCCCGCCACAACAAGAGCAGTGATACTGGCATAGGAGATAATAACACTCCGGATAGCGCCGAAGACAACAATCCCCTCCAGCACAATGTAGAGCTGGAAGACGAACAAGCTAGTCCTCCAGAGCAGACAACAGATGGAGAACCGGAGGAGGACATTACATGCCTCTCTCCGAAGACGAGGCGAGCCTCGGCGACGACGAGTTTATCGTGCCTGAGGACCCCGTCGAGCAAGAGCGCTTCAAGCGCCGGCTTATGGCCATGGAAAATAGCCTAAAGAAAAATCAGTAACAACTTTAAGCTGATCAAGACTTGCTAGCAGATAGGTGGACCGAAGTCCTTGCGGCCGAGGAGCATGAACTCGAGCGCCCGTCCAAGAGTTACCCAAAACGCAGGTTGCTACCTCACCTCGAGGAGGAAGCATTGAAACCTCATTCACCAGTGTATGATGCGGCTGACCGACCACTATGCGGCCGAGCCAGAGAGGCGTTTCAGCCTGAAGTTCAGCCCGCACCCCATTGCCACTCAATCAAAAATACTAAGACCCGGGGTTACACAGAGGACCTGCGAGACATATTGGACAGTAAGGCAAAAACCGCAAGTTCAATATACGGGACACGGGCACGCGCGCCAACACGGGACGATGATTGTCGCGTCGGATACACCAAGAGTAAATCTGGCCGGGCCGAATACAACAGACAAGACTCATATGAACTGCGTCGGGATATAGCCCGGCACAGAGGCGCCGCACACCCCCTATGCTTCACTGATGAAGTTATGAATCATGAATTCCCGAAGGGTTTCAAACCCGTAAACATTGAATCATACGATGGCACAACAGATCCCGTTGTATGGATTGAGGACTTCCTCCTTCACATCCACATGGCTCGCGGTGATGATCTACACGCCATCAAGTACCTTCCACTAAAACTCAAAGGACCAGCTCGGCATTGGCTGAACAGCTTGCCAGCAGATTTGGTCGGCAGTTGGGAGGATCTGGAAGATGCATTCCTTGACAACTTCCAGGGCACTTATGTGCAGCCACTGGATGCTGATGACTTGAGCCACATAACGTAGCAGCCAGGGGAATCGGCCAGACAATTCTGAACACGGTTCCTGACTAAGAAAAACCAAATTGTAGACTGTCCGGATGCAGAGACCCTAGCGGCATTCAAGCATAACATCCGCGATGAATGGCTCGCCCGCCACCTCGGTCAGGAGAAGTCGAAGTCCATGACAGCCCTCACAACACTCATGACCCGCTTTTGCGCGGGCGAGGATAGCTGGCTGGCTCGCAGCAACAACACATCGAGGAATCCGGATACCTCAGATACCAAAGGTGTTAATGGCAGGCAGCGTCGTAACAGACCAAAGCGCCGCAATAACGGCGATAACACCAAAGATACGGCAGTCAATGCCGGATTCAGAGGCTCAAGATCCGGTCAGCGGAAAAAGCCATTTAAAAGAAATACTCCGGCTCCGTCCAGTCTGGATCGCATACTGGATCACTCGTGTCAAATCCACGGCACCCCCAACAAGCTAGCCAGTCACACCGACAAAGAATGCCGGGTGTTCAAGCAGGCCGGCAAGTTAAATGCCGAGAACAAGGACAAGGGGCTGCATAGCGATGACGAGGAGGAGCCCCGGCCGCCGAACACAGGCGGACAGAAGGGGTTTCCCCCACAAGTGAAGACGGTGAACATGATATACGCAACCCACATTCCCAAGAGGGAGCAGAAGCGTGCACTAAGGGACGTCTGTGCGATGGAGCCCATCACCCCAAAGTTCAACCCATGGCCTGCTTGTCCGATCACCTTCGATCGCAAGGACCACCCCACTAGCATCCGTCGTGGCGGATCCACTGCACTGGTCCTAGACCCCATCATTGACAGATTTCACCTCACTCGAGTCCTTACGGACGGCGGCAGTAGCCTGAACCTGCTTTATCAGGATAAAGTGCGAAAAATGGGTATCGATCCCTCAAGGATCAAACCCAGCAAAACCACCTTTAAAGGCGTCATCCCAGGTGTAGAGGCCCATTGCACATGCTCAATCACACTGGAAGTGGTCTCCAGATCACCGGATAACTTCCGAAGCGAAGAGTTAATCTTCGACATCGTCCCGTTTCGCAGTGGCTATCATGCACTGCTCGAACGGACAACATTTGGAAAATTCAATGCAGTGCCGCATTATGCATTACGCATTACGCTTAAGATGCCAGGACCTCGCGGGGTCATAACAGTAAATGGAAACACAGAATTCTCGCTCCATACGGAAGAGCACATCGCGGCCCTTGTAGCAGAAGGACAAAGCGGCCTGTTCAGGCAGACCACTCATTCGGCGTTACGGCCCCTGGACACCTTCAAGCGAGTCTGGAACAAGCTGCACCAGGATCGCCTGACACGATCAGAGCTCGCCTAGCAATTCGGCCCCCGTCCCAGTCCCAGTGAAGCGATGAAATCCGTGCCACACGTACATAACTACGCATTGAAAATACCATGGACATAGGTGGGGGCATGATCAGGACACACCCTGCATTGTGGCTTAACCACACTAGGGGCTGTATACCTTTGACATTCCTTTTCTCTTTCAGGGCCTAACTCTCTTGCAGCCCTTTCCGGTAGTACGATTGCCGGACACATTCCGGAAGCAACAACCAAGGCGGCAAGAAGCTAAGATGAACACGGGAACCGCCAGGTGGTCTCTAGTAATAATTGATATACCCGCTTTTCACTATTTATGCGTAGCTTGCCCTGGGATAGGACATTTCGAATTGTCCTACTTTATGCTTATTGCACTACTTGTACCAAGTACGCTTCGACGTATCATTTAAATAACAATGCATATCATTAATCTGTCATTGCATTATTTAAGTTTTTCTCTTTCTCTTATATGTCCATTTACGACAATCCGCACCCGCACGTGCGGGTACGGTCAGTTCGCCAGGGGTCCTCGTTTACCCCATAATACGGTGCAAGAAGTCCGAACACTTTCGACAGTGTGGCACCCCGAACTTATAGCATTATATGCATCAGCTCTGAATCATGTCTTTGGTCAAATGTTGGGTTGCCCGGCTCCCATGCTTTGGTACGTTACGTTCCGCTATATCGGCTAAGGTAACGGTGGGAGAACTACTACGATTGTGTCCCGGTTCTTCCGGATGAGCACCTAAGTAGAGAAAGCCAAAAATTGACTGTCATGATAAGGCGAGAGACTGGTCGCTGTTCGAGAGGTCTCAAGTCCTTAAAGACTTTTTCCGCTTCGGGCGAGGAGTCGGCCTTGTCCGGCTTAGGCGTGTATAGCGCCCCAAATTCGGCCCTCTGAATACCAGGGGCTTCGCCAAAAATTTAAAATCATAGACTTCTATGGCTAAGTGAGAGTGGTAAAGCATTATAGTCCGATTGCCTGGTTCGTTGCGCTGAACACCTCCCTTGAAGGACCCAAAATTGGGGTAAAGAGTGTTCAGGTTTATCCCGAACACCCCAGTACTAGTTACATGGGGATAGAAGCCGACGACTGGCCAACTCTCAGATTTTATAAACGGCCGCACAGAAGGTAATATTTTAAATTAAGAAAGCGTCGCATGGCGCAAACGAACTCGTTTCATATTACAGGATCACATGGGCATGTTCATTCAAAAATTACATCCTTGGCACACTCATCTGCCACTAAGAGGGAACCCTTCAGGACACTCTCATAGTAATTATCGGGGCAACGATGCTCCTTGCCCTCCGGCGGCCCCTCCTTCACCAGCTTCACAGCGTCCAGCTTCGCCCAGTGCACCTTCGCCCGGGCAAAAGCCCTGCGTGTACCCTCGATGCAGACGGACCGCTTGATGACTTCAAGCCGTGGGCAGGCTTCCACAAGCCGCCTCACCAGACCGAAGTAGCTGGCGGACAGGGGCTCGCCAGGCCACATCCGGACTATAAGGCCCCTCATGGCCTGTTCGGCCGCCTTGTGAAGTTCGACCAACTGCTTCAGCTGGTCGCTCAAGGGCACGGGGTGTTCGGTCCCAGTATACTGAGACCAGAACAACTTCTCCGTTGAGCTCCCCTCCTCAGCCCGGTAAAACTCTGCGGCATCCAGTACACTGCGGGAAAGATCTGCCAATGCTCCTGGAGAGCTCCAAACTCAGGTAAGAAAAAGGAAAGTCTCCTTCACGTGCTTGCTTTGCATAATGAATGCCTTACCCCCTGCTATCTTCTTCACCGCGTCAATCTCCTGGAGGGCCTTGTGGGCTTAGGCCTTGGCGCTCCGGACGCTTTCAAGCGCCTGCGCGAGCTCGGACTCTCGCGTCTTGGAGTCAAGCTCCAAGGACTCGTGCTTTTTGGCGAGAGCCTCAAGCTCTTGCTGCACCTCGCCTACTCGGGCTTCTTTTTTCTCCCTTTCAATGCGTTCTTTGGCCGCTTTGTCTTCGGCCTCGGACAACACCTTCCTCAGGGTTGCCACATCGGTCGTGGCCCCTGACAAATCCATGATGATCCTATTACTTTACTCCCGAACTTCTTTTTAACTATATAGACAGGGGTATTTCTTACCTTTGCTCTCTTCGAGCTGCCTCTTGGTAAGGCCGAGCTCGTCCTCGGACCGCTTCAGGTCCTGCTTCAGCGCAGAGACCTCCACAGTACGTGCGGCAGCGGCCAACAGTGAAGTCTGTACATACACATAGACATACTCTAATTAGACTCCTGAGTTATCATTTGATCCTCTATTCGGCTTTTCCTCGCGAATGCCGAACAGAGCATCATGGGCTACTATATATGTGGTAATATTTTATTATATTTTAATTGCTTACCTCAAAGCCTGTTAGGAGGCTGGCGCAAGTTTCGGTTAGTCCGTTTTTGGTGGACTGAACATTCTCGACCACCGCACTCATAATAGTGCGGTGCTCTTCATCGATGGAAGCGCTACGAAGCGCTTCCAGCAAGTTGTTCGGTGCCTCTGGTTGGACAGAAGACACCGACACGGATGGTTGGCCCCCCTTAACGGGGGACCGCCTGCCAGAGTCCGGAACCATCGAAGCTTCCGGCGCAGTGTACGACTGGGGGCCGAACTCGGAGCCCGTAGGGGCCTCGCTTCCTTGGTACCCAGGGTCCGGGAAGTCGCCTCGAGGCGCCCCCAGAACCACCTCCCATTGGCTCGATGCCTTTTGAGACAATACCTCGGCATTGTCCGTAGGGCGAGGGGTGGTAGCGGTCGGGAGAGAACCGCTGTTCATATCCGACGAGTCCAGAGAGCCGCTCGACGAGGGTACGTCGAGATGAGCTCGGGACGGACTGCATAATCATGTTCGACATGAAGAGAGGCAGTGTAGTAAAACATACCACGAAGTGCTATGGTGCCCAGACACTTACGATTTCGCCAGGGGCTTGACCCTGGGCAGCCACTCGTCGCCGCAGTCGACGGCCGTTGTGGCGCAGTCCAGAGAGAGGGTCCTTCCCTTCTTGGATCCTTCAGCCTCCCCGGTTGGGACGACCTTCCTTTTCTGGTCTCCCCCGGCTGGGAGGGGGAGAACTTTCCTCTTCCCCCTCCTCGTCTTCATGGGAGGAGTGCGCGTCGGAGTAAACGGACGATGAGTCCAATACAACCTTGCGCCGGTGTAACGCCCCGAGACCGATGTGCCAGGTGTCCTCCAATTATTCGCCGTCGTTGCCATGTCATTCGCTTGCGTGTTGCATCTTTTCATGTCATCATGTGCATTGCATCATCATGTTTTCAAAACTTGCATCCGTCCCGGTCTCCTCGTTCCGTCCGTTGTCCGTTCTGAGCCTAGACACACTTGCACGCGCCCGCGGCATGTCCGAAATAGTATTTTATAAGTGGCTGGAAAATGTTCTCGGAATGGGATGAGAGTTGACGTGTGGCCTTATTATAGTGTAGATAGACCGCCTGTCAAGTTTCATCGCATTCGGAGATCGTTTGGTGCCCCAACGGATAACTATAGCGGCATTATAGCCGGTCTATCGTCGGACGTTTTCGGTCTCCGAAAACTGCTGCCAGCCCCTCTCTCTCTTCTCTCCTCTCAGCCTCACCACAGCCCACCTAGTCCATCCACCTACCCCTCTTCGCGTCCGGAGCCGTTCGATGCGATCGCACGGTCCGAAACCTTTTTTTTTCTCAGTGCATCGAACCCCTCACGTGCGCGTCCGAAATTTGTCCCGGACCCGACCCGAGCAGTCGCCACCGTTGTGTCCGGATCATGCCCAAACATCTACAAAACGTCACCGTTTTCTCATTTGGTCTCCCTAAGCTTTTTTTCGCGACCGTCCGTTTAAGATCGGAGGGACCAAATGCCTCTATCCGAAAATCCTTTTGCTATATATACCAGACCAGACCCTAAAACCTAGGGGAGCTGTCCCATCCATCAATCCCCACGCCACCGCCACTCTCCTTGTTATCAGCGTCGAACCAACCAGCCGCCCTCCTTGGTTTTTCCCCGATCCAATCCAATCCATCCCCTCCTTCCGATCCGACCAGCCAAGCGCCTCCTCCTTCCTCTGCCCGCTCGATCTTCTCCACCCCGCGCCCGAATCAGGGGAGAGGAGCTCCTGTGCACGCCTCCACCGGACCCCGCTGCCGCCTTCCCGTTCAGCGCCGCTGCTGCTCTGCTTCCGACGAGCAGACGGCCCGTGCCCGTGCTCCTGTCGCCCCCTCGTCCAGGCGTTCCACGAGGAGAGGAGTTCCTCTTCGTCGCCCCAAGCAGCAGCCGCGCCCGAGCGCTCCTCTACATACCGACATCCTCTTCCCGTACCTTCCTCGACGCCTGCATCTCCTCCGTCAATGCTGCAGTGCCCGCAGCCGCCTCCGTTCCCGAACAGAAAGAGGAGCCTGGCGCTCTTGTAGTGCCGGCCTTCCTCGACGCCGGCGTGCCCCATCTCGGCCCAGATCCGGTCGGTTCCCGTGCACCTTCGCCCCGCCAAGTCCCTCGTCGCGCCTTCCCCCACCTCAAGTCCTCGTCGCCGGCCTCTGTTTCTGCGTGTGGAAGAGGACGACGAGCGCCAAGTCCCGCATCGCTGTTGACTGTGTCCCTGTTCGCCTGGAGCCAGCGCCAGATCGCACCAAGCCCAGCCGCGCAGGCTCCAGCTGGCCCGCGTCCGACCTCCCCAACCGGCCTCCTCCAGCCTCTCTGCACCGACCGGGCCAAGGCCCACTGGGTGAGGCCACACCCCAGCGCCCCGCCTCTGTTTTTCCTCCTGTTGGCCCAGCTTGATTCGGCCCATAGTATTTTTTTCCCTGGCTGCGATTTTGTCCAATTATCCAGTGTAAAACAGTTTTGCAGAAAAGTCCCTCTAGATCATGCATTTAATATCTCCACAACCATGCATCAGATTAAAACATTTTATATATGAAACTTGCTCAGAATTTTGTCTAGTTTAATAATATGTCACTTTCATCCATGTTTAAAATGTTTTAAATGATGTTTGTTTAAAATTGCTCCTATGCCATGCTAAAATGATTTAACTCATAACTATTCAACCGTAGCTCCAAATTTAATAAACTTTATATGCAATTGGGGTAGGATTTTGCCTAGTTTAACATGGTGGCCTCACTCTGCATGTTTAAAAACTCTAAAATATTGTTTAGGGAAGAACAATACCAAACTTTAAAATATGCATATGAGGAGTTTTCCGGAAATTGTTGTTCGTTGTTTCCGGCCTCATTTAAACTTGACTAGGTAGCTAGTTTTCATTTGCTTCACCTCTTGCCATGCTAACAACATTTAATATTGTTGGGTACATAAACGAGAGATAACTAAATAATTGATGTGGTGCTCCGTCAATATGCAACTCGTTGCATATTGAGCTCCACTTAATTTGTAGGATTGTTTGGGCATTTTGCCATGCCATGTATCATTAAACCGGACATGCATCATACTTGATTGTGCATCATGCCATGTTCATGTCGTGGTTGTTTACTATGTTGTGTGTTTCTTTTCCGGTGTTGCTTCTTCGGGTTGGTTCCGATAACGTCGCGTTTGTGAGGAACCGTTCGTCTACGTCCGTTTGTCTTCTTCATGGACTCGTTCTTCTTCTTTGCGGGATTTCAGGCAAGATGATCATACCCTCGAAATCACTTATATCTTTGCTTGCTAGTTGCTCGCTCTTTTGCTATGCCTATGCTGCGATACCTACCACTTGCTTATCATGCCTCCCATATTGTTGAACCAAGCCTCTAACCCACCTTGTCCTAGCAAACCGTTGTTTGTCTATGTTACCGCTTTGCTCAGCCCCTCTTATAGCGTTGTTAGTTGCAGGTGAAGATCGAAGTTTGTTCCTTGTTGGAACATGTTTACTTGTTGGGATATCACAATATATCTTATTTAATTAATGCATCTATATACTTGGTAAAGGGTGGAAGGCTCGGCCTTATGCCTGGTGTTTTGTTCCACTCTTGCCGCCCTAGTTTCCGTCATATCGGTGTTATGTTCCCGGATTTGCGTTCCTTACGTGGTTGGGTTATAATGGGAACTCCTTGACAGTTCGCTTTGAATAAAACTCCTCCAGCAAGGCCCAACATTGGTTTTACCATTTGCCACCTAGCCTTTTTTTCCCTTGGGTTAGGCCAGCCCAAGGGTCATCTTTATTTTAAACCCCCGGGCCAGTGCTCCTCTGAGTGTTGGTCCAACCCAGAGCACCGTGCAGGGCCATCCCTTGGCAACTTGGGTTACGTCGGCTCCTGTACGCTTAGCTTATCCGGTGTGCCCTGAGAACGAGATATGTGCAGCTCCTATCGGGATTTGTCGGCACAGCGGGTGGTCTTGCTGGACTTGTTTTACCATTGTCGAGGATGTCTTGTAGTACCGGGATACCGAGTCTGATCGGAATGTATTGGGAGGAGGTCTATTCCTTCGTTGACCGTGAGAGCTTGTGATGGGCTAAGTTGGGACACCCCTGCAGGGATTTGAACTTTTGAAAGACGTGCCCGCGGTTATGGGCAGATGGGAATTTGTTAATGTCTGATTGTAGATAACTTGAACCTTAACTTCATTAAAATGAATCAATCGCGTGTGTAACCGTGATGGTCTCTTTCCGCCGGAGTCCGGGAAGTGAACACGGTGTTGGAGTTATGTTTGACGTAGGTTGTTTAGGATCACTTCTTGATCATAGTTTCATCGACCGTGCTTTGCCTTCTCTCCTCGCTCTCATTTGCGTATGTTAGCCACCATATATGCTAGTCGCTTGCTGCAGCTCCACCTCATACCTTTTACCTTACCCATAAGCTTAAATAGTCTTAATCGCAAGGGTGCGAGATTGCTGAGTCCCTGTGGCTCACAGATACTTCCAAAACCAGTTTGCAGGTGCCGATGAGTCCTTGCAGATGACGCAACCAAGCTCGGGAGGAGCTCGATGAAGATCTTGTCCTTTGTGTGGTTTCGTTCTAGATGATCAGTAGTGGAGCCCAGTTGGGGTCGATCGGGGACCTTTGTCGCATATGGGGTTCTTCTTTTATTTTGGTTCCGTAGTCGGACCTTGAGTGTATTTGGATGATGTAATGCTTTATTCATGTAATTGTGTGAAGTGGCGATTGTAAGCCAACTATGTATCTCTTTCCCTTACTATATTACATGGGTTGTGTGAACATTACCTCACTTGCGACATATGCCTTCAATGCGATCATGCCTCTAAGTCGTGCCTCGACACGTGTGAGATATAGTCGCATCGAGGGTGTCACAAGTTGGTATCAGAGCCTTCCCCGACCTTAGGAGCCCCATTGTTTGATCGTTTTTAGCGGCCGAGTTGTGTCCAGAAAAAAAAAGTTTTGAGTCATTTAGGAATTATATATCGGAGAGTTCAGGAATTCTTTTTACTTCCCAGTCTCCTCATCGCTCTGGTAAGGCATCCTGACATAGAGTTTTGACTCTTCTCTTCTCAAATTTCACTAAATTTTTTTTAGGATCATGCGGGTATCTTGGAATCGTTCCGATGGTTTTATGATGAGAACATTGTCTTGGTGCCTCCTGTCAGGGGTTTAGTGGAAGTGTCCCGGGGAGTTGAGCTCTGAGGTGTTGTCATCATAATTTTATCGTTGCAGTTCTGGAATACCTGAGTCTAGTACGCCGACATCGAAAATCTCTTTTATGCAGTTCGTTGGTGAGATAACCTCGACGCCACCCAGTACTGGGGCGGGAGTTCGGGAGTATCGCCATAACTTGTATAACGGATGCTTTTCGAAGGTTGAGGTAGATGGTTTCCGAAGGTTTCTTGGTTATGTGTTGAAGGATGGATACAGCTGGATGTAGGATTTGCTAGTTTGGGTGAGATATTATGCTTCCCCTGTATCCCCAACACCTGATTGCATAACCGGAAAGTTTCGGGAGTTTCATAGGTGGGAATCCAAGTAGTTCTTAGGATATCTTTCCGATGGATATATGATATGAAATTGGGGTTCGACGTCTAGTGGTCCGCCTATTCACGGTTGGTTTTACCGTGGTCTTGTTGTGTCTTAAAGAGTCCTTGGCTATGCTGACTCGGGGACGCTTCGTATGTCATGTGCACTGCCTTGTACATGATGGTGCTGTACGATCGAGCCTGTGTAGGCCCCACCACGAAAACTTCAGACGAAATCTCTATCATATGTTTGTTCCGGCTTATTCTGCAAGCCAACCCTTTGTTTTTGTTTTGAGTTGTGGTATTCGAGTTGCTTCGAAGTCAAATGTTGTTTCCATACTTTCCCCAAATGGTGTTCTCATATTCCTATGTGAATACTAATCCTTTTCGATAATTGAGTTTCTCATTTCAATTTCTTTTCAACCGGTGTGTCTCTCCTCAAGTGGATCCGATCATTTCAACATCTGCAAGATCAAGTATCAGCTCTCTCAACGGCGTTCGTTTCATCCATCTCCAAGTTGTCTTTCTTTTTCCCACCCTCCCTCCCTTTTTGTTTCTTCGAGGACCCAGATTTCTTTATCGGGTATCCATTCAATTCATGTGAAGTCACTCCATTCTTTTTCGTCAATATATTTACCCGGTGGTTCTCAAGGAGATGTTCTTCTAGTTCGTCATTCTTCATTCTTTTCTTCTCCGGTGGAACCAATTCAAGCTTTCGGTGTTGATCATATCTTTTTCCTTGTTTCAAATATCTTCTCATGCCGGTGCACCTCATATTCATTCACTTCTCACCATTTAATTGTTCCGGAGTGCTCAAGATATCAGAGAAGATTCGTGTTTTCCACTCTGCTTTCATTCAAGATCTTTCGAGGTTGTCATCTCATTCAAGCCATTTAATTCAACCGGTGTTTTCTCTCTTAAATCGTTCAACGGTGTTTCTTTTCAGTGGGCCCTAACCCACAGGTCTTTTCCCAGGATCTTACCCGACTCTTCTTATTTTTCCCGGAGCTATCCTCAAATCTTCTTTTCAAAGTTTGACGTAAGAATGATTATCATCAGTCAAATGTATTTCTCCAAGATCTTTCAAATTCTTTTCATCGTTGGCTCAACCTTTCCATTCTTCATTCCGGAGTGCCTCAACAATTCATGGTGGTGTTTCTCGTCGTCATTCTCGGATTTTGAAGACCGAAGAAGAGTTTCTCTCTAATCTTGCTCCATTCTCTTCAAGATTCGTGATTCTAGTTTGTTGCCATCCTCTCGTAATTGTTTTGATCGTGAAAAATTCTTTTCACCTATCCGAAGCAATTCAAGAGTCTTCTCAGTTTGTTATCCGGAGTCCATCAATTCAGGTTTATTCATTCTCAGCTTTCAGCTCTCATACTCCAAATTTTACCGGTGCTTCGTTCAAGTGATCTCTAATCAGTTCGTGATCCCTTCGTTCTCATGTATCTAGATTCTCTTGAGCATCTTCGTTCATTTGCAAATTCTTTCCAGTATTTCTTTATCTTCTCTTCGTTCATTTTTAATTCTTACGGTGGTTCATTCAAGATCTCTCTTCCTTGGTTAGCATATCAATCCATTCGTGTTTTCAATCCTACCGATGGCTTGTTGAAGACCGTCTCAAGTTTGCGCTATATCTCGCTTAGTCCTTTCTACGGGAATAAGTAGTGTGATAAATCCATTGTTTGTCATCAATTTAATTGGAGAAGGATAAGCATAATGTAATTCTTATTCTTGTTTCATCCTAATGATTAATTCTTATTCCGGAGGCCCTTCAAACTCTCGGTTTCATTTGTTTCATCTTCTCTTTTTCCCGGAGTGCCAACCTCTTTCAATTATATCGTCACGGAGATCTCTATCTAAATCATTGCAAGGCTTAAATCTTATTCTTTTCATCATTCAATTAGTTTGGATCATTCTTTTGTTACTGGAGTTCTCCATGAAGGTTCTACATGATGGTTCATAAGGGATTTAATTCCTTCTCAAAGTTTTCATCGAGATTGTTTTCTAAGGAGCTCAAGCATTCTTCATCTTGCAATCCGGAGTGCAATTTCTTTCTACCGTATTTTTGGAGGTGGTTTTACATCATTCTTGATAATCTGAGTTCATGATTCACATGTTGTTAAGAATGAGGTATTTCAAATCCACCAACCTCTTCGTTGGAGTTATCTGGTGTCATGTTTCACCTAAAGCTTTCCCTAAGGATTGTTGCTATTTATGGTGCTTATAAATGACCCATGTTCTTCTTTTATCCTTCCGGTGAATAAGCTTTCTCGTCTCCTTGTTCATATCAATCCAATTCTTCTTCCCGTGAGTGGCAGGTTGTCAGCTCATAATTTGAGATGTATGCCATAAGACCATATCAAGATTATTCTTTTCGTTGTTGGTGTTCCAACAACTCCGTTCGAATCTTCTCCTAAGGATGCCTTCTTAAACTCTTTTTGTGACAGAAGTTGGCATTTGCTTCTCCATTCTTTTATTTCAATTATCTATATTCTATTCTTTCGTTCCGGAGGCATTGTGATGTTGCTCTTTTCAACCCATCATCTCGTTTGTCAAAGATCATGTTCTTTTCGTGCTTATCCATTTAACCGGAGTGTCGTGTCCTCTACTCAAGCTCTTTTCTTCCTATCTAGTCTTTCATCTCTTTTTAACCGGAGTGCTGTTCGAATATGGTCTTCCTTGACCCCCTTCCTTAATCGGCGTGTTTTCAATATATATCTTCCCTTCAACCTCAAGGTTTTCGCAATGTTCTTTGTCCCTCTCTTCTAACGGAGTGTTTTCGACCTTGTTCACCTTCGTTGTATTCTTTTCTCGAATTTGTGTAACCTTTTCAAGGTTCTTTGGTTTCACTCGTTTGTCAAAGAAGCAACTTAGTCTTACCTCTTCTCTTTCTCTTCCGTTTTCCCTCCGGTGCCATTCTAGATCTCGGGACGAGATCCTCTCGTAGTGGTGGAGTGTTGTAACGCCCCGAGACCGATGTGCCAGGTGTCCTCCAGTTATTCGCCGTCGTTGCCATGTCATTCGCTTGCGTGTTGCATCTTGTCATGTCATCATGTGCATTGCATCATCATGTTTTCAAAACTTGCATCCGTCCCGGTCTCCTCGTTCCGTCCGTTGTCCGTTATGAGCCCAGACACACTTGCACGCGCCCGCGGCATGTCCGAAATAGTATTTTATAAGTGGCCGGAAAATGTTCTCGGAATGGGATGAGAGTTGACGTGTGGTCTTATTATAGTGTAGATAGACCGCCTGTCAAGTTTCATCGTATTCGGAGATCGTTTGGTGCCCCAACGGATAACTATAGCGGCATTATAGCCGGTCTATCGTCGGACGTTTGCGGTCTCCAAAAACTGCTTCCGGCCCCTCTCTCTCTTCTCTCCTCTCAGCCTCGCCACAACCCACCTAGTCCATCCACCTACCCCTCTTCGCGTCCGGAGCCGTTCGATGCGATTGCACGGTCCGAAACCCTTCTTTTTTGCTCAGTGCATCGAACCCCTCACGTGCGCGTCCGAAATTTGTCCCGGACCCGACCCGAGCGGTCGCCACCGTTGTGTCCGGATCATCCCCAAACATCTACAAAACGTCACCGTTTTCTCATTTGGTCTCCCTAAGCTTTTTTTCGCGACCGTCCGTTTAAGATCGGAGGGACCAAATGCCTCTATCCGAAAATCCTTTTGCTATATATACCAGACCAGACCCTAAAACCTAGGGGAGCTGTCCCATCCATCAATCCCCACGCCGCCGCCACTCTCCTTGTTATCAGCGTCGAACCAACCAGCCGCCCTCCTTGTTTTTTCCCCGATCCAATCCAATCCATCCCCGCCTTTCGATCCGACCAGCCGAGCGCCTCCTCCTTCCTCTGCCCGCTCGATCTTCTCCACCCCGCGCCCGAATCAGGGGAGAGGAGCTCCTGTGCACGCCTCCACCGGACCCCGCTGCCGCCTTCCCGTTCAGCGCCGCTGCTGCTCTGCTTCCGATGAGCAGACGGCCCACGCCCGTGCTCCTGTCGCCCCCTCGTCCAGTAGTTCCACGAGGAGAGGAGTTCCTCTTCGTCGCCCCAAGCAGCAGCCGCGCCCGAGCGCTCCTCTCCATACCGACATCCTCTTCCCGTACCTTCCTCGACGCCTGCATCTCCTCCGTCAACGCTGCAGTTCCCGCAGCCGCCTCCGTTCCCGAACAGAAAGAGGAGCCTGGCACTCTTGTAGTGCCGGCCTTCCTCGACGCCGGCGTGCCCCATCTCGGCCCAGATCCGGTCGGTTCCCGTGCACCTTCGCCCCGCCAAGTCCCTCGTCGCGCCTTCCCCCACCTCAAGTCCTCGTCGCCGGCCTCTGTTTCTGCGTGTGGAAGAGGACGACGAGCGCCAAGTCCCGCATCGCCGTTGACCGCGTCCCTGTTCGCCTGGAGCCAGCGCCAGATCGCACCAAGCCCAGCCGCGCAGGCTCCAGCTGGCCCGCGTCCGACCTCCCCAACCGGCTTCCTCCAGCCTCTCTGCACCGACCGGGCCAAGGCCCACTGGGTGAGGCCACAGCCCAGCGCCCCGCCTCTGTTTTTCCTCCTGTTGGCCCAGCTTGATTCGGCCCATAGTATTTTTTCCCTGGCTGCGATTTTGTCCAATTATCCAGTGTAAAACAGTTTTGCAGAAAAGTCCCTCTAGATCATGCATTTAATATCTCCACAACCGTGCATCAGATTAAAACATTTTATATATGAAACTTGCTTAGAATTTTGTCTAGTTTAATAATATGTCACTTTCATCCATGTTTAAAATGTTTTAAATGATGTTTGTTTAAAATTGCTCCTATGCCATGCTAAAATGATTTAATTCATAACTATTCAACCGTAGCTCCAAATTTAATAAACTTTATATGCAATTGGGGTAGGATTTTGCCTAGTTTAACATGGTGGCCTCACTCTGCATGTTTAAAAACTCTAAAATATTGTTTAGGGAAGAACAGTACCAAACTTTAAAATATGCATATGAGGAGTTTTCCGGAAATTGTTGTTCGTTGTTTCCGGCCTCATTTAAACTTGACTAGGTAGCTAGTTTTCATTTGCTTCACCTCTTGCCATGCTAACAACATTTAATCTTGTTGGGTACATAAACGATAGAGAACTAAATAATTGATGAGGTGCTCCATCAATATGCAACTCGTTGCATATTGAGCTCCACTTAATTTGTAGGATTGTTTGTGCATTTTGCCATGCCATGTATCATTAAACCGGACATGCATCATACTTGATTGTGCATCATGCCATGTTCATGTCGTGGTTGTTTACTATGTTGTGTGTTTCTTTTCCGGTGTTGCTTCTTCGGGTTGGTTCCGATAACGTCGCGTTTGTGAGGAACCGTTTGTCTACGTTCGTTTGTCTTCTTCATGGACTCGTTCTTCTTCCTTGCGGGATTTCAGGCAAGATGATCATACCCTCGAAATCACTTCTATCTTTGCTTGCTAGTTGCTCGCTCTTTTGCTATGCCTATGCTGCGATACCTACCACTTGCTTATCATGCCTCCCATATTGTTGAACCAAGCCTCTAACCCACCTTGTCCTAGCAAACCGTTGTTTGGCTATGTTACCGCTTTGCTCAGCCCCTCTTATAGCGTTGTTAGTTGCAGGTGAAGATCGAAGTTTGTTCCTTGTTGGAACATGTTTACTTGTTGGGATATCACAATATATCTTATTTAATTAATGCATCTATATACTTGGTAAAGGTTGGAAGGCTCGGCCTTATGCCTGGTGTTTTGTTCCACTCTTGCCGCCCTAGTTTCCGTCATATCGGTGTTATGTTCCCAGATTTGCGTTCCTTACGCGGTTGGGTTATAATGGGAACTCCTTGACAGTTCGCTTTGAATAAAACTCCTCCAGCAAGGCCCAACATTGGTTTTGCCATTTGCCACCTAGCCTTTTTTCCCTTGGGTTAGGCCAGCCCAAGGGTCATCTTTATTTTAAACCCCCGGGCCAGTGCTCCTCTGAGTGTTGGTCCAACCCAGAGCACCCTGCAGGGCCATCCCTTGGCAACTCGGGTTACGTCAGCTCCTGTACGCTTAGCTTATCCGGTGTGCCCTGAGAACAAGATATGTGCAGGTCCTATCGGGATTTGTCGGCACAGCGGGTGGTCTTGCTGGACTTGTTTTACCATTATCGAGGATGTCTTGTAGTACCGGGATACCGAGTCTGATCGGAATGTCTCGGGAGGAGATCTATTCCTTCGTTGACCATGAGAGCTTGTGATGGGCTAAGTTGGGACACCCCTGCAGGGATTTGAACTTTCGAAAGCCGTGCCCGCGGTTATGGGCAGATGGGAATTTGTTAATGTCCGGTTGTAGATAACTTGAACCTTAACTTCATTAAAATGAATCAATCGCATGTGTAACCGTGATGGTCTCTTTCCGGCGGAGTCCGGGAAGTGAACACGGTGTTGGAGTTATGTTTGACGTAGGTTGTTTAGGATCACTTCTTGATCATAGTTTCATCGACCGTGCTTTGCCTTCTCTCCTCGCTCTCATTTGCGTATGTTAGCCACCATATATGCTAGTCGCTTGCTGCAGCTCCACCTCATACCTTTTACCTTACCCATAAGCTTAAATAGTCTTGATCGCAAGGGTGCGAGATTGCTGAGTCCCTGTGGCTCACAGATACTTCCAAAACCAGTTTGCAGGTGCCGATGAGTCCTTGCAGATGATGCAACCAAGCTCGGGAGGAGCTCGATGAAGATCTTGTCCTTTATGTGGTTTCGTTCTAGATGATCAGTAGTGGAGCCCAGTTGGGGTCGATCGGGGACCTTTGTCGCATTTGGGGTTCTTCTTTTATTTTGGTTCCGTAGTCGGACCTTGAGTGTATTTGGATGATGTAATGCTTTATTCATGTAATTGTGTGAAGTGGCGATTGTAAGCCAACTATGTATCTCTTTCCCTTACTATATTACATGGGTTGTGTGAAGATTACCTCACTTGCGACATATGCCTTCATGCGATCATGCCTCTAAGTCGTGCCTCGACATGTGTGATATATAGTCGCATCGAGGGTGTCACAGCCGGACACCCTTTCGGGTCCCCGCGGCTTTCTTCTTGGTCTTCCCCACGCTATTTACTTTATTGTGTCTTTACTTAAACAACCCCTACTTTTTATTTATGTAATCTTTATTATCTTGCAAACCTATCCAACAACACCTACAAAGTACTTCTAGTTTCATACTTGTTCTAGGTAAAGCGAACGTCAAGCGTGCGTAGAGTTGTATCGGTGGTCGATAGAACTTGAGGGAATATTTGTTCTACCTTTAGCTCCTCGTTGGGTTCGACACTCTTACTTATCGAAAACTGTTGCGATCCACTATACTTGTGGGTTATCAAGACCTTTTTCTGGCGCCGTTGCCGGGGAGCAATAGCGTGGGGTGAATATTATCGTGTGTGCTTGTTTGCTTTATCACTAAGTAATTTTTATTTGCTGTTCTTAGTTGTTCTCTATCTTTAGTTATGGATATGGAACACGAAATACCAAAAAATTAGGTGTACTTGCTACTCATGGAGATGGGGAACCTCCTAAAACCCTCGATGCTGGTTATGTGAAAAATATTATGTACTACTTTAATAATCCTGAGAAAACCCCATTCAATTATGTAATGGGAGTAACGTTGGATCAACGTGAATACTTTAGGGATTACCGCTTGACACAAAAAGGGAAACTATTATGGGATCAAATTTATATATTGAATTGGTATGCTAGGCAACTATGCTTGAGATATGATTATACTTGTTGCTCTAAGGTGAAGGCTCCACACCTTCCCTTTTCATGTGAATTTAATGATAATGAAACCTTAGCTTCTTATGCTAATGGTATATATGATTACTATGATGTGGAACAAATAGAAAAATTTGTTGCTTTTAAGGGTGCTTATGAAATTGAATCTTTGTTTGAAAAGCATGAAGCTTATGATGATGATGTTTATAGGCCTGAAAATTTAGCTATCTTAAAATATTGCTATGATAATTATGAATATAATTCCTATATTAATGCGCTTATTGAGAAAGTCTGTGCTGTCCAAGAAGAGACTAATATTTTGCAGGAGTCTATGGAAGAAGAAATTGATGAAACTGTGAGCTCATTGGATGAAAAAGATGAGGAAGAGAGTGAAGAACAAAAGGAGGAAGTGTGGATTAGCTACCCGTGCCCACCTTCTAATGAGAGTAACTCTTCAACTCATACATTGTCTAATTTCCCTTCGTGCTTACCAGAGGATGATTGCTATGATGATTGTTATGACCCCGTTGATTCTTTTGAAATATCCCTTTTTGATGATGCTTGCTATGCTTGTGGCCAAGATGCCAATATGAATTATGCTTATGGAGATGAACTTGCTATAGTTCCTTATGTTAAACATGAAATTGTTGCTATTGCACCCACACATGATAGTCCTATTATCTTTTTGAATTCTCCAAACTACACTATATCGGAGAAGTTTGCTCTTATTAAGGAATATATTGATGGGTTGCCTTTTACCGTTGCACATGATGATTTTGATGAATATAATATGCATGTGCTTGCTGCTCCTACTTGCAATTATTATGAGAGAGGAACTATATCTCCACCTCTCTATGTTTCCAATATGATAAAATTGCAAGAAACTGTTTATACTATGCATTGGCCTTTACTTTGTGTGCATGAATTGTTCTTTTATGACATGCCGATGCATAGGAAGAGAGTTAGACTTCGTCATTACATGATATATGTTACCTTGTGCTCACCACTAAATTACAAATCAGTGTTAATTAAAATTGGCTTTGATATACCTTGGGATCCGGGTGGATCCATTACTTGAGCACTATATGCCTAGCTTAATGGGTTTAAAGAAAAGCACTGCAGGAAGACAACCCGGAAGTTTTAGAGAGTCATTTATTTATGTTGAGTGCTTTTATATAGTTTAAAAACAACAAAAATAAAGAGGGGAACCCAAAACCTTTCCAAAAAGGAAAGTGAAAGTGAGAAAGACAAGCATTGTTGAAGTGGGAGAGCTCCTTGAACTTTGTTCATGCTCATGGCAACTTTGTGAATCTTGATTACAGAAACTTTTCAATAAAAATAATAATCCCCTTGTACAATTCCATTGTATTATAAAAATAATGTGCCAAGGTTTGCCTTTAGGATGTTTACATTTGCTTGATGGTTTGTATGGTGCAGGACAGAAACTTTGGCTGTAGTGCGCGATTTTACATTTTAACTGGAACGTCAAATGGTTCTGATTCTTTTTGCACTGTCTTCCTATACTAATTTTTTATTTTTCCTAATTTTTGTAGAATTGTTCAAGTACCATAAGTATGGTGAATGTTCAGATTATTACAGACTGTTATGTTTTAGACAGATTCTGTTTTTGATGCATAGTTTGCTTGTTTTGATGAAACTATCGATTTATATCAGTGGATTAAGCCATGGAAAAGTTATATTACAGTATAAACAATGCAAAAAAAAATATGAATTGGTTTTCAACAGTACTTAGAGTAGTGATTTGCTTTATTATACTAACGGATCTTACCGACTTTTATGTTGAAGTTTTGTGTGGATGAAGTGTTCGATGATCGAGAAGGCCTCGATGTGAGAAGAAGGAAGAGAGGCAAGAGCTCAAGCTTGGGGATGCCCGAGGCACCCCAAGTAAACATTCGAGGAGACTCAAGCGTCTAAGCTTGGGGATGCCCCGGAAGGAATCCCCTCTTTCTTCAACAAGTATCGGTATGTTTTCAGATTCGTTTCGTTCATGCGATATGTGCAATCTTGGAGCGTCTTTTGCATTTAGTTTTCATTTTTATTTTATGCACCATGCTCGTATGAGATAGTCCTTGGTTGATTTATAGAATTCTCATTGCACTTCACTTATATCTTTTGAGTATGGCTTTATAGAATGCTTCATGTGCTTCGCTTATATTATTTGAAGTTTGGATTGCCTGTTTCTCTTTACATAGAAAACCGCCATTTGTAGAATGATATTTTGCTTCACTTAGATTTGTTAGAGCACGGGCATATCTTTTGTAGAAATAATTAAACTCTCTTGCTTCACTTATATCTATTTAGTGAGATGACAGGAACTGGTCATTCACATGGTTAGTCATAAAATCCTACATGAAACTTGTAGACCACTGAATATGATATGTTTGATTCCTTGCAATAGTTTTGCGATATAAAGATCGTGATATTAGAGTCATGCTAGTGGGTAGTTGTGGATTGTAGAAATACTTGTGTTGAGGTTTGTGATTCCCGTAGCATGCACGCATGTTGAACCGTTATGTAACGAAGTCGGAGCATGATTTATTTATTGATTGTCTTCCTTATGAGTGGCGGTCGGGGACGAGCGATGGTCTTTTCCTACCAATCTATCCCCTAGGAGCATGCGCGTAGTACTTGTAAGTGCATCTAGTGCCACCCCTAGTTGGTTTTGGAGTATTGACGACAAACCTAGTTGAGGGACTAATGTGTTTGTGAGAATTGCAGGATAACACAGGTAGAAGTCCCTCATTGATTCGGTTTTCCTACCAGAGATGACCCCTAAAATTGTATGAAGACATTGATGTCAAAGGTGGTATGTGAAGATACTCACATTGAAGACTATGACAAGAGAAGACATCGCATGAAGCCTATGGAGCTCGAAGACTTAGATCTTTCGTGATTCTTTTTCTTCTTTATTGAGTCATAGGAACCACCGTACTGTTAAGTGGGGTCCAAGTGAACCAGTTAGAATGACTGAAGTGATGCTTAACCAAAACCTATGTCTTCGAGTGAAGACTATGAGAGCGAAACTTGTCCAGAGTCGGACAAGTCAGCTTTGCTTGTAGCCCAAGTAAAGCTGCCGCGTGAGTTTGAAATCTAACCGTTGGAACACGTGTCAGTTCCTTAGTGAACCAGGGTCATTTCAGACAAATCAGGTCGGGTTGCCTAGTGGCTATAAATAGCCCACCCCCTATAACCATAAACGGTTGGCTGCTCAGAGTTAGAGTACGGCTTTTGTCGTTTGAGAGCAACCCACCTCGAAGCCTTTGAGAGAGAATTCCTTGCGAGGATAAAGCCCTAACCACCCAAAGCCTAAGAGTGTTAGGCATCACTTAAGTCTTCTTGTCTGTGTGATATGAAGACTTATTACACTTGAGGACTGTGAATCCTCCAGCCGGTTAGGCGTCGCATTCTGAGCATCCAAGAGACATTGTGGATTGCCGGTGAACAAAGTCTGTGAAGGTTTGCGAGTCTACCTTGAAGACTTACCTGAGTGATTGGGCGAGGTCTGTGTGACCTTAGCTCAAGGGGAATACGGTGAGGACTGGGTGTCCTGAGCTGCGTGTTCAGTACTGGGTGTCCGGGACTGTGTGTCCTCAGGTTTAAATACCTACCCGCCCTAACCAGACGTACAGTTGTCACAGCAACTGGAACTGGTCCAACAAATCATTATCTTCAATGAGTCACTGCTTTCATCCTTCCCTTCCCTTTACTTACTGTTGGTCCTTGTGAAGTCATTGTATGAATTGCACTATCTCTTGTCTTCACTGAGTGACTACGTGTTCTGTTTGGCTTCATAATATCTTCCTACCTGATCCTTGCTACATTGCTGCTATTAGTCATTGTGCTTTCACTCCATTGAATACTTGACTATGGTTTGCTTAGTGTAGTCTACCTTCCGCTGCATGGTAATAGGTTTATTTCTATCATTTGTCTTCATAACCTCCACATTTTGAAGACTTTCATAAAAATCGCCTATTCACCCCCCCTCTAGTCGATATAATGCACTTTCAGTACTTTGTTTCGATGACTAATAGATTTTTGCAATTAGTATGTGAGTTCTTTATGACTAATGTTGAGTCCATAGATTATACGCACACTCACCCTTCCACCATTGCTAGCCTCTCTAGTACCACGCAACTTTCGCCGGTACCATAAACCCACCATATACCTTCCTCAAAACAGCCACCATACCTACCTATCATGGCATTTCCATAGCCATTCCGAGATATATTGCGATGCAACTTCCATCATCGTCATATACATGACTTGGGCATTCATTGTCATATTGCTCTGCATGCTCGTAAGATAGCTAGCATGATGTTTTCATGGCTTGTCCGTTTTTGATGTCATTGCTATGCTAGATCATTACACATCCCGGTACACCGCCGGAGGCATTCATATAGAGTCATATCTTTGTTCTAGTATCGAATTATAATATTGAGTTGTAAGTAAATAAAAGTGTGATGATCATCATTATTAGAGCATTGCCCTAGTGAGGAAAGGATGATGGAGACTATGATTCCCCCACAAGTCGGGATGAGATTCCGGACTTTACAAAAAAAAAGAGGCCAAAAAGAAGACCAAATAAAAAAAGAGGCCAAAGAAGCCCACCAAAAACAAAAACAAAACAAAAAAAACAAAAACAAATGAGAGAAAAAGAGAGAAGGGGCAATGTTACTATCCTTTTACCACACTTGTGCTTCAAAGTAGCACTATGTTCTTCATATAGAGAGTCTCTTGAGTTATCACTTTCATATATTAGTGGGAATTTTCATTATAGAACTTGGCTTGTATATTCCGATGATGGGCTTCCTCAAATGCCCGAGGTCTTCATGAGCAAGCAAGTTGGATGCACACCCACTTGGTTTCAGTTTGAGCTTTCATACACTTATAGCTCTAGTGCATCCGTTGCATGGCAATCCCTACTCACTCACATTGATATCTATTGATGGGCATCTCCATAGCCCGTTGATATGCCTAGTTGATGTGAGACTATCTTCTCCTTTTTGTCTTCTCCACCATCATATTCCATTCCACCTATAGTGCTATGTCCATGGCTCACGCTCATGTATTGCGTGAAAGTTGAAAAGGTTTGAGAACGTCAAAAGTATGAAACAATTGCTTGGCTTGTCATCGGGGTTGTGCATGATGTGAATATTTTGTGTGGTGAAGATGGAGCATAGCCAGACTATATGATTTTGTAGGGATAACTTTCTTTGGCCTTGTTATTTTGAAAAGACATGATTGCTTTATTAGTGGGCTTGAAGTATTAATGTTTTTATGTCAAATGATAGACTATTGCTTTGAATAACTCGTATCTTAATATTCATGCCATGATTAGATATGTGATCAAGATTATGCTAGGTAGCATTCCACATCAAAAATTATCTTTTTTATCATTTACCTACTCGAGGACGAGCAGTAATTAAGCTTGGGGATGCTGATACGTCTCCGTCGTATCTATAATTTTTGATTGTTCCATGCCAATATTCTACAACTTTCATATACTTTTGGCAACTTTTTATACTATTTTTTGGGACTAACATATTGATCCAGTGCCCAGTGCCAGTTCCTGTTTGTTGCATGTTTTTTTGTTTCACAGAATATCCATATGAAATGGAGTCCAAACGGGATAAAAATTGCCAGAATTTTTTTGGAATATATATGATTTTTGGGAAGAAAAATTCACGTGAGACGGTGCCTGAGGTGGCCACGAGGCAGGGGGTGCGCCTGCCCCCCTGGGTGCACCCCTGACCCTCGTGGGCCACCCGTAATACGGTTGATGCCCTTCTTTCGCTGCAAGAAAGCTAATATCCGGATAGAGATCGTGTTAAAATTTCAGCCCAATCGGAGTTCCGGATCTCCGGGAATATAAGAAACGGTGAAAGGGAAGAATCTGAGAACGCAGAAAGAGAGAGACAGAGCCAATCTCGGAGGGGCTCTCGCCCCTCCCATGCCATGGAGGCCAAGGACCAGAGGGGAAACCCTTCTCCCATCTAGGGAGGAGGTCAAGGAAGAAGAAGACGAAGGGGCCCCCTCTCCCCTTCTCTTCTGGTGGCGCTGGAACGCTGCCGTGGCCATCATCATCATCACCGCGATCTACACCAACACCTCCGCCATCTTCACCAACATCTCCATCGCCTTCCCCCCTCTATCTACAGCAGTCCACTCTCCCGCAACCCACTATACCCTCTACTTGAACATGGTGCTTTATGCTTCATATTATTATCCTATGATGTGTTGCCATCCTATGATGTCCGAGTAGATTTTCGTTGTCCTATCGGTGGTTGATGAATTGCTATGATTGATTTAATTTGCTTGTGGTTATGTTGCTGTCCTTTGGTGCCCATCATATGATTGTGCGCGTTGATCACACCCTAGGGTTAGTTGTATGTTGATAGGACTATGTATTGGAGGGCAAGAGTGACAGAAGCTTCAACCTAGCATAGAAATTGATGCATAGGGGATTGAAGGGGGACCAATATATCTTAATGCTATGGTTGAGTTTTACCTTAATGAACGTTAGTAGTTGCGGATGCTTGCTAATAGTTCCAATCATAAGTGCATAGAATTCCAAGTCAGGGATGACATGCTAGCAGTGGCCTCTCCCACATAATACTTGCTATCGGTCTAGTAACATAGTCAATTGCTTAGGGGCAATTTCACAACTCCTACCACCACTTTTCCACACTCGCTATATTTACTTTATTGTGTCTTTACTTAAACAGCCCCTACCTTTTATTTATGTAATCTTTATTATCTTGCAAACCTATCCAACAACACCTACAAAGTACTTCTAGTTTCATACTTGTTCTAGGTAAAGTGAATGTCAAGCATGCGAAGAGTTGTATCGGTGGTCGATAGAACTTGAGGGAATATTTGTTCTACCTTTAGCTCCTCGTTGGGCTCGACACTCTTACTTATCAAAAACTGTTGCGATCCCCTATACTTGTGGGTTATCAGGCGCCCTTGAACAGCACCCTCCAGACGTCCTCGTGCATCATGCCATAGAGATCCCGCAACATCTGGTGCTTGGCCGAGTCGAACTCCCACAAATCGAATGCCTGTCGTTGACACGGGAGGATCCGGCGGAAGAGCATGACCTGGACCACGTTGACGAGCTTGATTTTCTTGCTCGTCATGTTCCAGATATAGGTTTGGAGTCCGGTCAACTCTACCAAAGAACCCCAGGACATGCCCTTCTCTTTCCAGGAGGTGAGCCGCGTGGGGATTCCAGATCGAAATTTGGGGGCCGCTGCTCAGTTGGAGTCGCGTGGCTCGATGATGTAGAACCACCCCGATTGCCACCCCTTTATGGTATCCACATAGGTGCCCTCGAGCCAGGTGACATTAGGCATCTTGCCCACCATGGCGCCTCCGCACTCTGCTTGCTGGCCACCCACCACCTTCGGTTTAACATTGAAGGTTTTCAGCCATAGGACGAAGTGGGGCTTGATGCGGAGGAAGGCCTCACACACGATGATAAACGCCGAGATGTTGAGGATGAAATTGGGGGCCGGATCATGAAAATCCAGCCCATAGTAGAACATGAGACCGCGAACAAACGGGTGGAGAGGAAATCCCAGTCCGCGGACAAAATGGGTAATAAAAACTACCCTCTCATGGGGTTCGGGCGTTGGGACGATCTGCCCCGCATTTGGCAGCCGGTGCGCGATATCCGCAGCCAGGTATCTGGCTTCCCGTAACTTTTTGATGTTCTCCTCCATGACGGAGGAGACCATCCACTTGCCTCCTGCTCCGGACATGCTTGGAGTGGTTTGAGAAGACTTGGGCGCTAGAGCTCGAGTGTGCGGGAATGGGTAAGCGAGGAGGAAGAAGGCGTGGGTGAAAAAAGTAAATCTTTGTCCCTTTATAAGGATGGAAGAGGAGATGTGTCTCCCCACTTGCCTGGCAAAACCGCTTATTCCCCAGGCGCCGTAATTGATGGCGCGGTTGGGTTACCCATGTCCGTATTGATGAGAATCCCGTGATAAGGGGAACACAATCTCTGCTTTGACAAGACGTGTCAAGAAAACCGCCTTGCGATATGTGCGGAGCTGGTTGAGAAAAGTGGTTCGAATAATAATCGGGCCATGGCGTGATGTCATGCTGTCAAAATGTGTCAACAGATTAGATTTGTGGAAATATTATTCTCTCTACGGTGGTATGTGGAACTTATTTTGTAGGGTCGGACACTATCTTTGTATTCAAACTCTTCAATGGTGTATTCGGAGGAGGAACCCACCTTGCAATGCCGAAGACAACACTGTGCGCCGGACTCATCGTCATTGAAGCCTGGTTCAGGGGCTACTGAGGGAGTCCTGGATTAGGGGGTCTCCGGACAACCGTACTATATCCTTTGGCCGGACTGTTGGACTATGAAGATAAGAGATTGAAGACTTCGTCCCGTGTCCGGATGGGACTCTACTTGGCGTGGAAGGCAAGCTAGGCAATACGGATATGCATATCTCCTCCTTTGTAACCGACCTTGTGTAACCCTAGCCCCCTCCAGTGTCTATATAAACCGGAGGGTTTTAGTCCATAGGACAACAGACAATCATACCATAGGCTAGCTTCTAGGGTTTAGCCTCTTTGATCTCGTGGTAGATCAAATTCTTGTAATACTCATATCATCAAGAACAATCAAGCAGGACGTAGGGTATTACCTCCATCAAGAGGGCCCGAACCTGGGTAACATCGTGTCCCCTGCCTCCTGTTACCATCTGCCTTAGACGCACAGTTCGGGACCTCCCAACCCGAGATCCGCCGGTTTTGATACCGACAAAGACCATGATGAAAATGTTGAGTGGCTCTCATATGCATTATTGTTGATCTAACAAAGAGCCCATATTACCTTGTCTTCTCCCTTGTATTGAATGCTTGCAGATTCCATCTTAGTCCAATGCACGTGCACTATTATTATTATCCACACTGTTCGGTTGTGCAAGTGTGAAAGGCAATAATGACAATATATGATGGACTGATTGAGATGAGAGAAGCTGGTAGGAACTCGACTTATCTTGTTTTTGTAAATATGATTAGTTCATCGTTCCTGATTCAGCCTATCATGAATGAAACATGTTTGCAATGACAATTAGAGATTATAGTTGCTCATGCCATGCTTAATTAGCTAGGAGTTTATAATGGTTTACCTTGCGTGCCAACATGCTATTAAAATGGTTGTGATGTGGTATGATAGGGTGATATCCTCCTTTGAATGATCCGAGTGGCTTGACTTGGCACATGTTCATGCATGTAGTTGAAACAAAATCAACATAGCCTCCACGATATTTATGTTCATGGTGAATTATATCCTAATCATGCTCGCACTCAGTGTTGATTACTTTTAATGCATGTTCATGACTGTTGTCGCTCTCTGGTTGGTCGCTTCCCAGTCTTTTTCTAGCCTTCACTTGTACTGAGCGGGAATACTGCTTGTGCATCCATCTCCATAAACCCCAAAAGTTATTCCATATGAGTCCACCATACCTTCCTATATTCGGTATCTACCTGCCGTTCCAAGTAAATTTGTATGTGCAAAACTCTAAACCTTCAAATGAAATTCTGTTTTGTATGCTCGAATAGCTCATGTATCAACTAGGGTTGTCTATATCTTCCATGCTAGGTGGTTTATTTTCACGAGGAGTGGATGATACGTTTCCATCGGATCTATAAATTTTTATTGTTCCATGCCAATATTCTACAACTTTTAAATACTTTTGGCAACTTTTTATACTATTTTTGGGACTAACACATTGATCCAATGTCGAGTGCTAGTTCCTGTTTGTTGCATGTTTTTTGTTTCGCAGAAAATCCATATCGAATGGAGTCCAAACGGGATAAAAACTTACGGAGATTTTTTGGAATATATGTGAATTTTGGGAAGTGGAATCAACGTGAGGCGATGCCCGAGGAGCCCACGGGGGTGAGGGGCGTGCCCTAGGGGGTAGGGCGCGCCCTGGGCCCTTGTGGCCACTCCGTAAGGCGGTTGGTGCCCTTCTTTCGCCGCAAGAAAGCCAATATCCGGATAAAAATCTTGTCATAATTTCAGCCCAATCGGAGTTACGGGTCTCCTAGAATTTAAGAAACGGTGAAAGGGCAGAATCGGGGAGCGCAGAAACATAATGAAACAGAGAGAGAGATCCAATCTCGGAGGGGCTCTCACCCCCCCGCCGCCATGGAGGCCACGAACCAGAGGGGAAATCCTTCTCCCATCTAGGGGGAAGGTCAAGGAAGAAGAAGAAGAAGGGGGCTCTCTCCCCCTCTCTCCTGGTGGCGCTGGGGCCATCATCGCGATAACGATCTACACCAACAACTTCACCGCCGTCATCACCAACTCTTCCCCCTGTTGTAACGTCCCGAGACCGATGTGCCAGGTGTCCTCCAGTTATTCGCTGTTGTTTCCTTGTCATTGCTTGCGTGTCATGCATTGCATATCATGTCATCATGTGCATTTCATTTGCATACATGTTCGTCTCATGCATCCGAGCATTTTCCCCGTTGTCCATTTTGCAATCGGGCGCTCCTACGTCACCCGGTGTCCCTTTCTACCTCTTTTCGTGCGCGGGTGTTAAACGTTTTCGGTTGGACCGAGACTTGTCATGCGGCCTTGGTTTACTACCGGTAGACCGCCTGTCAAGTTTCGTGCCATTTGGACTTCGTTTGATACTCCAACGGTTAACCGAGGGACCGAAAAGGCTTCGTATGTGTTACAGCCCAACACCCTTCCAAAGTGGCCCAAAACCCACCTAAACCCCATCCATCATCTCGGTCGTTCAATCATGATCGCGTGGCCGGAAACCACACCTCATTTGGACTCTCCTAGCTCCCTCTACCTATATATATGTGACCCCCTCCGAAATTCGCGCAGATGAAACCCTAAAAACTCCTCCCCGCGCTGCTGGACACTTCCTCCCGCGCCGGCCGGACATGTCCACCCTGCCGCCACATCACTCCGGCCAATCGGGAGCCGCCACCTCAGCACCGCCGCCTCCCTCCTCCACTCACGCGCCGCCATGTGTCCCGCGCCTCGTCTCCATCGCGCCGGCCTGCCGGGCCCATCGCGGACCCGCCCGGCCCGGTCGCCGCGCGCTGCCAATCCCGCTCGCCCGCTGCTCCCTGCCGTCTAGCGCCTCCCCGCTGGTGACCATCGCCGCCCGCGCCTCGCCTCCCGCTCCGGCCGAGCTCCTCCGCCGCCGAGCGCGTCGCGCCTCCCGCCGGCGACCCTCCGCCGCCCGTCCTCCGGCCGGCCAGGCCGTCCTCCGCCGCTCAACCTTCCTTGCTGCAGCCGGCCCCCTCCTTGCCGGGGATGACGTGTCCTCCGCCATCGATCCTCCCCGTGGAGCCCGCCTCTTGCCGATGTTCGCCGGAGCCCGCCGCCGGCCATCGCCAGAATCGTCGCCTCTCACCGGAGTTTCCCGGCCGGATCCGAGGAAGATGGATCAGATCCACCACTCCTTCAACCAAACGGCCTCCATCCAGATCCGGATCCCTCCATCGCGCACCGCTTCGTCCCGGGTTGACTTTTCCCGAGAGGTCCAAATTTCACTAAGTCCCCTAGATTTCAGTATTTTTGGGCATTTTCATCGCATCATAACTCTGTCATCGTAGCTCTGATTCATGCGTGTAGCATATCAAAATGTTCGTCTCGACGAGTACATCATTTCACCTCATTGCATAATTTTCATTTGAGCTCATCTTGATGCCCGAAATGCTGTTGGAAGAGGGCTATGTGATGAATTTGTCAGATCTGTTTCAACAAATGGCCTTTTGTCATTTTTGCCATGATTAATGTGTGCATTCTATGATCCTGAGCTCTACATGTGTTTTGTTAATGTCATGCCATCTTTACAGGGGTGTATGCCATGTATTTTTGCGATCTTTGTGGTGACTAGCACAAGCTTGCAGAGTAGCGTAATCGTTGATGCTGATTTTAGGGACTTAGAATTTCACTAAGTCCTTGTCCTGTTTTTATGCCATATGTTCATGTTGTTTCCTAGTGATCCGTGCCTCTTTTGAGGATGATCAGTATGGATGTTTTTTTAACATTATGGTGCTCTATCCATCCATGTATTTGTTTGCATTTATGGAGCATGCTAGCTTGAGTCAATCGAGCTCTACTTTTGCTATAAAATAATCCTAGCAGATTGTTGACATGTTTAGCGATTTTGCCGAGGATGTTGTTATTGATCCGTGCATGCTATGTTGTTGTTATTGCCATGTCTAGCTTCTATGCTATGTATTCTTGATGGGTGTATGCTTAGTTTGTCATGCCATGCTCTGTAGTGAGTGCATCGAGCTCGTAAACATGCCTACTCGTTAACTGTTTTGCATGCTCCAGTTTTTCACTAAGTCTGAATCTGTTTATATTTTTGCCATGTTCACATGCTTGCAATTGTATTTTTTGATCCCTTTTGGTTCAAGGTCACTAAGGGACTTTTGTTAAGTGCTTTGAGTAGCTTCATGCCATGCCTTGCCTTGCCATGTTAAGTTCCCGCAGTTTGTAGTTTTCATGCTCTAAAGTGTGCCTCTGAAACCTGTTATCATTTTCACTTTTGCCATGCTTGTTTGAACCTGTTAATGGATGAATTAGCCGTAGCTCAGTGTTCATCTTTTATCAAGCTTCATGAGTGGATCCCTGCCATGTATTTTGTTGTCATGTTTGAGTGCTGTAGCATATTTATCTTGATACATTTAGTTGGTCACTTGCTGATTATCGCAGACCGGTGCCATGTTTGTTTTGCTTGCCATTTCCAAACCATGCATCCGATTCGGGTGATCTTTATATCGATTTCAACCGAAATCACCTCACCTTTCTAGTGGCACTCTTGGATTTCCAAGTTGAGGCCAGGTTCAATCATTCATTGTCAAATCTTGCATATGCATCACATATCGCATCCCGCATATCATACCATGTTTTGCATCATGTTGTTTGAGCATTGCACGTGGTTGATTGTGTTTCGTTTGCTTGTTGTTCTTGTTTGGGTAGAGCCGGGAGACGAGTTCGTGAATGAGGAGCTCGTTGAGTTCGCTTACGAGGATCAAGTCAACTCTGACAACTTTGCAGGCAAGATGACCATACCCTCGAAATCACTTCTATCTTTGCTTGCTAGATGCTCGCTCTTTTGCTATGCCTATACTACGATGCCTACCACTTGCTTATCATGCCTCCAAAATTGCCATGTCAAACCTCTAACCCACCATGTCCTAGCAAACCGTTGTTTGGCTATGTTACCGCTTTGCTCAGCCCCTCTTATAGCGTTGCTAGTTGCAGGTGAGGATTGGAGATCGTTCCTTGTTGGAACATTGTTTATTGTTGGGATATCACTATATTATCTTGTTTATCTTAATGCATCTATATACTTGGTAAAGGGTGGAAGGCTCGGCCTTATGCCTGGTGTTTTGTTCCACTCTTGCCGCCCTAGTTTCCGTCATATCGGTGTTATGTTCCCGGATTTGGCGTTCCTTACACAATTGGGTTATAATGGGAACCCCTTGACAGTTCGCCTTGAATAAAACTCCTCCAGCAAGGCCCAACATTGGTTTTACCATTTGCCACCTAGCCTTTTCTTTCCCTTGGGTCGATCGGCTCAAGGGTCATCTTTATTAAACCCCCCGGGCCAGTGCTTCTCTAAGTGTTGGTCCAACCCAGAGCACCATGCGGGGCCGTCCCTTGGCAACTTGGGTTACGTTGGCTCCCGTACGCTTAGCTTATTCGATGTGCCCTGAGAACGAGATATGTGCAGCTCCTATCGGGATTTGTCGACACATCGGCCGGTCTTGCTGGACTTGTTTTACCATTGTCGAGGATGTCTTGTAACCGGGATGCCGAGTCTGATCGGATTGTCTTGGGAGAAGGAATATTCTTCATTGACCATGAGAGATTGTGATGGGCTAAGTTGGGACACCCCTGCAGGGATTTGAACTTTTGAAAGCCGTGCCCACGGTTATGGGCAGATGGGAATTTGTTAATGTCCGGTTGTAGAAAACCTGAAGTTGATCTTAATTAAAATACATCAACCGCGTGTGTAGCCGTGATGGTCTCTTTCCGGCGGAGTCCGGGAAGTGAACATGACGTTGGAGTTATGCTTGACGTAGGTTGTTCTAGGATCACTTATTGATCATAGTTGTTCGACCGTGCCTTGCCTTCTCTTCTCGAGCTCATTTGCATATGTTAGCCACCATATATGCTAGTCGCTTGCTGCAGCTCCACCTCATACCGTTTACCCTTCCTTTAAGCTTAAATAGTCTTGATCGCGAGGGTGGGAGATTGCTGAGTCCCCGTGACTCACAGATACTTCCAAAACCAGTTTGCAGGTGCTGATGTTACCGAGCAGGTGAAGCAACCAAGCTCAAGGAGGAGCTCGATGAAGATCTTGTCCTTTGTGTTGTTTCGTTCTAGTTGATCAGTAGTGGAGCCCGGTTGGGGTCGATCGCGGATCTGTGTAGCATTTGGGGTAGTCTTCTTTCATTTTGGTTCCGTAGTCGGACCTTGATTGTATCTGGATGATGTAATGCTTTATTCATGTAATTGTGTGAAGTGGCGATTGTAAGCCAACTATGTATCTCTTTCCCTTATGTATTACATGGGTTGTGTGAAGATTGCCTCACTTGCGACATTGCTTTCAATGCGGTTATGCTTCTAAGTCGTGCTTCGACATGTGGGAGAGATAGCCGCATCGAGGGCGTTACATCTATGCAGCGGTGTAACCCCTCTTTTACCCGTTGTAATCTCTACTTAAACATGGTGCTCAACGCTATATATTATTTCCCAATGGTGTATGGCGATACTATGATGTTTGAGTAGATCCGTTTTGTCCTATGGGTTAATTGATGATCGTGATTGGTTTGAGTTGCATGTTTTATTATTGGTGACGTCCTATGGTGCCCTCTGTGTTGCACAAGCGTGAGGGATCCCCGCTGTAGGGTTTGCAATATGTTCATGATTTGCTTATGGTGGGTGGCGTGAGTGACAGAAGCACATACCCGAGTAAGTAGGTTGTTCGCGTATGGGAGTAAAGAGGACTTGATGCCTTATAATGTTATGGTTGGTTTTTACCTTAATGATTTTTAGTAGTTGCAGATGCTTGCTAGAGTTCCAATCATAAGTGCATATGATCCAAGAAGAGAAAGTATGTTAGCTTATGCCTCTCCCTCAAATAAAATTGCAATAATGATTACCGGTCTAGTTATCGATTGTCTAGGGACAAATAACTTTCTCGTGACAAAAAGATCTCTACTGAAACTAATTTAGTTGTGTCTTCATCTAAACAGCCCCTAGCTTTTATTTACATGCTATTTATTATCTTGCAAACCTAGCCAACAACACCTACAAAGTACTTCTAGATTCATACTTGTTCTAGGTAAGGCAAACGTTAAGCGTGCGTAGAGTTGTATCAGTGGTCGATAGAACTTGAGGGAATATTTGTTCTACCTTTAGCTCCTCGTTGGGTTCGACACTCTTACTTATCGAAAAAGGCTACAATTGATCCCCTATACTTGTGGGTTATCAAGACCTTTTTCTGGCACTATTGCCGAGGAGCAATAGTGTGGGGTGAATATTCTCGTGTGCGCTTGTTTGCTTTATCACTAAGTGGACTTTATTTGCCATTCTAAGTTGTTCTCTATCTTTAGTTATGGATATGGAGCACGAAATACCAAAATATTTAGGTTTACTTGCTACTCATGGAGATGGGGAACCTCCTAAAACCCTTGATGCTCATTATGTGAAAGATATTATGCACTACTTTAATAATCCTGAGAAAACCCCATTCAATTATATAATGGGAGACACGTTAGATCAACGTGAATACTTTAGGGATTATCGCTTGACTCAAAAAGGTAAACTATTATGGGATCAAATTTATATGTTGCATTGGTATGCTCGTCAACTATGCTTGAGATATGATTATACTTGTTGCTCTAGGATGAAGGCTCCACACCTCCCCTTTTCATGAAAATTTAATGATAATGAAACCTTAGCTTCTTATGCTAATGGTATATATGATTACTATGATGGGGAACGAATAGAAGAATTTGTTGCTTTTAATGGTGCTTGTGAAATTGAATCTTTGTTTAAAGAGTTTGATAATTTTGATGATTCGGTTTATAGACCTACAAATTTAGCTATCCTTAAATATTGCTATGAGAATTATAAATACAATTATGATATTGATGAATTTATTGAGAAAGTCTCTGCTGTCCGAGAAGATACTAATATTTTGCAGGAGTCTATGGAAGAAGAAATTGATGAAACTGTGAGCTCATTGGATGAAAAAGATGATGAGGAGAGCGAAGAACAAAAGGAGGAAGATCAGCTTAGGTGCCTGTGCCCAACTTCTAATGAGAGTAATTCTCCAACTCATACATTATTTAATGTCCCTTCATTCTTACCGAAGGATGAATGCCATGATAATTGCTATGATCCCGTTGATTCGTTTGAAATATCCCTTTTTGATGAACTTGATGCTTGCTATTCATGTGGCCAAGATGCCAATATGAATTATGCTTATGGAGATGAACTTGCTATTGTTGCTTATGTTAAACATGAAATAGTTGCTATTGCACCCACACATTATAGTCCTATTATCGTTTTGAATTCTCCAAACTACACTATATCGGAGAAGTTTGCACTTATTAAGGAATATATTGATGGGTGGCCTTTTACCGTTGCACATGATTATTTTGATGAATATAATATGCATGTGCTTGCTGCTCCTACTTGCAATTATTATGAGAGAGGAACTACATATCCGCCTCTCTATGTTTCCAACATGATAAAATTGCAAGAAACTTCTTATACTATGCATTGGCCTTTACTATGTGTGCAACAATTGTTCTTTTATGACATGCCGATGCATAGGAAGAGAGTTAGACTTCGTTGTTGCATGATATATGTTGCTTTGTGCTCACTACTAAATCACAAATCATTGTTAATTAAAATTTTCTTTGATATACCTTCGGATCCGGGTGGATCCATTACTTGAGCACTATATGCCTAGCTTAATGGCTTTAAAGAAAGCGCTGCCTGGGATACAACCCGGAAGTTTTAGAGAGTCATTTATTTCTGTTGTGTGCTTTTATAATGTTTAAAACAAAAAAATAAAGAGGGGAACCTAAAACTTTTTCAAAAAGAAAAGCGAAAGTGATGAAGACAAGCATTGTTAAAGTGGGAGCTAGCCTTGAACTTTGTTCATGCTCATGGAAACTTTGTGACCCTTGATTACAGAAAATTTTCAACAAAAATAATTATCCCCTTGTACAAATCCATTTTATCATAAAAATAATGTGCGACAATTTGCCTTTAGGATGTTTACATTGCTTGTTGGTTTGTGCGGTGCAAAACAGAAACTTTTGCTGTAGTGCGCGATTTTAGATTTTTTACAGGAATGTCAAACGGCTCTGAAACTTTTTGCACTTTCTTTCTATAAAAGTTTTTTTATTTTTTCTAATTTTTTCAGAATGTTTGGAGTACCATAAGTATGGTGAATGTTCAGATTACTACAGACTGTCCTGTTTAAGATAGATTCTGTTTTTGATGCATTGTTTGCTTGTTTTGATGAAACTATCGATTTCTATCAGTGGATTAAGCCATGGAAAAGTTATATTACAGTAGCTATAATGCAAAAATAAAATATGAATTGGTTTGCAACAGTACTTAGAGTAGTGATTTGCTTTATTATACTAATGGATCTTACCGAACTTTCTGTTGAGTTTTGTGTGGATGAAGTGATCAAGGATCAAGGATGTCTCGATATGAGGAGAAGGAGGAGAGGCAAGAGCTCAAGCTTGGGGATTCCCAAGGCACCCCAAGTAAATATTCAAGAAGACTCAAGCGTCTAAGCTTGGGGATGCCCCGGAAGGCATCTCACCTTTCTTCAACAAGTATCGATATGTTTTCAGTTTCATTTTATTCATGTGATATGTGCAAATCTTGGAGCGTCTTTTGCATTCAGTTTTCACTTTCTTTGATGCACCATGCTGGTATGAGATAGTCCATGGTTGATTTATAGAATGCTCATTTCACTTCACTTATATCTTTTGTGTATGGCTTTATAGAATGCTTCATGTGCATCACATATATCATTTGAAGTTTGGATTGCCTGTTTCCCTACACATAGAAAACCGCCAATTGTAGAATGTTATTTTGCTTCACTTATATTTGTTAGAGCGTGGGCATATCTTTTGTAGAAAGACTTAAACTCTCTTGCTTCACTTATATCTATCTAGAGAGATGACAGGAATTGGTCATTCACATGGTTAGTCATTAAATCCTACATAAAACTTGTAGATCACAGAATATGATATATTTGATTCCTTCTAAAAGTTTTGCGATATAAAGATGGTGATATTAGAGTCATGCTAGCGGGTAGTTGTGGATTGTAGAAATACTTGTGTTGAAGTTTGTGATTCCCGTAGCATGCACGTATGGTGAACCGTTATGTAACGAAGTTGGAGCATAAGGTATTTATTGATTGTCTTCCTTATGAGTGGCGGTCGGGGACGAGCGATGGTCTTTTCCTACCAATATATCCCCGTAGGAGAATGCGCGTAGTACTTTGTTTCGATGACTAATAGATTTTTGCAATAAGTATGTGAGTTCTTTATGACTAATGTTGAGTCCATGGATTATACGCAGTCTCACTCTTCCATCATTGCGAGCCTCTTCGGTACCGTGCATTGCCCTTTCTCACCTTGAGAGTCGGTGCAAACTTCGCCGGTGCATCCAAACCCCGTGATATGATACGCTCTATCACACATAAGCCTCCTTATATCTTCCTCAAAATAGCCACCATACCTACCTATCATGGCATTTCCATAGCCATTTCGAGATATATTGCCATGCAACTTCCATCATCATATACATGACTTGATCATTTATTGTCATATTGCTTTGCATGATCGTAAGATCTCTAGCATGATGTTTTCATGGCTTAACCAGACTAGATCATTGCACATCTCCGTACACCACCGAAGGCATTCATATAGAGTCATATCTCTGTTCTAGTATCGAGTTGTAAGTAAATAAAAGTGTGATGATCATCATTATTAGAACATTGTCCAATGTGAGGTTATAAAAATAAAAGTGGCCAGAGAAGCCCCCCCCCCCAAAAGAGAGAGAGGCCAAAGAAGCCTACAAAAAAAGAAAAAATGAGAGAAAAGAGAGAAGGGACAATGTTACTATCCTTTTACAACACTTGTTCTTTAGAGTAGCACCATGTTCTTCATATAGAGAGTCTCTTGAGTTATCACTTTCATATACTAGTGAGAATTTTCATTGTAGAACTTGGCTTGTATATTCCAACGATGGGCTTCCTCAAGTGCCCTAGGTCTTCATGAGAAAGCAAGTTGGATGCACGCCCACTTAGTTTCAGTTTGAGCTTTCATACATTTATAGATCTAGTGCATATGTTGCATGGCAATCCCTACTCCTCGCATTGACATCAATTGATGGGCATCTCCATAGCCCGTTGATCAGCCGCGTCGATGTGAGACTTTCTCCATTTTTTGTCTTCTCCACACAACCTCCATCATCATATTCTATTCCACCTATAGTACTATATCCATGGGTCACGCTCATGTATTGCGTGAAAGTTGAAAAGATTTGAGAACATCAAAAGTATGAAACAATTGCTTGGCTTGTCATCGGGGTTGTGGATGATTTGAATATTATGTGTGACGAATATGGAGTATAGCTCGACCATATGATTTTGTAGGGATAATCTTTCTTTGGCCATGTTATTTTGAGAAGACATAATTATTTTGTTAGTATGCTTGAAGTATTATTGTCTTAATGTCAAATGATAGACTATTGCTTTGAATCACTCGTGTCTTAATATTGCCATGATTATATTACACGATCAAGATTATGCTAGGTAGCATTCCACATCAAAAATTATCTTTTTTATCATTTACCTACTCGAGGACGAGCAGGAATTAAGCTTGGGGATTGTAGCGACCAGACCTCAAACAGTCTGATCTCTGTGCTCCGGTGTCATCCCTGGATCAGTAATGCTGACACCACACAATACTCGGAGGATTTATAGCAGAGTAGCAATCACACACTTATTACATCGAGTGCCTCAAAAGAGAACTTATTACAATAAATGTGGCTTAAGGCCATCTAATAACGATAACAGCGGAAGGCTTGGAAGATAAGTGAGTCCATCAACTCCAACGGCATCATTGAGTATAGAACCACGACCTGAACTCCTTAATCGTTGTCTGAAAAGTCTGCAACATTAACGTTGCAGCCCGAAAACGGGTCAGCACATGGAATATGCTGGCAAGGTAACACATAGAGAGTAATGGAATGCAACAACTATACTATATGCATATTTGGCTGGTGGAAAGCTCTATGGTTACAGTTTTGCGTAAAGCCAATTTTTCCCTACTTCAAAGGAATAAATTTAATTACTATCATGGTGGTTGTGAAACATTGAGAATGGTTGACAGCATTCTCAATCCCAATTAAGTAACATCATTAAAACCCAACAATATTAATTTTAGAGTAACATGTTGAGATTCACATGATAATCCAGGTACCAGATACTCAAGATGTCCATAACCGGGGACACGGCTAACCATGATTAGTTTATACACTCTGCAGAGGTTTGCACACTTTTCCCCACAAGACTCGATCGCCTCCGTTGGATTTTCTCGCACTACATGGTGTTTGAGAAATGGATGACCGAGACACAGTCTTTCAGAAGCGCTAGCACCTTACGACGGATAGACCGGTACACCTACTTTCCCCTACATCTGCTAGTCTATCCTGTAAGAGTTCGCACAACTTAGTCAACTATGCCAGAGCCCATAATGGCTTGTGGCTGCACACGGAAGTTTCTAGTATGAATAATCTCATGATCCCTTTGAGCCTGGGTGGCGGTCCAAAATAAAAACAGGCAAGTCCTGGAATCCCCAGGTGCCTCAATCCACCCAGATGTGTGTTAGGTTGCCACCTTAGATAAACCCTTAATTATCAATCTCACATCTGTCATGGATATCACTCACCCAATCCACGTGTACTGGCATAGCATGGCATAATAAGCAAACGTAGAAGTAACTCCCAAAGGTTTGATAATAAACAGGTAATAGGTACTACCTCATCTACTTCCCATCCAACAATTTAATTAGATCCTAATCATGCAATGTGTGAGGATTGATCTAATGCAATAAAACTGGGTTGTAGAAAAAGGTATGATCAAAGTGTTACTTGCCTTGCTGATGATCCGCGAAACCTAGAGATTCAAAGTAACAGGCGGCGCACTCCGGATATTCTATCGCAGACAAACAACAAGCATACAATAAGTACTCATCTAATGCACGGGTAAAACTCAAATAGAAGATATAACCAGAAAGTTCAACTTAAGAACCTTGGTTGGCAAAAAGAATCAAATCGAACGAAGCAAAAGAAATCAAACGGCGGAAGAAAACAACTTCGTTCTAGTAATCTAGATCTAGGGCAAATTTTACAGTAGCAAAATCTTGTTTAAGTTGGTTATTCGGAAAGAGGGTTTCGAGACGAAACTCCAGGCGCTTGAATCGCCTGATTCCGATAAACGAGCGAAAAGTTATACTAAAACAAAAATCGGATCAGAAATCGCGATCAGAAAATAACCGCCGAAAAAATCCGACGAAAAAGAAAAACGACGAACAGATTTTTTTTAAAGGCATGGGAAACGAGGCGGCGGCGAACCTCGGGCGGCGCGCAACTCCGGTGGCGGGCGGCGGCGGCGGCTGGGGCTGGCTAGGGTTAGGGTGGCGGCTGGCTCTCTCTCTCGGGCCTCGGGCGCGCCTTATAAAGGCCCCGGCCAGGCGGTGTCCTGGCCGAGCACGGCCCAAAGTCGGTTCCATGTTTTTTTTTATAATTCCGCTCGGAAGAAAAATAAAAAGAAATACTAAACGGACTCCAAAAATCGTGAAATAAATTTTGCCGGGTTTCTAAAATCAAGCCCGATAAAGTGAACATTTATCTGGGCCCAAACTACAACTTTGAAAAACGCGCATTTTTCCTAAATTCAAATAAAAATACCGAAAAACTCTGAAATAAATCTTATTTGATTTTTTATTAAATCCTCAATATTTCTATATTTTGGGAAAGTCATTTTATTCCCTCTCTCATATTTTTGTAATAGAAATAATTGATGATAAAATAAATAAAAATCAAATGATCCTGTTTACATAATTTGAGAAAACTCAAATATGTAAATAACGAAATCCCCAACTCTCTCCGTGGGTCCTTGAGTTGCTTAGGATTTTCTAGGATCAAAACCAAAAGCAAAATAAAATATGATATGTATGATGACCTAATGTATAACATTCCAAATTGAAAATTTGGGATGTTACAAACCTACCCCCCTTAAGATGAATCTCGCCCTCGAGATTCGGGTTGGCTAGAAAATAGGTGAGGGTGGTCCTTGAGCAAATCTTCCTCTCGCTCCCAGGTGGCTTCATCCTCTGTGTGGTGGCTCCACTGAACTTTGCAAAACTTGATAACCTTGCTGCGAGTGACTCGGCTAGCAAACTCGAGAATCTTGACTGGTTTCTCCTCATAGGTCAAAATGTTATCCAACTGAATTGCTTCCAATGGCACTGTGTCTCTCAAAGGTATGTCAGCCATCTCCGCGTGACACTTTTTCAACTAAGAAACGTGGAACACATCATGCACTCCGGCCAATCCTTCTGGCAATTCCAACTTGTAGGCCACTTCTCCCATACGCTCCAAAACTCGATATGGCCCTACAAATCGTGGCGCTAACTTCCCCTTAACTCCAAAGCGCTTAATCCCTCAAAGTGGGGATACTCGAAGATAAACTCTGTCTCCGACTTCGTAAACTGTCTCCTTGCGTTTAGAATCTGCGTAGCTCTTCTGCCTGGACTGGGCTACCTTGAGCCTATCGCGAATCAACTTCACCTTCTGTTCAGACTTCTTAATCAGATCTGGTCCAAACAACTGGCGGTCTCCAACTTCGTCCCATGACAACGGTGTCCTGCACCTCCTTCCGTACAGAGCTTCGAAAGGGGCCATCTTCAAACTGGTCTGATAGCTATTATTGTAAGAGAACTCTGCATAAGGCAAATTATCGTCCCAACTAGATCCATAATCTAGCGCACAAGCTCTCAGCATATCCTCCAAAATCTGATTGACTCTCTCGGTCTGTCCATCTGTCTGCGGGTGAAAAGCTGTACTAAATTCTAGCCTAGTACCCAAAGTCTCATGCAACTGCTTCCAGAACTTTGAGGTAAACTGGGTTCCTCTATCTGATACGATACTGCTTGGAACTCCATGCAAACATACGATCCTGGTCATGTATATCTTTGCCAACTTAGCACTGGTGTAAGTGGTCTTTACTGGGATGAAATGTGCTACCTTCGTCAATCGATCAACTACAACCCAAATCGAGTCATAGCCTGAACGAGTCCTTGGTAATCCCGTGATAAAATCCATGCCTAACTTATCCCACTTCCATTCGGGTATCGGCAATGGTTGCAACAATCCTGCTGGCTTCTGATGCTCTGCCTTTACTCTCTGACATACGTCACAAACTACTACATACTCCGCAATATCCTTCTTCATTCCGGTCCACCAGAAAATATCCTTCAAATCCAAATACATCTTGGTATTTCCTGGGTGAATCGAATACGGTGAATCATGTGCCTCTTGCAAAATCAACTTTCTAATCTCCGGGTCATTCGGTACATAAACACGGTCTTCAAACCACAGGGTGTCGTGCTCATCCTCACGAAATCCGTTAGCTTTTCCTTCTTTCATTTTCTCCTTTATAGAAGCATTCTCCTTGTCAGATTTCTGAGCTTCCCTGATTCTGTCCATCAAGGTTGATTGAATTTCTAGCACTGCTACATAGCCTCTCGGAACTATTTCCAAACTTAGTTCACGAAGATTTTCTGCTAACTCCTTTGTTATTTCTTCCATCATTAACGTATTGACATGGCTCTTGCGGATTAATGCATCAGCTACTACATTAGCTTTTCCGGGATGGTAATGCAATCTCATATCATAATCCTTGATGAGCTCCAACCATCTCCTTTGTCTGAGGTTCAACTCCTTCTGCGTGAAAATGTACTTCAAACTCTTGTGATCCGTGTACACCTCACAATGATTTCCAATGAGGAAATGTCTCCATGTCTTAAATGCATGCACTACGGCTGCTAATTCCAAATCATGCGTAGCATAATTCAATTCGTGGGGCTTCAGTTGTCGTGAAGCATACGAAACAACTCTTCCTTCCTGCATAAGCACTGCTCCAAGTCCTCGACGTGAAGCGTCGCAATACACCTCATAATCCTTGGTTTGATCTGGCAAAATCAACACTGGTGAGGTAACCAAACGTTTCTTCAACTCCTGGAAACTAGCTTCACACTCCTCGGTCCATTTGAACTTAGTATCCTTCTTCAACAACTCCGTCATAGGCTTCGCAATCTTTGAGAAATTCTCAATAAACCTACGGTAGTATCCTGCGAGTCCAAGAAAACTCCAGATCTCTCCAACTGTTGTTGGTGCTTCCCACTTGGTCACAGTTTCTACTTTAGCGGGATCTACTGCTATACCTTCTCTGGATATAACGTGTCCGAGAAATCCTATCTCCTTCAACCAAAATTCACATTTGCTGAACTTGGCGTATAATTGGTGTTCTCTGAGCTTTCCAAGTACCAAACGCAAATGCTCCTTATGCTCCTCTTCATTCTTCGAATATACCAGGATATCATCAATGAACACTACGATGAACTTATCCAAAAACTCCATAAACACTTTGTTCATCATGTTCATAAAATAGGCAGGCGCGTTAGTCAGTCCAAATGACATAACGGTATACTCATATAGTCCATATCTTGTGGTGAATGATGTCTTAGGAATATCCTGTTCTCGAATCTTCAACTGATGGTATCCTGATCGCAAATCGATCTTGGAAAACACTTTAGCTCCTTGCAATCGATCAAACAGATCATTGATCATTGGTAGCGGGTACTTGTTCTTGATTGTTACTTTGTTCAATCCTCGATAATCAACAACCATTCTTAACGATCCATCCTTCTTCTCCACTAGAAGTACTGGTGATCCCCAAGGCGAAGAACTTGGGCGAATATATCCCTTATCCAGTAACTCCTTAATCTGCTTCTTAATTTCCACCAAATCTTTTGCTGGCATCCTATATGGTCTCTTCGATATTGGCCCAGTGCCTGGCAAAAGCTCAATCAAAAACTCAATGTCTCTATCCGGTGGCATGCCTGGCAACTCTTCGGGAAATACATCAGGAAAATCCTTTACCACTGGTACTTCCTCCTGCACAACTCCTGATAAAGAATTTACTTGTGTCCTATTTGGCGCATGCCGGGATACATACTTGATCCTTCTTCCTTCTGGCGTTGTGAGCAAAATTGTCTTACTGGCGCAATCGATGTTTCCTCCATACATCGACAGCCAATCCATACCAAGAATCACATCCAGACCTTGGGATTCCAGAATAATTAAATCCGTTGGGAAAACATGCCTTCCTATACGTAATGGCACTTGAAAACATCCTTGACTGGCCATGTACTCCGCTCCTAGTGAGCTTACTAGCATAGGTGTTTTAAGAATCCTAGTGGGCAGGCTATACTTTTCCACAAATCCCTTTGATATGTATGAATGCGATGCACCAGTATCAAAAAGAATGAGTGCAGTAAATGACTTAACCAAAAACTTACCTATTACTGCATCGGGCTGAGCTTCAACCTCCTCCACATTAATGTGGTTCACCTGTCCCCTGTTGAAAGGGTTCGGCTTCTTTCCAGAGCTTCCATTGCCGTTTTGTCCTTCAGGACAGTCATTTGCATAATGTCCTGGCTTCGAACACTTATAGCAAGTGACGTGGCTCAAGTCCTTCTTGGGTGGGGTTGATGGGGTGTTGCGGTTCTGTCCATTGCTTCCTCCATTCCCATTACCATTCTTGGTGCCATTGTGATTGTGCTAGCTACCTACTCCATGGGTATGCTGAAAATGTCCTCCCGGTCTAGGGGTAAAACGAGGCTTCTGCTGAGCTCCTAAACTATACTTTCCTTGTCCATACTTCCTCTTGCGGTTCTCAATTTGCTGCTGCTTCCCTTCAATCATAAGAGCACGATCTACCAACTCCTGGTAGTTGTTGAAGGTGGCTACCATCAACTGCATACTCAACTCATCATTCAGTCCTTCCAGAAATTTCTCCTGCTTAGCTGCATTTGTAGCAACGTCATCTGGGGCATAACGTGCTAGCTTACTAAACTCCTCTACATACTGGCCAACTGTCCGTCCTCCTTGGCGCAAGTTACGAAACTCACGCTTCTTCATGGCCATTGCTCCTGCTGAAACATGGGCAGTACGGAAACCTGCTGAAACTGGTCCCATGTGACAGTGCCGACTGGGAAGGTGGCTGTGAAATTCTCCCACCAAGATGCTGCGGGTCCTTCTAACTGATGTGCGGCAAACTTCACCTTCTCCGCATCTGCGCATCCTGCGGTGGTCAACTCCCTAGCTATCTTGCGGAGCCAATCATCTTCTACTATCGGCTCGGTGCTACTGGAAAACACCGGCGGATTCAGCCTAAGAAAACGTGCTAAGTGGTCAACATGTGGGGGTGGTGGTGGGTTGTTGTTGTTGTTCCCCTGATTCTGATTCTGAACTAGCAACTGCATCAAGGTGTTCTGCTGCTGGATCAACTGGGTGAGCTCCGGTGGAAAGGCAAATCCGGGGTCACGTCTCGGAGGCATCTGAGGGTTTAGAAAAGATGAGATATAAGAATAGAGGGGGTCTAAAGGGAAAACACTACCCATATGCACATGAGGCAAAAACAAACAATTCACTTCATTCAATCAAACAAAGGCATACAATCGATCTAGCTATCGCAAAAGTGCTCGGACTACTATATTTACATGGTGGACTACTACTACTGATGAGGTGGTCTACTAGAAATATTCTACGGTTGTAGACTCCATGATATCTGCTCCTGCTTCATCAACATAGTCATCATCGCTACTATCTTGTTCCGAGTCGGTGCCGTCAATGATGATGTAGTCTTCCGGGCTAATCTCCTTGGGTTCTTCGTCTTCATCTACTGGGGTCGGGCCTCCCATAAATATTCCAATCTTCTTAATCAGATCGTCATTCTTCTCCACCAATACTTTGATTTCTTCTTCATAATCTTCGTGTGTAGCCTTGAGTTCTTCCTCCAGTCCCTTGATTCTAGTCTTAGCCTTCTTCAGATCTATCATGTCGGCGCACAACTGATTCTCCTGTCGTCGAATGTGCTGGTTTAACTCCTGAATAAAAGCTGCAATTGATCTATCTTTCCTGGTGCTGATCATCTCCCAGTGTTCGTCTCGGCGCCCACAAATCTGGTAGATAGTATCCTTAAGATCCTTGCGGTATACTTCTCCAATGCGTCCCATGGCGATGTGAGCTGCCATACTCTTTCCCAGACTCCAAGTTGGTGCATCAAAAGAAAACTCTATGGGCTCAGTGACTGGCATGAACGTCCTTCCTGGAACTTGAACTTGGATCATCCAGTGCCCTTCTTCAGGTAAAGTTGCGTTGTAGGTTCCCGTGAAGCTTGGTACTCCTATGTTCAGGCATCTAGTGACTTCCTTCAAGTGGCGTCCAAAGGGTGTATCTTCATCTGGTTGTGTGAACTTGTTCCTTGCATCCGCCATCCTAAAGAGTAGAAAAGATGAGAAGTCAGAAGAGAAGAGAGTGAGTAGTGATCTAGGTCTTTAGCTTAGTGGTCGTGTCCTACAGTCAGCGTGTGCTCTGATACCATCTCTGTAGCGACCAGACCTCAAACAGTCTGATCTCTGTGCTCCGGTGTCATCCCTGGATCAGTAATGCTGACACCACATAGTACTCAGAGGATTTATAGCAGAGTAGAAATCACACACTTATTACATCGAGTGCCTCAAAAGAGAACTTATTACAATAAATGTGGCTTAAGGCCATCTAATAACGATAACAGTGGAAGGCTTGGAAGATAAGTGAGTCCATCAACTCCAACGGCATCACTGAGTATAGAACCACGACCTAAACTCCTTAATTGTCGTCTGAAAAGTCTGCAACATTAACGTTGCAGCCCGAAAACGGGTCAGCACATGGAATATGCTGGCAAGGTAACACATAGAGAGTAATGGAATGCAACAGCTATACTATATGCATATTTGACTGGTGGAAAGCTCTATGGTTACAGTTTTGCGTAAAGCCAATTTTTCCCTACTTCAAAGGAATAAATTTAATTACTATCATGGTGGTTGTGAAACATTGAGAATGGTTGACAACATTCTCAATCCCAATTAAGTAACATCATTAAAACCCAACAATATTAATTTTAGAGTAACATGTTGAGATTCACATGATAATCCAGGTACCAGATACTCAAGATGTCCATAACCGGGGACAAGGCTAACCATGATTAGTTTATACACTCTGCAGAGGTTTGCGCACTTTTCCCCACAAGACTCGATCGCCTCCGTTGGATTTTCTCGCACTACATGGTGTTTGAGAAACGGATGACCGAGACACAATCTTTCAGAAGCGCTAGCACCTTACGATGGATAGACGGTACACCTACTTTCCCCTACATCTGCTAGTCTATCCTGTAAGAGTTCACACAACTTAGTCAACTATGCCAGAGCCCATAATGGCTTGTGGCTGCACACGGAAGTTTCTAGTATGAATAATCTCATGATCCCTTTGAGCCTGGGTGGCGGTCCAAAATAAAAACAGGCAAGTCCTGGAATCCCCAGGTGCCTCAATCCACCCAGATGTGTGTTAGGTTGCCACCTTAGATAAACCCTTAATTATCAATCTCACATCTGTCATGGATATCACTCACCCAATCCACGTGTACTGGCATAGCATGACATAATAAGCAAACATAGAAGTAACTCCCAAAGGTTTGATAATAAGCACGTAATAGCTACTACCTCAAACCCAGAACTCATTGAGTGTTAATCACATAGTGATGTGAACTAGATTATTGACTCTAGTAAACTCTTTGGATGTTGGTCACATGGCGATGCGACCTGTGAGTGTTAATCACATGGCGATGTGAACTAGATTATTGACTCTAGTGCAAGTGGGAGACTGTTGGAAATATGCCCTAGAGGCAATAATAAATTGGTTATTATTATATTTCCTTGTTCATGATAATCGTTTATTATCCATGCTATAATTGTATTGATAGGAAACTCAGATACATGTGTGGATACATAGACAACACCATGTCCCTAGTAAGCCTCTAGTTGACTAGCTCGTTGATCAATAGATGGTTATGGTTTCCTAACCATGGACATTGGATGTCGTTGATAATGGGATCACATCATTAGGAGAATGATGTGATGGCCAAGACCCAATCCTAAGCCTAGCACAAAGATCGTGTAGTTCGTATGCTAAAGCTTTTCTAATGTCAAGTATCATTTCCTAAGACCATGAGATTGTGCAACTCCCGGATACCGTAGGAGTGCTTTGGGTGTGCCAAACATCACAACGTAACTGGGTGGCTATAAAGGTACATTACAGGTATCTCCGAAAGTGTCTGTTGGGTTGGCACGAATCGAGACTGGGATTTGTCACTCCGTGTAAACGGAGAGGTATCTCTGGGCCCACTCGGTAGGACATCATCATATGCGCAATGTGACCAAGGAGTTGATCACGGGATGATGTGTTACGGAATGAGTAAAGAGACTTGCCGGTAACAAGATTGAACAAGGTATAGGGATACCGACGATCGAATCTCGCGCAAGTACAATACCGCTAGACAAAGGGAATTGTATACGGGATTGATTAAGTCCTTGACATCGTGGTTCATCCGATGAGATCATCGTGGAACATGTGGGAGCCAACATGGGTATCCAGATCCCGCTGTTGGTTATTGACCGGAGAACGTCTCGGTCATGTCTGCATGTCTCCCGAACCCGTAGGGTCTACACACTTAAGGTTCGATGACGCTAGGGTTATAAAGGAAGCTTGTATGTGGTTACCGAATGTTGTTCGGAGTCCCGGATGAGATCCCGGACGTCACGAGGAGTTCCGGAATGGTCCGGAGGTAAAGATTTATCTATAGGAAGTCCTATTTCGGCCATCGGGACAAGTTTCGGGGTCATCGGTATTGTACCGGGACCACCGGAAGTGTCCCGGGGGCCCACCGGGTGGGGCCACCTATCCCGAAGGGTCCCATGGGCTGAAGTGAGAAGGGATCCAGCCCAAAGTGGGCTGGGGCGCCACTTCCCCTAGGGCCCATGCGCCTAGGGTGAAAGGGGAACCCTAAGGAAGAGTCCCAAGGAGGGAAGGCACCTCCTAGGTGCCTTGGGGGGGAGGGAAACCTCCCCTGGCCGCCGCCCCCTAGGAGATTGGATCTCCTAGGGCTGGCGCACCCCCCCTTGGGCTCCCTATATATAGTGAGGGTAGGAGGGCCTCTTGAAACACCCCTTATGCCTTTGGTGCAGCCCTCCCTCTCTCCCAAGTTCTTCTCCTCTCCCGTGGTGCTTGGCGAAGCCCTGCAGGATTACCACGCTCCTCCATCACCACCACGCCGTTGTGCTGCTGCTGGATGGAGCCTTCCTCAACCTCTCCCTCTCTCCTTGCTGGATCAAGGCGTGGGAGACGTCACCGGGCTGTACGTGTGTTGAACGCGGAGGTGCCGTCCGTTCGGCACTAGGATCATCGGTGGTCTGAATCACGACGAGTACGACTCCATCAACCCCGTTCACTTGAACGCTTCCGCTTAGCAATCTACAAGGGTATGTAGATGCACTCTCCTTCCCCCCATTGCTGGTCTCTCCATAGATAGATCTTGGTGACACGTAGGAATTTTTTTTAATTTCTGCTACGTTCCCCAACATCTATCGCAGACAAACAACAAGCATACAATAAGTACTCATCTAATGCACGGGTAAAACTCAAATAGAAGATCTAACCAGAAAGTTCAACTTAAGAACCCTGGTTGGCAAAAATAATCAAATCGAACGAAGCAAAAGAAATCAAACGGCGGAAGAAAACAACTTCGTTCTAGTAATCTGGATCTAGGGCAAATTTTACAGTAGCAAAATCTTGTTTAAGTTGGTTATTCAGAAAGAGGGTTTCGAGACGAAACTCCAGGCGCTTGAATCGCCTGATTCCGATAAACGAGCGAAAAGTTATACTAAAACGAAAATTGGATCAGAAATCGCGATCAGAAAATAACCGCGGAAAAAATCCGACGAAAAAGAAAAACGACGAACAGATTTTTTTTAAAGCACGGAAAATGAGGCGGCGGCGAACCTCGGGCGGCGCGCAACTCCGGCGGGCGGCGGCGGCGGCTGGGGCTGGCTAGGGTTAGGGCGGCGGCTGGCTCTCTCTCTCGGGCCTCGGGCGCGCCTTATAAAGGCCCCGGCCAGGCGGTGTCCTGGCCGAGTACGGCCCAAAGTCGGTTCCATGTTTTTTTTATAATTCCGCTTGGAAGAAAAATAAAAAGAAATACTAAACGGACTCCAAAAATCGCGAAATAAATTTTGCCAGGTTTCTAAAATCAAGCCCGATAAAGTGAACAGTTATCTGGGCCCAAACTACAACTTTGAAAAACGCGCATTTTTCCTAAATTCAAATAAAAATACCGAAAAACTCCGAAATAAATCTTATTTGATTTTTTATTAAATCCTCAATATTTCTATATTTTGGGAAAGTCATTTTATTCCCTCTCTCATATTTTTGTAATAGAAATAATTGATGATAAAATAAATAAAAATCAAATGATCCTGTTTACATAATTTGAGAAAACTCAAATATGTAAATAAGGAAATCCCCAACTCTCTCCGTGGGTCCTTGAGTTGCTTAGGATTTTCTAGGATCAAAACCAAAAGCAAAATAAAATATGATATGCATGATGACCTAATGTATAACATTCCAAATTGAAAATTTGGGATATTACAGGGATGCTGATACATCTCCATCGCATCTATAATATTTTATTATTCCATGCCAATATTCTACAACTTTTACATCCTTTTGGCAACTTTTTATACTATTTTTGGACTCACATATTGATCAAGTGCTGGTTCCTGTTTGTTGCATGTTTTTTGTTTCGTAGAAAATCCATACCAAACGGAGTCCAAACGGGATAAAAACTTAAGGAGATTTTTTTGGAATTTATGTGAATTTTTGGAAGTGGGATCAATGCGAGACGATGCCCGAGGAGCCCACGAGGGTGAGGGGCGCACCCAGGGGGTAGGGCACGCCCTATGCCCTCGTGGCCACTCCGTAAGGCGGTTGGTGCCCTTCTTTCGCCGCAAGAAAGCCAATATCCGGATAAAAATCGTCTAAAATTTGCAGCCCTATCGGAGTTACGGATCTCCATGAATTTAAGAAATGGTGAAAGGGCAGAATCGGGGAGCGCAGAAACAGAAGGAAACAGAGAGAGATGCAATCTCAGAGGGGCTCTCGCCCCTCCGCCGCCATGGAGGCCATGGACCAGAGGGGAAACCCTTCTCCCATCTAGGGGAAGGTCAAGGAAGAAGAAGAGAAGGGGGGGCTCTCTCCCCCTCTCTCCCAATTTCGCCAGAACGTCGTCGGGGCCTTCATCATGACAACGATCTACACCAACAACTTCACTGACGTCATTACCAACTCTTCCCCCCTCCATGCAGCGGTGTAACCCCTTTTTTACCCGCTGTAATCTCTACTTAATCATGGTGCTCAACGCTATATATTATTTCGCAATGATGTATGGCTATACTATGATGTTTGAGTAGATCTGTTTTGTCCTATGGGTTAATTGATGATCATGATTGGTTTGAGTTGCATGTTTTATTATTGGTGTTGTCCTATGGTGCCCTCCATGTCGCGCAAGCGTGAGGGATCCCTATTGTAGGGTTTGCAATATGTTCATGATTTGCCTATGGTGGGTGGCGTGAGTGACAGAAGCACATACCCGAGTAAGTAGGTTGTTTGCGTATGGGAGTAAAGAGGACTTGATGCCTTACAATGCTATGGTTGGGTTTTACCTTAATGATCTTTAGTAGTTGTGTATGCTTGCTAGAGTTCCAATCATAAGTGCATATAATCCAAGAAAAGAAAGTATGTTAGCTTATGCCTCTCCCTCAAATAAAATTGCAATAATGATTACCGGTCTAGTTATCGATTGTCTAGGGACAAATGACTTTCTCATGACAAAAAGCTCTCTACTGAAACTAATTTAGTTGTGTATTCATCTAAACAGCCCCTAGCTTTTATTTACATGCCCTTTATTATCTTGCAAACCTAGCCTACAACACCTACAAAGTACTTATAGTTTCATACTTTTTCTAGGTAAGGCGAACGTTAAGCGTGCATAGAGTTGTATCGGTGGTTGATAGAACTTGAGGGAATATTTGTTCTACCTTTAGCTCCTCGTTGGTTCGACACTCTTACTTATTGAAAGAGTCTACAGTTGATCCCCTATACTTGTGGGTTATCAGTGGACTCCGCTCCTCATCCATGAGAAAATGGCTGGTTACCGGGATGCCCAGTCCCATGCTTAAATTAAAATAATTGCAAACGAAACTCCCCCAGGATTGTTGTTAGTTGGAGGCACCCATTGTTTCGGACAAGCCATATATTGATGTTTGTTGGTGGTGGGGGGGAGTATAAAGTTTACCATTCTGTTTGGGAACCGCCTTTAATGTGTGTAGCATGGAAGACATCGAGATTTCTTGGTTGTTATGTTGACAATGAAAGTATACCACTCAAAATATTATTTATCTCTATTTCAAAAATCGAGCTCTGGCACCTCTACAAATCCCTGCTTCGCTCTGTGAAGGGCCTATCTATTTACTTTTATGTTGAGTCACCATCCTGTTATTAAAAAGCACCAGTTGGAGAGCACCATTGTCATGTGCATGCATTACTATTAGTTTACATTGAGTATGACTGTGACTGGATCTCTTTTACCAAGAATTACAATGTTTAGTTAGTCCTTGAACTTCAGAGGTGTCCTGCGTTTATGTTTTACGGTCTGAGAAAGGGCTAGCGAGATACCATCTTGTTATATCATATTATTATTGTTGTCCAAGAAAGTGTTGTCATCCGAGATTTACAATTATTGCTCGCTAGTTGATTATGCGATTGATATGAGTAACATGAGACCTAAATGTTATTATGAATATGGTTAGTTCATAATCTTTGCTGAAAACTTGAATGTTGGCTTTACATATTTAGAACAACAAGATTAAACAGAGTTTGTAACAGTTTTTCTTTATCACTTTCAGTTTGTCAACTCAATTGCTTGAGGACAAGCACAGGTCTAAGCTTGGGGGAGTTGATACGTCTCCATCGTATCTACTTTTCCAAACACTTTTGACCTTGTTTTGGACTCTAACTTGCATGATTTGAATGGAACTAACCCGGACTGACATTGTTTTCAGCAGAATTGCCATGGTGTTATTTTTGTGCAGAAATAAAAGTTCTCGGAATGACCTGAAACTTCACGGAGAATAATTTTGGAATTTATAAAAAATACTGGCGAAAGAATCAACACCAGGGGGGCCACACCCTATCCAAGAGGGTGGGGCGCGCCCACCCCCCTAGGGTGCGCCCTCTGTCTCATGGCCCCCCTGAGGCTCCAACAACCTCAACTCCAACTCTACATATTCACGTTCGGGGAGAAAAAAATCAAGGAGAAGGATTCATCGCGTTTTACGATACAGAGCCGCCGCCAAGCCCTAATCTCTCTCGGGAGGCCTGATCTGGAGTCCATTCACGGTTCCGGAGAGGGGATCCGTCGCCGTCGTCATCATCAACCTTCCTCCATCACCAATTTCATGATGCTCACTACCTTGCGTGAGTAATTCCATTGTAGGCTTGCTGGACGGTGATGGGTTGGATGAGATTTATCATGTAATCGAGTTAGTTTTGTTAGGTTTTGTTCCTAGTACCCATTATGTTCTGAGATTGATGTTGCTATGACTTTGCTATGCTTAATGCTTGTCACTAGGGCCTGAGTGCCATGATTTCAGATCTGAACCTATTATGTTTTCATGAATATATGTGAGTTCTTGATCCTATCTTGCAAGTCAATTGTCACCTACTATGTGTTATGATCCGGTAGCCCCTAAGTGACAATAATCGGGACCACTCCCGGTGATGACCGTAGTTTGAGGAGTTCATGTATTCACTAAGTGTTAATGCTTTGGTCCGGTACTCTATTAAAAGGAGGCCTTAATATCCCTTAGTTTCCAATAGGACCCCACTGCCATGGGAGGGTAGGACAAAAGATGTCATGCAAGTTCTTTTCCATAAGCACGTATGACTATATCCAGAATACATGCCTACATTACATTGATGAACTAGAGCTAGTTCTGTGCACCCTATGTTATAACTGTTGCATGAGGAATCGCATCCGACATAATTATACATCACTGATCCATTGCCTGCGAGCTTTTCACATATTGATCTTTTCTTAGTCACTTTTCCGTTGCCACTGTTACAATCACTACAACACCAATGCTGTTACTTTCGCTACCGTTACCGTTACTTCCATACTACTTTGCTACTAAATACTTTGCTGCACATATTAAGTCTTTCAGGTGCGGTTCAATTGACAACTCAACTGTTAATACTTGAGAATATTCTTTGGCTCCCCTTGTGCCGAATCAATAAATTTGGGTTGAATACTCTACCCTCGAAAACTGTTGCGATCCCCTATACTTGTGGGTTATCACGGACCCTACGGGTTCAAGAACTATGTAGACATGACCGAGACTCACTTCCGGTCAATAACCAATAGCGGAACCTGGATGCTTATATTGGTTCCTACATATTCTACGAAGATCTTTATCGGTCAAACCGCATAACAACATACGTAGTTCCCTTTGTCATCGGTATGTTACTTGCCCGAGATTCGATCATCGGTATCTCAATACCTAGTTCAATCTAATTACCGGCAAGTCTCTTTACTCATTCTGTAATGCATCATCCCACAACTAACTCATTAGTCACATTGCTTGCAAGGCTTATAGTGATGTGCATTACTGAGGGGGCCCAGAGATACCTCTCCGATACATAGAGTGACAAATCCTAATCTCAATCTATGCCAACTCAACAAACACCATCAGAGACACCTGTAGAGCATCGTTATAGTCACCCAGTTACGTTGTGACATTTGATAGCACACTAAGTGTTCCTCCGGTACTCGAGAGTTGCATAATCTCATAGTCATAGGAACATGTATAAGTCACGGAGAAAGCAATAGCAATAAACTAAACGATCATAGTGCTAAGCTAACGGATGGGTCAAGTCAATCACATCATTCTCTAATGATGTGATCCCATTCATCAAATGACAACTCATGTCTATGGTTAGGAAACTTAACCATCTTTGATTAACGAGCTAGTCAAGTGGAGGCATACTAGTGACACTCTGTTTGTCTATGTATTCACACATGTACTAAGTTTCTCGTTAATAAAATTCTAGCATGAATAATAAAATTTTATCATGATATAAGAAAATATAAACAACAATTTTATTATTGCCTCTAGGGCATATTTCCTTCAGCCCCCACTTGCACTAGAGTCAATAATCTAGATTACATTGTAATGATTCTAACACCCATGGAGTCTTGGTGCTGATCATGTTTTGCTCGTGAGAGAGGCTTAGTCAACAGGTCTGCAACATTCAGATCCATATGTATCTTGCAAATCTCTATGTCTCCCTCCTTGACTTGATCGTGGATGGAACTAAAGTGTCTCTTGATGTGCTTGGTTCTCTTGTGAAATCTGGATTCCTTTGCCAAGGCAATTGCACCAGTATTGTCACAAAAGATTTTCATTGGACCCGATGCACTAGGTATGACACCTAGATCGGATATGAACTCCTTCATCCAGACTTCTTCATTTCCTGCTTCCGAAGCAGCTATGTATTCCGCTTTGCCCGTAGATCCCGCCACGTCGCTTTTCTTAGAACCGCACCAACTGACAGCTCCACCATTCAATAAAATATGTATCCGGTTTGTCATTTAGAGTCATCTGGATCAGTGTCAAAGCTTGCATCGACGTAACCGTTTACGACGAGCTCTTTGTCACCTCCATCAAAGCATATATTCCAACTCCGAGATGCTTGCACCAGTCCATAAATGGATCGTTGGAGCTTACACACTTTGTTAGCACGTTTTGGATCGACAAAACCTTCTGGTTGCATCATATACAAATCTTCTTTAAGATATCCATTAAGGAATGCAGTTTTGACATCCATTTGCCAAATTTCAAAATCATAAAATGCGGCAATTGCTAACATGATTCGGATGGACTTAAGCATCGCTACGAGTGAGAAGGTCTCATCGTAGTCAACTCCTTGAACTTGTCGAAAACCTTTCGCAACAAGTCGAGCTTTGTAGACAGTAATATAACCGTCAGCGTCAGTCTTCTTCTTGAAGATCCATTTATTCTCTATGGCTTGCCGATCATCGGGTAAGTCAACCAAAGTCCACACTTTGTTCTCATACATGGATCCCATCTCAGATTTCATGGCCTCAATCCATTTTGCGGAATCTGGGCTCATCATCGCTTCCTCATAGTTCCTAGGTTCGTCATGCTCAAGTAACATGACTTCCAGAACTGGATTACCGTACCACTCTGGTGCGGATCTTACTCTGGTTGACCTACGAGGTTCGGTAGTAACTTGATCAGAAGTTTCATGATCATCGTCATTAGCTGCCTCACTTACTGGTGTAGGAATCACTGGAACTGATTTCTGTGATGAACTACTTTCCAATAAGGGAGCAGGTACAGTTACCTCATCAAGTTCTACTTTCCTCCCACTCACTTGTTTCGAGAAAAACACCTTCTCTAGAAAGGATCCATTCTTAGCAATTAATATCTTGCCTTCGATATGTGATAGAAGGTGTACCCAACAGTCTCTTTTGGGTATCCTATGAAGACACATTTCTCCGATTTGGGTTTGAGCTTATTAGGTTGAAGCTTTTTCACATAAGCATCGCAACCCCAAACTTTAAGAAACGACAACTTGGGTTTCTTGCCAAACCATAGTTCATAAGGTGTCATCTCAATGGATTTCTATGGTGCCCTATTTAACATTAATACAACCGTCTCTAAAGCATAACCCCAAAATGATAGTGGTAAATCAGCAAGAGACATCATAGATCCCACCATATCTAATAAAGTGCGGTTACAATGTTCGGACACACCATTACGCTGTGGTGTTCCAACTGGCGTGAGTTGCAAAACTATTCCGCATTGTTTCAAATGAAGACCAAACTCGTAACTCAAATATTCTCCTCCACGATCAGATCATACAAACTTTATTTTCTTGTTACGATGATTTCCCACTTCACGCTGAAATTCTTTGAACTTTTCAAATGTTTCAGACTTATGTTTCATCAAGTAGATATACCCATATATGCTCAAATCATCTGTGAAGGTAAGAAAATAATGATACCCGCCGCGAGCATCAACACTCATCGGACCGCATACATAAGTATGTATTATTTCCAACAAGTCTATTGCTCGCTCCATCGTTCCGGAGAATGGAGTCTTAGTCATCCTGCCCATGAGGCATGGTTCTCAAGCATCAAGTTATTCATAATCAAGTGATTCCAAAAGCCCATCAGAATGGAGTTTCTTCATGCGCTTTACACGAATAAGATCTAAATGGCAGTGCCACAAATAAGTTGCACTATCATTATTAAACTTATATCTTTTGGCTTCAATACTATGAACATGTGTATCACTACTCTCAAGATTTAGTAAAAATAGACCACTCATCAAGGGTGCATGACCATAAAAGATATTATTCATATAAATAGAACAACCATTATTTTCTGATTTAAATGAATAACCGTCTCGCATCAAACAAGATCTGGATATAATGTTCATGCTCAACGCTGGCACCAAATAACAATTATTCAGGTCTAAAACTAATCCCAAAAGTAGATGTAGAGGTAGCGTGCCGACGGCGATCACATCGACTTTGGAACCATTTCCCACGCACATTGTCACGTCGTCCTTAGCCAATCTTCTCTTAATTCGTAGCCCCTATTTCAAGTTGCAAATATTAGCAATAGAAGCAGTATCAAATACCCAGGCGTTACTGTGAGCATTAGTAAGGTACACATCAATAACATGTATATCTAATATACATTTCACTTTACCATCCTTCTTCTCCGCCAAATACTTGGGGCAGTTCCGCTTCCAGTGACTAGTCCCTTTGCAGTAGAAGCACTCAGTCTCAGGCTTAGGTCCAGACTTGGGCTTCTTCACTTGAGCAACAACTTGTTTGCTGTTCTTATTGAAGTTCCCCTTCTTCCCTTTACCCTTTTTCTTTGAAATTAGTGGTCTTGTTGACCATCAACACTTGATGCTCCTTCTTGATTTCTACCTCCGCAGCCTTTAGCATTGCAAAGAGCTCGGGAATTGTCTAATCCATCCCTTGCATATTATAGTTCATCATGAAGCTCTTGTAGCTTGGTGGTAGTGATTGAAGAACTCTGTCAAAGACACTATCAACTGGAAGATTAACTCCCAGCTGACTCAAGTGATTGTGGTACCCAGACATTCTGAGTATTTGCTTGCTGACATAACTATTCTCCTCCATTTTGCAGCTATAGAACTCATTGGAGACTTCATATCCTCAATCCGGGCATTTGCTTGAAATATTAACTTCAACTCCTGGAACATCTCATATGCTCCATAACATTCAAAACTTCGTTGAAGTCCCGGTTCTAAGCCGTAAAGCATGGTACACTGAACTATCGAGTAGTCATCAGCTTTGCTCTGCCAGGCGTTCATAACATCTGGCGTTGCTCCTATGTCGGGTTTGGCACCTAGCGGTGCTTCCAGGGCATAATTCTTCTGTGCAGCAATGAGGATAATCCTCAAGTTACGGACCCAGTTTGTGTAATTGCTACCATCATCTTTCAACTTAGCTTTCTCTAGGAACGCATTAAAATTCAATAGAACAAGAGCACGGGCTATTTATCTAGAACAACATAGACATGCAAAATACTATAAGGTACTAAGTTCATGATAAATTAAAGTTCAATTAATCATATTACTTAAGAACTCCCACTTAGATAGACATTTCTCTAATCATCTAAGTGATCACGTGATCCATATCAACTAAACCATGTTCGATCATCACGTGAGATGGAGTAGTTTTCAATGGTGAACATCACTATGTTGATCATATCTACTATATGATTCACACTCGACCTTTTCGGTCTCAGTGTTCCGAGGCCATATCTGCATATGCTAGGCTCGTCAAGTTTAACTCGAGTATTCTACGTGTGCAAAACTGGCTTGTACCTGTTGTATGTGAACGTAGAGCTTATCACACCCGATCATCATGTGGTGTCTCGGCACGACAAACTGTAGCAACGGTGCATACTCAGGGAGAACACTTACACCTTGACATTTAGTGAGAGATCATCTTATAGTGCTACCGGCGTACTAAGCAAAATAAGATGCATAAGGGATAAACATCACATGCAATCAATATAAGTGATATGATATGGCCATCATCATCTTGTGCCTTTGATCTCCATCTCCAAAGCACCGTCACGATCACCATTGTCACCGGCTTGACACCTTGATCTCCATTGAAGCATCGTTGTCGTCTCGCCAACTATTGCTTCTACGACTATCGCTACCGCTTAGTGATAAAGTAAAGCAATTAGATGGCAATTGCATTTCATACAATAAAGCGACAACCATATGGCTCCTGCCAGTTACCGATAACTGTGTTAAAAAACATGATCATTTCATACAACAATTTATATAATCATGTCTTGACCATACCACATCACAACATACCCTACAAAAACAAGTTAGACGTCCTCTACTTTGTTGCTGCAAGTTTTACGTGGCTGCTACGGGCTTAGCAAGAACCGTTATTACATACGCATCAAAAACCACAACGCGGTATAGTGATTGCTTTTTTATCTTTAGAAAGAACCATGTTAATTGAATTCTATCCAACTAAAGTTGGAGAAACAGACACCCACTAGCCACCTGTGTGCGAAGCACGTCAGTAGAACTAGTCTCGTGTAAGCGTACGCGTAATGTCGGTCTGAGCCGCTTCATCCAACAATACCGCTGAATCAAGAATCAACTGTGATGGCAAGCAATATGTATATACCCACGCCCACAACACCTTTGTGGTCTACTCGTGCATATAACATCTACGCATAGACCTGGCTCGGATGCCACTGTTGGGGAACGTAATATTTCAAAAAAATTCCTACGATCACGCAAGATCTATCTAGGAGAGGCACAACAACAAGCGGGGAGAGTGTGTCCACGTACCCTCGTAGACCGAAAGTGGAAGCGTTATGAAACACGATTGATGTAGTCAAACGTCTTCGTGATCCAACCGATCAAGTACCGAACGCACGACACCTCCTTGATCTGCACACGTTCAGCTCGATGTTGTCCCTCGTACTCTTGATCTAGCTGAGGCCGAGGGAGATTTTCGTCACCACGACGGCGTGATGACGGTGATGATGAAGTTACCGATGCAGGGCTTCGCCTAAGCACTACAACGATATGACCGAGGTGGAATTCTGTGGAGGGGGCACCGCACACGGCTAAACAATCAATTTGTATGTCTTCCGGGTGCCTGCCTCCCCCGTATATAAAGGGGTGGAGGAGGAGGCCGGCCGGCCACCTTGGGCGCGCCCCCAAGGGGGGAATCCTACTCCTACTAGGAGTAGGTTCCCTCCTTTCCTAGTCCTACTAGGAGGGGGGAGGAAGGGAGAGAGGTGAGGAAGGAAAGGGGGGCCGACCCCCCTCCCAATTCGGATTGGGCTGGGGGAGGCGCGCCCCTCCTCTTGGCCTTCTCCTCTCTCTTCCACTAAAGCCCATGTAGGCCCATTAAGCCCCGGGGGGTTCCGGTAACCTCCCGGTACACCAGTAAATGTCCGAACTCATCCGGAACCATTCCAGTGTCCAAACATAGCTTTCCAATATATCGATCTTTATGTCTCGACCACTTAGAGACTCCTCATCATGTCCGTGATCACATCCGGGACTCTGAACTACCTTCGGTACATCAAAACACATAAACTCATAATATCGATCATCATCGAACGTTAAGCGTGCGGACCCTATGGGTTCGAGAACTATGTAGACATGACCGATACTCACGTCCGGTCAATAACAAATAGCGGAACCTGGATGCTCATATTGGTTCCTACATATTCTACGAAGATCTTTATTGGTCAAACCGCATAACAACATACGTTGTTCCCTTTGTCATCGGTATGTTACTTGCCCGAGGTTCGATCGTCGGTATCTCAATACCTAGTTAAATCTCATTACCGGCAAATCTCTTTACTCGTTTTGTAATGCATCATCCTGCAACTAACTCATTAGTCACATTGCTTGCAAGGCTTATAGTGATGTGCATTACCGAGAGGGCCCAGAGATACCTCTCCGATACACGAAGTGACTAATCCTAATCTCGATCTATCCTAACTCAACAAACTCCATCGGAGACACATGTAGAGCATCTTTATAGTCACCCAGTTATGTTGTGACGTTTGGTAGCACACTAAGTGTTCCTCCGGTATTTAGGAGTTGCATAATCTCATAGTCATAGGAACATGTATAAGTCATGGAGAAAGCAATAACAATAAACTAAACGATCATAATGCTAAGCTAACGGATGGGTCAAGTCAATCACATCATTCTCTAATGATGTGATCCCATTCATCAAATGACAACTCATGTCTATGGTTAGGAAACTTAACCATCTTTGATTAACGAGCTAGTCAAGTAGAGGCATACTAGTGACACTCTGTTTGTCTATGTATTCACACATGTACTAAGTTTCCGGTTAATACAATTCTAGCATGAATAATAAACATTTATCATGATATAAGGAAATATAAATAACAACTTTATTATTGCCTCTAGGGCATATTTCCTTCAACTCTGCCATCATACGGAAGTATTGATCTTCGATCCTTTGCCAATACCTCTTGGCGGTTTGAGAAGTACGCATGCAAGCATAAAGAGACACCGCACTCCAGGCCTTGATCAAGATTTGATCTTCCAAGATCATGTAGTTCTTTGACCTCTGGCTTTTTCTTGTTTGCGATTGCTCATACAGCCCCTCATCTATCTCCTCCACTTCTTCTTCACCACTGTGATCATCCATGCCACCCTCCGTTTCATTGTAATCGAATGCAGCGAACGGGGCTTGATCGATGTCAACGGCGTTGGTGTCCAGCAAGTTCACGAACTCGGCACTGGCATTGTTTGAACCACCGCTATTGTGAACGACAACAAGTGACGAGCTACCGCAAATGGCGAAAAGCAAAGAAAATTGAAGGGAGCGAAGAAGCATACCTTCCGGCCATTACGTCAAACACCTCGCTTGCGGTAGAAGTAGCGCCGTTGGGCGGCATCGCCGGGGAACCTCTTGTTGAGGCGGAGGGAGTGGATGAAGGAGCCAGCTTCTTTGTAGCCAAAATCTTCTTCTGCTATTACGCCTAAAACCTTGCCGACCTTCTTTGCCCCTGGCCGGGGTCGCGCAGCGGTGTTGGCCCCCGAAGTGCGGGCCTTCTCGGCGGGGGCAGCCAGATTCCCACCCTACACGACCACGTTGCCCTGCCGCTTGCGGGCAGGCGCAGTGGTGCCTTGGGCTACGGCAGGGCCAACATGGCCGGCAACGAGATCCGTCGGAGGGGATTAAGCATGCGCGGCCTCGACGGTGACTCGGGATGGCAGGGAGTAATCCATGGCGGCGAAGGACTGCCGGGGAAGATGCACCGGAGCGAGCGATGGCAGGGGCAATGGTGGCGGAGGGTGGGGGAGCGGGCACGACTGCGCGAAAATTTCCCGCGCGCCAAATCTTGCTGCGGATAGGGGCCGAGCTCGGGTCGGCCTCCCACCTCGTGAATCTAGAGGTCGGGGGAGATATTTTGTCATGCCCTGCAAAAAAAATTACGGGTCGGGCGCGGTTGTGGTGTCTGGTCGGGCAAGATTTTGAGCACAGACCCGTATTTTGGCAGTTATTTAATAGGTCGCGGCGTGTTGGGAATATTACTACTGAGTATAAACCGGCCAAGAGGGGTCGGGTTATGCCTGTAATGAGTTATTTATATCTGAAGCCCATGAAGACAAGGAGTATGGCGCTTTACGAAGGAGAGCTAGCACGGAGGCCCAGGGCCCAAAGGCAGTTTAGGGCCCATAGACATAAACCGCCATATAGCATGTAACTTGTATTATAAGATAGGAAAGGGTAGAAACCAGGCCGGACACGTTTATGAGCCGGCCAGGATTCTGTAAACCGGAGGGCGTCAACCTGTGTATATAAAGGGACGACCCGGCGGCGGTTTAAGGAGAGACAAGAAAAAATAACTCGAGAGCCAGGCAAAGCAGATTCTCTCCCTGGTCATCGAAACCCTAGCAATTCCATCACAACTGGAGTAGGCTTTTACCTTCATCATAAGGGGCCGAACCAACATAATTCCTTGCGTCCCTTGTTCCACTTTAACCCCTTTAAGCTAACCCGTCGCGATGGCTCCGCAACTAAGCCCTTTCACTAGGACATCTGTCATGACAAAACCACGACAGTTGGCACCCACCGTGGGGCTATCGCACGATGGTTTCGGGTTCTTGAAGGGCAGCTTCGAAGGACTCAAGGGATACGCTGTGGGCCGGATAACCAAGAGTTGTCGCGGCAAGCTCTCCATCGACGACGCAGGCTGGGGCCCCGAGGCTGGCTTGATTGAGTACGGGTACCAGGTCCCCTTTGGCGGAATACACATCTTCATTGGTAAGATCGGCAAACCGGGCCCTGAGTCGGACATATGCACCGACATCGTCGAGACGGCTCAGCGTGCAAGACCTACCCGAGTTCAGCCTACCGTAAAGCGTGCCTTTGTGGGAGTCATCCACGGAGCAGAATCTGAGGATAGATCAGTATCTGGTGGCGAAACCGTCATTTATTCTGATGACGAGTCTTCAACCGGAGAGACCGAGTCGATATATCAGCTGCATGATGGCCGGATTAGTGGCGGTTCCGATGGTGACAGTATTCCGGACCTCTCTGATCCGCCAAGCCGAGTTGCGATTTTCATGGCTGGTACGCAGTCGGCGCAACATTCTTCTACCGCAGCGGCAATGATTTCCGATTCAGTAGCTGGAACACCCGCTGGGGCAAGAGGCCCCGCACCAGCGCCGGTTCAGGTTTTGTCTGATTAATTCAACACTTTGGCAACATTGCTGGCAGCTGAGGTTAATCCGGCAGATCAGGATCAGCATGACGCAGAAATTGCAAAGGTGAAGGATCAGATAGCTCAAGCTAAGGTAGATCTGGCAGCAGAGAACACCAAGATGGCCGCAGAGCGGGGCGAGTTAGAGGCACAGGCTTATCAACTTATGCTGGATCAGAGCGCATCAAACAATGTCATGAGAAGAAGGCACCGGTCTCACCTGCCTCCGGTTTACGAGGGAAGGAATCTCTTTAATACGCTGGGGGCAGGAACCAGTAACCAGCCAGTGGTAAACCGGGTGGAGGCACCTGGAATGGGGGCGCCAGTTTAGCCACGCACGAGGGATCCGCCTCATCAGAACAATGTCATGTCACAGCACATCTCAACGCCTCCGGGTCATTACTCTAACCCGTTGGATAACATCATTGCCGCCGCTTCACGATTGGCAGCTCTCCCGATCGAAGGTGAGTCTCCAGTAGCAGTTGAAACACGACGGGCTAGAGAGCTCCTTCAGATGGCTTTGACCGAACAGCAGGCTTATTCGTACAGTCGCAAGAGAATTCATTCCACCCCTCGCCCAAGTTGGAGCTATAGAAGGCATATTGATAAACCGACCGTGTCAAGCGGTGCGCGAAACCATAACCAGTCGCGAGGGCATAACCTGGCGGGCAGCGGTGCTAATGCCCAAGATGTGGTGGATCACTGTAGAGCACGTCGAGAAGCCGAGTTAGCAGCGCAATAAGTGACCCGTCAGCTTACTCTGGTTCGTCCAAGCACTTCGGTGGAACCAGGTGCGGTTTTCAGTTCTTTGGGGGTGCCGTGTGTTATCCCGGCCTTACGCAACGTGCAACTGCCCAAGGATTTCAAGGGTCCTCATAAGGTGCCCAATTACACTTCCGATTTAC